>NC_089215.1:22851588-23186588 GCF_963930695.1 Labrus bergylta | reverse complement strand
TGAATGCACACTTGAAGTCTGAGCTCTCGACTGCACAAATCCAAGGTTAAATAAGGTCAACAAGGTTATTGGCACAAACCACAATTGTGAATCTGTCTGGCTCTCAGACTGACACCAGCCCAGATCTCTGGAATCAATAGCTCCTTGTTGATCTACTTGGCTAGGCGGTCTGGGTCTCTCGCTACCTCCCTCCCTCTCTCTCTTTGGGCCCTCTGACTTGTGAAAGTTATTGGAGTGTAAATGTATTTAACAGCCTCTGTCTGCTGCACTGCGTATGGCGAGTGCTATCTGTTGCCTGCGTCCTTCTTCCTACCTATATGTGCCAGTGGTTGAGTGCTTCCATTTAAGTTTGGGAACCGTTCACCTGGGATTGGGCTGGTTGAACTATACTTATCTGATGAATCTGAAGGAATAAAATACTTAAACAAACTTTAAGTATAGTAGTTTCAATGACTTTATAGATCTAACACTCTACCAATTTTTACATGGATTATTCTTCCAATCAGAGTTTTATTATTGAAGATATACCTCATTTTTTAAAGAGCCCATATTATGCCCTTTTTGGGGTTCGTATATTTAATCTATGTACCTACTTTTGTACGTTCACAATAGCTAAAGTCCGAAAATGTGTCTGTTTTCATGTACTGCTCCTCCTTGCTCCCTCTCCGCTCTGAGTCCGTCAGCTACGCTCTGCTGAGCCCCCACTGCAGAGCCCCACGTGGGCCAAGTCTGCTCTGATTGGTCTGCCGATCCGCTCTGTTGTTATTGGTCAGTTGCTCAGCACGCGTCTCGGAAATTTCAACATGAGCTGCTGGGCTTGCCACAGCGAGCCAATGGGCTTAGATCAGTGATCTCACACTGACAATGACGCCGCACTGACAATTTTTTATCGAGAGGGGCTAGAACCGAGCGTTACATGCAGCTAATGCTACAGCTAACAGGAGGACTTAGGGGAAGCCACGTTTCCGCACTTTGAATTTTTGCACAAAGATGTGCCTAAACATGCACAGGACACTTGGAAAACACACTAAAGGGCATAGAAAACCAGAAAAAGTATAATATGGGACCTTTAAATGTATAATAATTTTCTGTTTTAGTTTTGTAGAACCCTGTCAGTTATTTTAATCAAACAGTCTGTAGCTGCTCCCTTGCTAGGATAGGCGGCCAATCAAGAAGAGATTCTTATTCCCAATGACAAGTGGGAAAGGATTTTTCTGTCTTTCCGAGTTCCAAGTTTGAAAAAAACCCACCTTAAACCTTGATTGAGAGATAAGGTCTGTTCTGCTGTTACTCATAACTTTGTCACTTCTTTTCTTTCCTTCAGTCTTCATTTGTAAACCTTCCCCAGTCCCGTCCATTCCTCTGTGGTGACAGAGAAAGGCAGACGTTCATGTTTACTCATGGCTCCAGGGGCTTGTGGCTCACGATTAGCAAAACAGTGTGAGTCAACATCTGGTACATCCCTTAGACAAACTATCTCTCTGAGCGCACACTTAGCCTGTTGTCAAACCCCTGTTTCTTTCCGTCCGGTTCCCAAGCAGGCAGGCACCCCCTGGGCGGCAGTGCACGGTCACACAGCGGCGAGACATTTCCCAAAGCCTTCCCAGCCATCCTGGCATCCCGGCAGGCTGTCACCTTCTTACTCTCCTGCGTGTTCCACAAACATACCAGAGGGCCAAAGGGCAGCAGGGGGCGGCACTGCCCGTTTGTCGACATGCTTGATTGGGATTAGGGGCGATGGTTCTTGTTCAGGTCGCGACACTGATGCGGTCCATCATGTGTGTGCAACTTGTGCTGATATTTGACTGCATTCCATCCAGGACACAGGAGTTCTTAACGTGGTTTTACTGGCCGCCAGGTTTAAACAGGACTACCTTGGATGTGAATCCTGTCACAGGCGGATGGAGACGGCATCGTAGAATTTCCCTGCCTTTGCTTTTGTTACGCAGTGCTAGTCAATGAAAGTATCTTGGCTCTAGACTCAACAGAACACACATGCTGAGGAGAGTGTCAGGCGAGGGAACATCTGTTGTGGTCAGTGGCTGTGGGCAAACCGTTTCATTCCAACAAGATGGCCTGTGGCAACACAATGGCTTAGTGGTTGGGAGAATGACCGAGTTGCCAGTATTTGTGGTCAGGGTTTACCTAAGTTGGATGAAGCTTCTGTCAGACATGTGGTCATGTTGTACATAAAAAAAATCTTTAGTTACTGATACAACAAATAGTCAACACATTGTCTTGACACAACTGCACTAAAATGTTGATGTTTTCTC
Organism: Labrus bergylta; assembly: GCF_963930695.1. Taxonomy (NCBI): domain Eukaryota; kingdom Metazoa; phylum Chordata; class Actinopteri; order Labriformes; family Labridae; genus Labrus; species Labrus bergylta. The sequence goes on along the minus strand of NC_089215.1, from coordinate 23,184,315 downwards.
AAGAAACTGTGGAGTTGAAATAATCTATTCAATCCAAATGATGCTTTGCCTGAACTCTTCATTTCCAATGTAGTTACTTTTCCATTTGTCATCTTGTGTAAACCAAGTGTGCAAGTTATTTCACAAAAAAAAGCATGTGGATTGAAAACGATATAGCATGCCAGCGTTGATTTCACAGATGAGAAAGTAGATTCAAATGACAGAATGTTGGAGGATTGCAAGTTCTGAAAACACATCCCTTTACTTTCCAAATAAACGTTGATACTATTTGTGTTCCATTATCTAAACTTTCATGTATCTGCTGAATCATCCATTCAAATTTTTATGTCTTTAACCATGCAGAGTGTTAAAGGGAATGTGGACAACTGGTCAGACATTTGTGTAAAGCCCTTTAGGTCTCAACATTGCTGGCACCCTTTTGAATTCCCCCTATCTCTCTCTCTGTCTTTCTTTTTTTCTTGGCTGTTGTGCCACCATGGAGAAGGCAACAGTGACCCTATTGTGAATGGTGGGAATTGGGCAGCAAGCCAATGATGTCATCCTGCCATAGGGAAGACCAGGAGGAACGCCCTCCTGGCGTTGGGAATGCACTATTTTTCCCTGTTGTTTTCCGAAAGCGGTGATCAATTTAATTCCATCCTCATCATTCCCTGCTCAGGGGGAGCAAAGGAGGGAGGGAGGGAAGGGGAGGAGGAGATGCAGAGAATAGAATAAGAATGGGGCGCTCTCTTGCACTTCCAAAATGGGTTGCAACGAATGAGACGAAAGGAAACGAAAAGTTGAAGAGCACAGGATGGTCCAATGTGTTTAGATCCTTTTTTTTTTTACTTTAAAAGATGTGAATGAGGGTAATCAGCTTGGAATGCTGTGAGGTCACACAAACCTCCCCAATTAAAAGTTGCTGGGCATCGTTACTGAAGAAAAGAAGTGATTCATGAAGAAAAAGGGGAAATGGCTTACCAAAACTTACAGTCCCAAACTCCGAGACAGCCATCCAAACCAAGACATGACTTATAACATAGACACATACATTACATTATACTTAAGAGCGTTGTATCAATATCACTGTTACTTTTACCTCCTAATATTCAAAAGATAATGATTTATTAAAGCAGAGCTGGCAGCATGGAGCCGAGTATGGTAATGTTGGTCAGTTTGTTGGCCAATTGATCAGCCCACCACTTAGGCTCAACTTTAAAACAGCTACTGGATAGCCATGAAATTTCATAAAGGCTTTTATGGCCCCAAGAAAATGATTACTGACTTTGACTTCAGTGCTGGCGGTAGATCAAAGTGTTCACTTTTCCTGTGAAATATGCCAACACAAAGCAGAGACATTTGCACAAAATTCATGATTCCCGGATAATGAACGCTAATATCTTTGGTGTTCCCTTGACTTTCCATTCAGAGACATCAGTAAAAACTTCAACCTCCAAAGATTTTGGTGTATTACTGAATTAGTTTGAATACAACTGACATTTTTCTAAGCATCAACAATACTTGTGTTATGTGCTAATAAGCTAACTAAACGTACAAAGTTGCTCAGCTACTGAGCATCAGAAAGTTCACACCTTTTTTGTATGCTCCTTTAAGCTTAAATGCATTATGGGTGGGGTTGGGGAGGTCAATAAGGTCAGTTGAGCCAGGGAGTCTTTGAACAATGGAAAATTCAAAAAATGGTTGATATGATTACATAAAATCAAGTATCCTTGAGACTGGGTTTGGACTGCTCTTTTTGACTATCATCAGTGTCTATGCAATCTCTGATCTCAGAATCTGAATCAGAAATACTTTATTAATCCCAGGGGGAAATTCGGTCAGCAGTTAATTTATTGAGCGCAGTTTTATAATAACCTGTGGCATTTGTTTTCAAAACTACCAGAGTAAGTATCAAGTTGAAGTAGAAAATATAATCCTAGAAGTCCAGAAGAAGGATTTTCTACCTTACTCTATTTCACTACACCCCCCCCCCACACAAACTAAATCTAAAGCAAAACATTTATATTGAGTGAATGATGTTTTTCTGGCTTTGCTTGAGTTCATCAACCCCTGAGTTCAAAGCAGGCTGCTCCATCACATCACAAAGCCACTAAGCTGTTTAATATATGATCAGCATTAAATCACAGCTTTTGATCAAGCATCAAGCAGCATTTTCTCCATCATGACTGGAATTCCATAGTAGACACAAAGGAGGCAAGGCCCAACCCAGATTAATTTCAGATTGCACATCAGTTTGGTGCATGTTATACACTTAGAGCTATAATCTTTTCTTCTCCTGTCGTCTGAGGAAAGGGCAGAAATATCACTTTGAAGCTGTTTACTGGGTATTTGCAAAAATAACTTTATGATGAATTTTAAGGGAGAGAAAAAAATGTAGAAGGGGCTTCAAAAGTAGCGTTAACGGGAGACAGATTTTTGACATGCTTCCCAAGCCATCTGCTTTGGGTTAAGGCTTGGAGACAGAGTGGAATATGGAGGAGAGAGAAGAGGGGAGACTGGGGAAGATGGCGAGGGCAGCAGGGAATAGAGGGAATGCAATATTGACAGGCGGTGGTGGACAACTATTCATTTCCATTCTAATCCTTTTTATTCTGAAATGATGCTGCATGTGGTGTATATTCCACATAAAAATATTGAGGCAGCTATCATGCCATACTTTAAAAGAAAAACAAACATGCTATGGATCCAATCTTTGCTTTTGCTGAAGGATTTTTGCAGTTTTGCCAATCCAAAGAATCTGTGTGGTTCTGTCAGCCGGCCAAAGCTCCAACAGAGAGAGTTCTGCTGGAGACGCCACGACACAAAACTAATTAGGAGACATGCTCCAGGCATATCTGTTCATATAAAAGGAGGGGGGGGGGCTCTGGGATTTCCGAGTTACACTATATCCACCACCCTAGGACTATTTCCAAATGGCCACAGAAAATTACCAAACTCCTTCACTTTCCTTATCTTCAGAAATGAGCTCATGTAATGCTGCAAGAAGATGTGAAATGCAAAAACAATGTTCGTTTTGTTCTGTGATGCTTTTTTTTTTGCCTTGGTCTCTGAGTCTCTCCTGTTTACGACCCCCCCAAGCTGTCTGTCTCCATCCACCCCCCCTGTGCCATTCTACCAGTCCCCAGTGGGCACAGTCAGCCAGTCTGGCCAGGCCTGCCCCTTGCTGTGCCCCTGCACTGGATAAGCTCCTGCCTGGACATTAGGTAGAGGCCTTTGTATGGAGCCGTGGGTGTGTGTGTGTTTGTGTATGTGTTAGTGTGTATGTGTGTATAGCATTCACAACACAAGGGGAGAAGGGGGTCCTATCTGTGCCTAAGGGCTGTCCCCCAACACACCCTCACCGTGCGCCCTATTGAGACCTAAGGGAGCGTGAACAATCACTGCAAAACCAAAGAGCTATGTCCTCTTGTTATACAAGCCCAATTTTCAGCACCAACCCCACCTCTCTCCTCCATGGAGTGTCTCCCCCCCGCACCCCCATCCCAGCACCTCAGCCCAATTCGTCAGAGGTTGACGGGCTTCGTTAAAGCGAGCTGGGTTCCTTTTATGGCATTATTTAATTAGCCATTCCACAGTAAACTGCTATCCGGCACCACCACTCCCCCCCCCCTCCATCCTCTTCTGTTTGTTAAAACCACCATCATCCTTATCAACACCACCACCCCTCCCCACTGTGCTCAGCGATCCCCTCCTCTCTCTCCTCTTCTTGTCTTTATCTCCAGTAATTAGCCAGGGGATGGGGGTGGACTCATTGCTGGGTTCCTCGACAGTATTAGTGCTTGACACTAAGACTTAGAAAAGGGAAGGGTCTTTCTCTGCATGCCCCTAAGACCTGCAGAGGAAGACAAAAGAAGGGCTAGTTCTACAGTAGCCAGCTCAGCCTTACTGTCCCCGCTGCCCACTGAGCTCCGTCTACACTGGCACCCTAATCATTAACCAGATTATGACTTTGTGTCTGCATCGTCTCTTCAAGTGGAATTTACTCTTTGGATGCAAAAGAAAGCTGGCTACTCCTTTAATGCCCATAAAGCCTTTAAGAACTGGTGACGGAGTAAAATTAGAGCGCTTGTGTTAAAAGTTATTCCTTACCTCAAAAAGGGAGCGTGTTTCTTTATCTTACTTATATTTCAGGTTGATTAATTCATTCTTGGCCTACTGGCTCCACCATTGGTTTTTCACATCTTTGATCACAAAGCTGGTGAGCTGCACCATTACTGTGAACTAACATTCCTTCCCCATGCACTCAAACATGAGCAGTCAAAGAGTGAGGGTGAGAGTCTGGGGAGCCCCCGGCTGTAGGTCTACACCATGCTGGATCAACGCCCTCTAGTGACCACTACAAAGGAGGAGCACAATGACAAGAAGAAATACCTCAGAGCCTGGTCAGCCTGTCCAAACTGTGAACACTTTAAACTACAGCTGGGATCAACCTGAAGTCTGAAAACATTGTATGACTGCTTTTAATAAAACAAAGAGTGAAATTAAGTTGAATTTGTAAAGTAAATACAGGTTTTCTATATCATTTTCATGTTAGTTCACATTGGTAGTTATTTTGTTACGCTTCTTAAAATTCAACTTCTAATAATAAAGAGGTTAGTATCATTATTGCTGCAGAAAATGTCTCCAATAGATTCACTTGACAGGTATTGGAACCTTTTCTAAATCGTTTTAAGTGGCATTTAAGGAGGACCGACATTGTTCAAAGAAGAAAGTCTAGCTTGGCCTTAATGACTGCTTGGCATGGGAAAGGTAGCGCTTAGTTATCCGTGGCCATTTATAGCCCTTAATTACGCGCCTATTTTGTGACCCCAAAGTTCAACGGACCAATTCCTGTGTAGACCCAAATTCTGACGAACAAAGGTGGAATGTGATGCCCCTTTTCCGTGGACAAGCTACTAAACGTTTCCCATCAATTTCATGGGAAAGTTCAAACCGAGGAAACTCTTAAAGGCTTGAGCTGGGTATTGACAGCGTGTTGAAGCTATTAGGGCATCACAGACACTCTGCTGATGAAGAGCGAAGGAGAAAAGAGTTCCTGTAACATCTAAAGTGTGTAAGACATTCAGAAATATTCACAGCTTTGTTTGTGTGCTGGAATACTTGACTGAAATACGGAATAAAACTGGTGCTTTAGGACCCAGTTGATCTTTGTGATTGAGGCTGATATTTTCCACGTTGTGCGGGGAGGGGGTGGCACGGAGGGGGGGCTGTCAATCATAGTGAAAGTGGCCGGGGTGGGCAGGCCCCTCTGACACTTTGTACCGTCGGAGGGGGATATTTAACTTGGGACTGAGCAGCACTCGCTACAGACACACTCACACACAGTGTGCCTAAGCAAAGAAACGCTCCAGCGCCAAGTCTCTCAGACTCCTGAAGTAGGAGCGACTCAGTAGAAGCTTCTGTATCAAAGGAGGAGAGACGCTCCCTCAGGGATTGACCGCTTGCATCGGCCGAGCAAAAAGGCTCCACGTTTTGGACAGTCTCGTTATGCAGCAACAGAGGGATTCAGAGCTTTTCTGACAGGATTCTGAAATGCCAAAGTGGAAGGAACTCTGAACCAACAGCGTTAACTGACTTTCTGCAGTTTGCATTTGATATGCACTGACACTGCGCGCTTTTTCCAGCCTTGTTTTTACTTCATGCACAACCAAGAGTTTTGTGGGAATGTTACAGCCAGATACCTTTTGTAAAGAACTGCTGTGCGATTTGGAACATCACCTGGAAAAGATAAATGGCTGTTATTTCATAAATTGAGATTGCATCCCACTGCGGCGCATTTTCTCGAAGTTTTTGGACTTTTTCAGAGAGTTGCACAAATCGACGGCGGTGGTACCCCACGAGACTGGCTGCAGAGACGATTTCTCAGTCCATGGATTGTGCAGCCCTGGGACCTTGTCAAACCTGAGAACGTCAGGCGACGTTAGGTGAAGCCACGTTTATAAAATCCGTGCGTAAAAATAACATTGGCCAAGGCAGCCCTCATTGCCGGGCGCGTGACATATCAAACTTGGTGAAGTGCTCTTTTGTGCGCCCTTCTCTCTGTGTGTGGACGCTCCGGATCTATTCTGTCTTTTTAGAAAACACTTCATTCCATGCAGCTCTCGCTTCGGCCGCTGTCATCCAGTGTAGACAGTTCGTCGTGGCTTCGAGTCCCCGGGGTAACCATGACAACCGAAAGAAACCCAAAGTGAATCCAAGGGAGCGGGTGAGGCCGGAGAGAGCGTGAATAGACTTTTCCCCATTTTGTTTGGTGTTTTTGTGTGTGTTTAGACTACACACTTTTTTTGCAAAGCAGAGGCTCTGCTCCGCGCTGCAGGATTGGAAAGTTGAAGGAGTGCGCCCAATGTCATTCAAACCCGGCGCGGTCTATTAAAAGTATTGCCTTGCTGGTGACTGAACTTCTACTATATATGAAGCCCCGGGCAAGTGATTGCAGAGAAAACAGAAACCGGGAAAAGAACTTGATTTAATTTACGCGAGAAGAGCCCGTGCGTAAAAAAGGGAGGAATAATGGGCCTCTCACAAACGCTTCTCTTCTACCTGCTGCTGTGCGTCCACCTTGGAGTTTCCCAGCATTACCTTCGCCTCCGTCCATCGCCCAGTGATCACCTCCCCGTGCCCGACCTCAAGGAGGACCCCGACCCGGAGTACGACCCCCGTGAGCAGGACTTGGCCGAGAGGACTCTGAGGAGAAAACTTGGCAGCAACTTTGACCCAAACTTCATGTCCATCAGCTCGCCTATGCTGGTGAACCTCTCCGCAGCAGACAACCAGGTGAAGCTGCAGGGGCCCATGCCCAACGAGATTAAAAAGCTGGACCTGACTGAGACCCCCTATGGGAAGCGGGTTAAAGTGGGCAAGAAGGCCCGCAGGAAATTTCTGCAGTGGCTGTGGACCTACACGCACTGTCCTGTGGTGTACACCTGGAAGGATTTGGGCGTGAGGTTCTGGCCGCGCTACATCAAGGAGGGGAACTGTTTCTCTGAGCGCTCGTGCTCCTTTCCCGAGGGGATGTCTTGCAAACCCGTCAAGTCAATCAACAAGATTTTTCTGCGGTGGTATTGTCAAGGGTTTCTAAAACAGAAATACTGTACGTGGATACAGGTGCAATACCCAATCATCTCAGAGTGCAAGTGCTCGTGCTGATTCTCTCTAAGGAATGAGTGGTGGTCGTCGCGGGGGGAGTGGACTGGAAATACGGTTTCTATTGCACTGTTAACTCTCTACAGAGGTGGGCACCATAGCAAATCTATTTTTTTATATAGCATTTTAAGTGAAATACCAACATTGTACATATTTAAGAAAATGCAGCTATTTTTTCTAATTGAACCAGGACCATATTTTATTCTCAACCCTGAAACGTGTTTTGGGGGGAACACGAGCACTTCAGAAGGAAGAGCTTTTTTGATATTTTTATGAGACATTGAAGATGGAATGCATATGCTACACCTCTCCAAGAGGTGACCTTTTTTTTCAACAGAACATTGATGCTGACTGTTATTTCACTGCAATGCTGCCTAGAGTTTTTGTATAATATTAATATCAATAATAATTAAATTGTAAAAAAAAAAGAAAGTTGAGGTTAAAAATATATATAAAGGCGTGAACTCAGCTTTTTTGGAATACATAGTATTGTAGAAATAAACAAATCTGTACGTTTTATTTATTATTTTAACGATTGTGAGTATAGAGCATAAAGAAAGAGAATAGCAGAGTATACCAGAAATAAATATGGGAGATGTTTACTTGAATATTTCTAAAAACTGAAAAAAAATTCAATAAAATAAATAAAAAAGTAAAACATATCAGTGTACATGTTATGTTTACACATTTTAGCAATAAAGACTGTTTTCAACGTGTTTTAGTGTCAAGCCATGTTGCTTACTACGAGTGTCTGTATCCGGGGGGCGTGTACACAGAACAGTTTCATCTGACAATGCTTTCTCATTTAGTCTTCACAAATATCCTGGTAAGAGAAAGTCTGCTGATGGCTCATAACATGTTTTCTTGTTGGCAAAAAAAAGTTTAATTTGGAATATTGCTATACCTGTGTGTCATGAAAATACAGTTTCTTTAAGAAAAATGAGTTTTCTTGAATTGAAAATGAGTAAATCTGAGCTACAATTTAGAAAAATGTTGTTTCAGGCGGACAGATATTTTTTACAGTGTACTCAGCCGGGCTCTTGAGTGGAGTGGAGCTACAAACTGCACAGTTAAGTCCAAGCTTCAGTGATTCTGTGTGGACTATCCGACGGTCCATGCACGCCTTCACAGTGATTTGAGAAAGGGCTGATTTACTACGCTGCGTAATACGCAACACATACCTTCAGCGCCTTCACAGAACTTGTATTCATTTGTCTCCGAGAGAGAGAGAGAGAGAGAGAGAGAGAGAGAAAGAGGGAGGGGGCACACACATCCATCTGCCATGTCTCTACGCACAGGCTCGTCTCAGGGGCTCCGAGGTGTTAACATAATGCGTAAAATATGATTCAGACATTTCAAACAGTGTCACATGATGAAATGGGGAGCGTTTACGCGCGAGCCAGGGGCGTCTGGGGTCTGTCCTTTTTACTCTGGAAGCTCCACACAAGTTCCACTGAGGTATTTGTATAGAGGTGGACTGGAGCAGACCGGCGCCTATTCAAGTCTGACCGCCCTGAAGAGAGAGAAGGAGAGAGAGAGAGAGAGAGAGAGAGAGAGAGAGAGAGAACACAAAGCCCATTAAACAATGGTCAACTGTTTTTCACGTTAGCAGACTATTAATTGGAGAGCTGCTGTCTGCCCGTTAAAGAGATATGGCCAATTAAAGGCGCAGGGAAATGAAGTCCTATGAAATCAAAGAGTCGTTTTCTGTAAGGAGGAGTTTTATAGTGTTTATATTATTCTTTAAACACAACCAACGACTCTAACAGAGCTATGACTGAATGTCTGAAAGCAGCTTGTGTAGTATTTCCACTGAGCGCATCTTGTGTGCGTTACAGTGATTTGTGTTTCTTCGGGCAGAGTTGGATTTGACACTTGCCGCCCGGTTATTGTGACAGAACCACTGAGGGGATTTGGTAAGCAGAGAAGAACGGCAGCCTGCCAGCGGAGCAGGAGGAGGAGGAATAGGAGGAGGAGGGGGAGGGGGAGGGGGGGCTGCTTTCCTTACTGTCAGCTTCTTTCTTGATGATGTCTCGGGGTTTTTAGAAACTGCGTCTCTGACTCGACGGCGCCACTCAGCCGCCCCCTCTCGACTGCGCAGAATGAGGCACTTTGGGAAACAGTAACCCTTTCAGGCTCTGCCCGGAGAGTATTTTAGAAGCGTGTGAAAGGCAATACGCCGCCCTAGCTTCAGCCAGTTAGGTGCGCACCTTTTAGAAACAGACCCTGCCAGCCAGTCAGATCAGGGGTGCTCAAAGCGGAGTCTTTGGACCTACAGGTGGTCCTTGAAGGAAAAATTGGGGGTCCTCAGCAAAACTATTAACAGAGAAATCGCAGAGTACTTAATTCATAAGATATAAGCACCTTGTATATAAAGTATTACTTTTTCAATCTAATTATCTTCAGACTGAACATTCTAGTGTTTTGATCAGGACTTTTGAAATAATGCATTTTTAAAAAGGTCATTATTTATAAACATAACACTTTACTGTGTAACTGTACTAAGTGTGACAGCTTTAACTTTCTTCAGGGTTTTCCCTCAAATCCAGCCCCTGCAGCTTCAAATCCACTAAATGAACTCCATCTACAAATACAAACCTTTGAATATTAAAATAGAAGCTAACTCATCCGGCTGTAGGTTAAATACAGAGCATGCAATGCTTTTTCTTCCAAATCTGCAAATCCTCAAACGAGAAAGACTTGTCCTCACTCATACATGTCGACTACATCACAGCTTCACACATTCATAAAATCAATCTGAATATATCACCGAATTGAATCATAAAATCTACTTATTGCTACGGACGGATCTTTGAGTGACACGTCATTCTGAAGAAAGGGAGAACATGTCTTCCCATAAACACCATCCAAGTGCCACATGTGAAGTGTTGACACATCAAAGCAGCGCCTGCATTCACATATTGTTCAAATAAATGTCAAGACATAATGGCCTTTAGCCTGTAAGACCCTCATGGTTATACTCTCACACAGACCCCAAAAATATTCAGACTTTTCAGTGTATTTTTTTAAATCATGTGAATTCAAATACGTCATAAAGCACACATTTATGTTGCCTGTTAGAAGAGTCAAATAAAGGCCTGGAGACAATTAGGATGGGGGATGATGGGGGAGGAATTTAGGAGGAGGGCTGGCAAGTTTCTGTGGTAAAGCTGATGAGGGTCCGTCTGGTGATGAGAGTCAATTATTATGATGGATTGTGATCAGCGTGTTAAACATGGGAAACACTAATCCATACCTGCACAGACACAACTGTGTATGCAGATCAGAAGACTGCACACACACACGCATCTGTGTGTGTGTGTGTGTGTGTGTGTGCAGCAGGCTGACACACACAGACAGAGACGGAGACAAGGGTCTGTGGCTGTAAGTAAGGCCCAAACCCCGTGGTTGTAAAAGCCAGTGAGTCAGCAGTGCTGAGGTTATTGATGATGACAGGGTATTAGATGGAGCACTGAGGGGAGGGAGGACGCACACACACACACACACACACACACACACACACACACACACACACACACACACACACACACACACACACACACACACACACACACACACACACACACAGATACCTTCACACACACACACAAATGGAGTCACCGCAGATGATACCCAGCATTCCGTCAGACCACCAACCCCGACCCGTGGTGTCTGGAGGTGTGTGTGTGTGTGTGTGTGTGAGAAGCTGTAGATGTGTCTATGAACATGGTGTGTTTTCACAGATCCTTTACAATCTTCCTGGTGGTCTTCAGATGATGGGTCACTTTATGTACCACCACAAGCTCTCTGATTGGCTAACTTTCTCACAGAGGTTGAGCCTGAAATGCCTGTCTTTGATTTAATGTGTGTGTGTGTGTGTGTGTGTGTGTTTGTGTTTAATGCATCTTCACATGTTCCTCTTCAAAACTTCCAGACTGATCCTAGTTCAGTCGCACATCCTGATGTCATCCATCCATCAGCCACGGCGAGCCCAGAATTCATAGCATGCCATTACATCAACACGGCGGCCATCTTTACCGACAAACAACAGGTGACTGTAATCAAACTCCAGCCATCGCCAACAAGCGGCGCTTATGACAATTAAGCAGACTGGTAATGCAGATGCATGCAATGCCACAGAAGGCACAAGTTCACTCATCCATCACACGGCTGTATTACTTCAATTTCACGTGCCCTACACAGATTGGTGGTTTGTTTAAGGCGTTAGGAGTTTCAAGTGGTTAAATATGGCCTTCAACTGTAATTTACTACAAAACTGAAAACTTTCATGGCTCTGATCCTCTTAAACTTCATTCCCTCCTGGAGTTCACTTTCTCTTTCTGTGATTATTGTGGCCTTAATGGTCTGTTTGTTTGATGTCAGTTTTTGTGTCAATCTGCGAAAGGAAATGTGTAAAACTGAAAAACCTTTAAAAGAAACTAGTCTTGTTCTGCATGTCTCCATTTGTAATGCTATACAACTGCACAAACACTAAACTACACATCATTTAGCAGACTAACATGGTTCTACTCATTTCTTGGGGTGCCATTACTTGGAGACAGGGTGCTGACTATCTCACTGTACTAATGCTCTACAAACTGACTCACATTTGAAACAGAGCCTCCGGTTGGTGAAAAGTTTGGGAAACACCCTTTGATTGGTAATGACTTGTTTTGAACATTTACACAACATTGTAGAACTAAGGGGATCGATATTTTGAATATCAAAGATGTGAATAGGGTGATGCATATGTTGACATGTGGAAAACATAGAGTTACAGAAAAGTTGCAGAGATTGGCAAAAACTGCAGAAAGAGGTGCTGTGGTTGGCTGAATACACTGAATCTTAACATCAAAACTTCCTGCCAATTCTTTTTACACACTTCATATCTTTATTATGCAAGCATTTAATTATCAAAAACCAGTTCAAATGTCTTTTTTATTTTTACATTTGTGTCTCATTTCTTCTTTTAAACACACATCAGTGTGCTTCTGGTCTATACGCTCATATGCTGCTACCCTTTTAATCAGACACATAGTGTCAGAGTCACATTTCTGTAGTCATGCTTGTTGATTACTCAGTTTAACTCTTGTTAGCTGTAACAGATATTGTAAGCCCAAAGTAAAGCCTAAAAATAGAGCTGTGGGTGGCGTGGCGCTCGCAGGGCTGGGAATAGTGCATATTCTGAGCTCTGTTTCCATGGTTACTTGTGCTTTCCCCCATTGGCAGCATGGGTCTCAAATTCAGAAAAAAAAGTCCCTTTGCATCAGTGGCTGCTGTTTTGTTTGTAACCCCTTTAAGTAACAGGATAATTTTACTTTTATCATGTTTTTTATGCTCAGCCATCAGGATGTGTGTGTTAAAGTTTGTGAACCGTGATCAGTACATGCCAGTGTCACAGACTTAGGATTGTGAGAGCGTTATGCACTGGAGCTAAAAATGTATGGACACAAATATATATATAGGCCAGACCACTACTGACTTCACCATCTTTACCTCATCAAGCTAAAATCAGAAATGTGGCTCATCTGTCAAACTGGACACAGAATCAGGACTGTTCAGACACCTCTGCAGAGTGAGCACAAAAAGGACAAACCACAAACATCTACATCTTTATCACACACACACACACATACATACACACACGTAGCCTCAGCATAGACATTAGAGTGAGACTCATCAGCAGCCCACACACACACTACACACTGCTGTAACAACACACACACACACACACTGCCTGTGTGTTGTTTACTTCTTTATCATGATTATAGACATACACTTAAGTTCTCACAAAAATTAAATTTATTTTCTATATCCATGTCGTCTGTGCTCATTGATTGCTGCTGTACACACACACAGCCACATACACAACCGCCCCCACCTTGTAGTCTGTCCGGCGGCTGTCTCCCAGTACCCCTCTGTGCGCTGAGATGGCATGCTGAGAATGTTTACTTTCGCCACAGTGTGTATTTACTGAGCTTAATAGTTTTTTAGGCCGCAATGGCGCCTCACTTCGTAACATGTGTACAACCAACCTACTCCCTCTCTCACTCACACACACACACACACACACACACACACACACACACACACACACACACACACACACACACACACACACACACACACACACACACACACACACACACACACACACACACAGAGAAAACACACATCGCACCCACCAAACAACAAATCAAACCTCTGGTATTTGGGGTTTGGCATTAGTGTAAGCTCAAACACAGCCAGGTGACAACAACATCAGCATGTTACCTTGACAGTGATCAAAGTGTGTGTGTGTGTGTGTGTGTGTGTGTGTGCTGGTTGAGTTTGAATGAAAGAGCTGGCAATGAATGGACACATGATGTCTTGAATGGTTATGCGTGACATGTGGCAAACGAAGAGATTTGTGAATGTGTGTACACGAACAGAATATGTGAGCGAGTGTGTGTGAGTAAGAGAGAGAGAGAGAGAGAGAGAAGGAGGAGTAGGATAGAGTGTGATTGGAGTTAATGGATGATGCCAATGTTGCAGCCTTAGTGACATCTCAGTAAAACTTTTTCATGACACGGGAAGGCATGATAGTGAGAAGAAACTGATCTTTTTGAAAGTTGCATGAAAATTGAGATAATGTCAGTGATATCAAATGATGATTGATTGAAATTGATTGAAAACTTTTATTGTCATTGTACAACATACGAGAGTAAGAGTGCCACTCCTGGTGCATAGAGGTTTAAAGGTCACACTTTCATGTGTGTGTTAAGATGATTAAATGTTAATAGTGGAGCAGGGTGAAGACTTCAGATCAAAATGAAACTTTTAAAATGAAGACAGAAATGCTTACACAGTGGAAAAATGGTTTCCATCACACTGCTCGATGTTATATATTTTAATTGCATTAAGTGCAGTTTTATGTTATTGTTTCAAGTCCCACTTAGTGTTTCTATCATCTGTTTCTTTACCATCTGAACTTTCCATCTTTACCTAGTTTATATGGACCTTTGTAAGATGAGAGAAGTGATGTTGAACCAGAAAAAAAGGTCAAAATACATTTAATGTCAGTACATGCAAACACAGCATGGATGTGAATTCTCAGAAGAAAAGGCCAAACCTGCAAAACTTGCACTTTGTCCATTTTGTTAAATGTTGCAGGAAACTGTCTGAAAACAATGTGTTGTCATGTGGAAATATTTTCTTTAGCATTTAATCAGTGGTGTCAATAAACCGTAATCTAATGTAGATGAAGCTATATCATCACTGTTCTGCAATGACCAACATTTTTTGTTGCCAAAAAAACATGAATCTTTATTTCTTTTTAAACATATGCTTCTTTGAAGCCACAAAACATAAGCATCCCTCATTATTACTTCTCTGTGTTGATTTCAAAGTAGACATTTTGAAATGGGACTTGAAACACTTTGCTTATCTATCTGCTGCCTCTTTTTCTACACACATAGCTCTAAAGCTAAATGCACAATGTTCAACTCTAGCCTCCATCAACAGGCATTGTGGGACATGTAGTCATTTAACTAACATAACTACATTGGACAGGCCGGATCAAATTGGTATTTTCTTTTACATGGGTCAGTATGAAAGAGGTGAGGAGGGCTGTGTACTCAATATCTCTGAAAGGATAAAACACTCCAGCCTTTGTCTTATATTCTTTCTCTCATAAGACAAAGAGACAAACAGGTGAAAATAACTGGCTGTGTTTTCCCCACCGGACCTCCGTGCATGGCTCAAGCAACTGAACCTGATGTCCTGACGCCTGCCTGTCTGTCGTATTCAGGCGAGGTGGTCTATTCAGAGCAAGGGACCAGGGGACACACAGCCCAGGGGGTGTGTGGACGTGTGTGTGTGTGTGTGTGTGTGTGTGTGTGTGTGTGTGTGAGGGGGAGGGAGGAGGCACCGTGAGTAGCAGAAAATGCTTGGTGATGGGTTACCAAAAACAGAGCACCAGGGGACAATAGGACTCAGGACATTCCTGACATAACCCCAACACACCGGGGAGGAAGTGGACCGGGGGGTGTGTGCGTGTGGGGGGGATTTATTGGTGTCAACGCCCTGAGAGGAGGAACGGGTGCCTCTTTTGTCCCCTCTGGCGATGGAGATGGACTGAATCGAGACGCCTTGCACAGAGAGGACGCCTCTAAACACATACACACATAATCAGTCCTTTGAAAGAAGAACCACCAATTAGGGAATAGACATGTACGACTATAGAGGGGGCCGGAGTCTGTGTGAGCGTGTGTGTTATTGCATGTCTCTCTGCATGCACTTGTCAATAGGATCTGCATGTAAAGGGAGAGCAGCTCAGATTGCACATGGGCTGACCCCATGGGAACACTACTATGAACTTGTTTGAATCAGAGGGCATTTAGTCTCATTTAGGACAGGGTTCATGTTTCGCTGAAAGAGACCACGATGAACAAGACAATGTAATACTCTGGTAATTGGCTGGACAATTGTCAAGTGAGTTTCCCATAGTGTTACCCAAAGACATGGGTCACACTCACTTTTTGAGTCCAATGGAAAGAAGATAGTGAAGAATTTTACTTTAATCCATCAAACAAATCAGCAACAAACAAAAAATGTCAACATAAAACCTAAGAGAGAGAGAGAAAGAGAGAGAGAAAGAGAGAGAGAGAGAGAGAGAGAGAGAGAGGGAAAGAGAGAGATAGAGAGAATGAGAGAGAGAGGGCAAGAGAGAGAGAGAGAGAGAGAGAGAGGGAAAGAGAGAGATAGAGAGAATGAGAGAGAGAGGGCAAGAGAGAGAGAGAGAGAGAGAGAGAGAAAGAAAGCGAGAGGGAGAGAGAGACAGAGAGACAGAGAGAGAGAGAGAGACAGAGAGAGAGAGAGAGAGAGAGACAGCGAGACAGAGAGATAATGTTTAAGTTTGAGTCATACTGTCCGTTATGTCAATTATTTAATATTGCACAACTGGTGAGAAGAAACATGCTGTCAGTAAAAGGAGGTCTGATTTAGAGTTACATTGCAATTACTGAGCCACCCTGAGCCGTCTTAAAGCTTATAACCATATTGAAGGTAAATACCTCTTTGTGAACGGAAATGACTAAGGAAAGCTGACCACTCTGTCTGACAAAGAATACTTCTTCTCCATCGATACTCGAGACTTAAACCATACAGAAAACAATAATAGCACATGAAGAGAAGGCTACATCTAAGGCTATTGATTTAGAAAATATCAATAAACCTGCTAACATAAAAAAAACTCACTTAGGAATCTGTTTGACATTATTTGATTAGGTCTCTTCGCACAAATAAAGACTTAAATGTAAATGAGATTCTCCCTGGTCAAAGAAACCAGTACGACTCTTCAAGGGTTTTCAATTGTAGGGTGCTACATTGATGCTAGATGTTGATAATCACTATGGAAACGCTTGATGTTCCAGGGATCAGTCTGCCACTATGTCTCTATGACCTGGTGTTATACTTGACAGACTTCACATTTTTGATATGACTCGAGTCAATAAAGTGCTAAGCAAACCCTGCAACAGGTGGAGGAATATTTAAAACTAAGCCAACACTGCCTTCTAGTGGTCAAATTACAGGACTATCTCTACAGTAAATGTGGGTAAGCTTGTAAAGCTGTAAAACTAGACTTTTTTTAGTATATATTTGATGACAGATACGACACAAAAAGCTTGTCTTTTGAGGGTTATTTTAACCAATTGTTTGCTTCTGGATAATTGGTCTGTGAGGAATCACAAGTTGTTGCTCAAGGGATTAACCGATAGTTATCTCACTCATTTCCAACTTCAAATAAATGCATCCTGCTTGGCACAGTTGTCACAGTTTTTCATTCAGGTTTGATGGACTAGATAACTTTACTGTAATGTTCATGAAAATCAGAATAATCCAAAATTATGACGAACGTGTTCTTCTTCAACTCAAGCTTGAGTTTGCAGCGGTGCTAGCAGCTATGTCAGGTTGTACATGGGTGCACCAATGTCCACAATGACACTGTAGACATGCTGCTGTTAAGTAGTGTGTAATATGCACCATGGTCATCAGCTTAATTTAGTATGTTAGCATGCTAACATTTGCAACAGTTTAGGCTAATCTTTCCTCCATTCGTTTTTGCAAAATGCATGTTTGGCTGTAAGTTTTCAAAGTATTGACAAAAGTAATTGATATATATATTTTTTCCTTGTATGGGAAAATTAAGGGAAGTAGTTTCATTTCTACTTCTTCTGGGGATATGACTTTCTGTACTAAATTTGATCACGCTAGAAATATTCTGGAGGCCTTTCAACTATTAATGGCCACTTCATGTGGCACAGAGGGGGGAAATGAGGGGATTACCAAAGACTGATTACTGTATCAAATTGTAAAATAATCCATCCAGTAAGTACTTCAAATATATCTCAGGGAAAGAAAGAACTTACTGGTAGATATAAAGCAACAAAAACAAAAATCAGGTGATCACAGAAGTCATTACTGTTTATCCACTTCATGTTGGTGTTTTTCTGTCTGGACCAAAGAAGTGGAGTCATTGGCTGAGTGCTTTTCAAGAATTGTGGATACAAAACATGATCAATAACAACACAAAGAGGATGAGCATTGTTCTGGTGGCCTTTTGATTAATTGTTTGAATACAGGACAAAAGACAAACTATCATCCTGGAGGAATCTCAGTTACTTTGATAAGTTCAGGCTCCTGAAATGAATTCACTGAATGATCACCCACCAATCAAAACTGGAAAAGATTATAATTTTTGATGCTGATGAATTCCGGCAGGGGGGAAATACTGAAACATTTAGAGTTTCCTTCTAATTGAAAGCAGATTGATTTAGCTATTATTTACTATCAGCATGCTTGAACTGAACCCCCACCATCATCCATTTCCAGCTCACTGGATTAAATCTAATCGCAGAGCAGCTCTGTAGCCTTGGGTGGCACTGTTTTGGTCGTACAATTTATTAGCTAATCGACAAGACAGTGCCAGATACCACCGCTCATGAATATCAAGGCGGAATGAGAACCAGAACGTGAGCTTTCATTAGAGCGCTTTGGCTCTCTTGCTCTTTCTACATCTTCAGAACACACAAAGAGTTCAAATGGGAACTCCCAAGCGCTTCCAGCTGGCAACACTTTGGGATAATGATGCTGGATTCCACACAAATGAAGGGTCTAAATACCACCAGAGAGGTACCTGAACACCCTACCCCCCCCCCCCCCCCAATGCATTACCCTGACATGCATGCATGTATGTTAAAAAACACACATATGCTTCCTTGCACTGGACAAAATGCGGAGAGCCAATTTCCCAGCATCATCCTGGATGGTCCCTGCTGTCAAATGCAACCTAAAATTAATCCCACGCACTGAGCAGTGCACATCCTCTGAGTTTTCAGGATTGCAGATTGGGTTACTGCAGATTCTTCACTGCAGCCTCAAGGTATCCTCATTTGAAAACTTTGAAAACTCATTTGAAACTCATTGAAAACTGTGGCTGAGTCATCAGTGTGAGCCAGGGAGAGACCACCTTCAGTGGTGTAATGTCAAAATGATGGATGGGATAATAATACTAGCAGAAGGGCTATTGATAGCTCTCTGTGGATACCCCACACTCCAAGCAATGGACACACACACATGCATTGCAAAAAGGACATGCCGGCATTAAATCCATTAATATCTCGTCCGTTTCGCAGAGTCTTTGAAGTGGAGTGGCAGCTGAGGCCTGAGCGAGTGAGTGTGTGAGAGGATGTATATAATAACGCCAGCATACCATCCTCGCTCAAGATGAGTCGGCAGAGGGAAAGTAAACAGGTGGGGTTCCCCAAGAGGCCGTCGTTTTGACCAGGCGGCTGTGCTAAGAGAGGCTCAAGCTGTTTATTTTTACACAAGACCTCGATGTCGTTTGAAGTGCCCTCTGTGCTTTGACCTCCTTTTCCCCCAAACCCTGCTTTTGCCTTCCACCTAAACACACTACTACAATCACACATCCATCCTCTACGGAGCTGTCGCCTACAGCTCACTAATTATCAGTCAGTTGGGTTCCACTGTGCCCCTGCCCTCATCTCAGCAGCAAGGTAAAGGTAGCGCTCAAGCACGACCACTCTTACAGTAAGTGAAATGTCTGATATATGTTTGAGGGAGGGAAATACTTATAGTCTGATCTTGACTTTTTTGTTGGCTCATGACATTGCTGATCAAAGTAGCTAATCAGGCCTTCTAAAAGCAAAATAACATGAACATTTACAATCTGATCCAATACTTTGAAACTTAAAAAAAATGAGGCAATATTGATGAGTTAGCACTAGAGGTTTCAGTAACACTTACAATAAGGTTCACAAACTGTACAGAGTTACTGAGGAACGAATGAGGAACTAACTCATGATTACTTCATAGAGAACGAAGTGAGGCATCATACTGGGTTGTTACTCAGTACTGAATTAGTAGCTTATTGTAAAGTGCCATCATAAATAAAGTTTCTTCATTCCCAATACTGATGCCAATGCCAGAACTTGTGTATCAAATAAATATACCAAATATCAATTAATTTCCAGTACATTCCAAAAGTCAAGTCATTATTTAACAGCAGTAGACCTACATGGAAAGACAGAAACCCCCTAACATTGAAGCCAACTCTACAGACAGTTCTTCTTCACTAATACAAAAATGTACTGGTCTATGGTAGCAAAAGTCATAGTGGAAACATCATGCCGTGTGAGCTGCTGTCCTGATTGGAGCAGAGAAGAGGAAGCAAAACAAGTTGACTTTTCGCTAATAAAATAGCATTTTAGGTGATATTAGTTAGACCAACTCTTGTGACAACATTGTTAGTTCTTTGTTTGTCCAATTACAGGGTGAAGAATCTGAAGGTGGCCATTCCAAAATCCTTAACAGTGATTGGCTATTTGCCTTGTCAGAGGCAGGACTAAAGATATTTGGGTTGTGTTAGAGGCTGCTCGTAGCTTTCTTTACATTTTCCTTTTGTCAGTACTTCCAATTGATATTTTAGAAATACAACTTCTTTCTGAGCCCTTAAAAATTAAGCTCAGAAAATGTATTTGTTGCCACTCTGTTGAGTTACTTTTCAAAGTCATTTAATTTGTATGCAGAAATGTAATATATTTTAGATGCTTATGTAAGATAAATATAATCAGTGCAGGTAGGTGTCCACATAAAACCAGTTTGGCCTACCTGGTCAAGAAAATCTAGCTGCGCCACAGTCCCAATAATCACGGTTTAATGTTGATTTAATTTTCATTTCATAATACAATGTTCTCCAACTATACACCATGTTGAGTTGTATAGTAGAGCAGACAGCTGCTCTGTTGTCTTTCGCAAAGGATTCTTCTACAGCTGTGTCTGAGCTTTCAAAGATGACAGGGAAGGTTCTTTGTGTTTCTGATTCACAGGAACCTAAAACTGCTCTGCAAATGAAGACAGATCTGTGTTTCTGCCACCATTTTTATAGAATCTGCATCCAGCTCAGTTTAGAGATGTGGAGCAGTAAGGGTAAAAGGACTTGAGCTTGTATATCGCTAACCACGCATACACTGCTGGCAGAGGCTGCTGTGTAAAGTGTCCATCAGAAGTAACATTCACACTCCACAGACAAAGCAGCAGGACATGTGGCTTCAGGAGCTGGGGATCGAACCTGACCTTCTGGTTGAGATACGACCGATCCTACCAACTGAGCCACAGCCTGCCTCCAGCAGTCACTTATTCTCTGTGCTCCCCTCTATAAGTAAGTGAAAATGTATTTATATAGCACTTTTAAAACACTGTTACAAAGTGCTTCACAAATTAAAGCAATCAAACAATTCATGTTAAACAAGGCAAAATTAAGATCAGGAAACCACAAAAAAAGAAACACAAAAAAAATGACTAACTTATTCCACTCTACAATATTGTAGATTTCCTCCAAATATGAAAACTCATCATTATCAGGCATGTCTTTAGTTGTTCAGTCCTCTCCAAATGGACATTGCTCCATAACACATAGTGTAGTGGTGACATGCTGCAGTGGTTGGACAACACTAAGGTAATGTTTGTAAGTCTGCTCAGTACAAGTTTGGTCAGCCTTGATTAAAAAAATGTTTACAGAAGGATTCATCACACAGCTGATCTAACACTTTTAACATTAAATCATATTTTAACATTCAATCAAATGAAGGCCTGTGTAATATAGAAACAAGCAAATACTTCAGTTGTTTAGTGTGTTTTTTAAAGCAACTAAAAGAGACAGGCCTGTTTAATGACGTTAGGGTAAAATGAATTGAAATGTGTACATAACAAGGTGAAGTTATGTCAGCTTTTGTACTGTTTAAAACATAACTATGTACCCACAGGCCTATGTACTAAAATACATTTTGTGTCGGATAAAGGTTGGTATCTTAAATTCAATCTTTAAGATTACAAGACTAAAGACATTTTTTATGCACAGACTTAACAGTTAACTTATCAGACAGAGGTGTACATTGACTGATCGCATTAATGATGGCTGCATTCCATTCCTCAGTCAGTGCTTTATAGTGTACATCATGCTGCCTCTCAGGACTCAAACAGACCTCTACATGGGACAGGGGGTCATTAGTTACTTCTGATACTACCTCTAGTATTATGAGGACAAAAAAAGGATGAAAACAAGAGGGCGCCATTCCTCCACTGAAAACCAGGCGGGGGGGTTTCCCTCCAGACAAGGTAAGCATCCCCTCAATGCTCTGAACTGCAGGGGCGCACCACCAGCAGGCGTGCCAAAAATGAAGCGAGGAAAAAAGCCGTAGTCTGACATTTTCTCCAGGGTGTCCGCCGCAGGGAACCCAGCGCCGGGAGCCCCGGGCTTTCAACACAGGGACCACAGAGGCTTGTTATGCAGACAAAATCAGCAGACTTATCAAAGTGCAACAACTCTAAAGGACCGAGGAGAGCTCCCCGCCTGAATCCCATCTGACAGCAAGTGAGTGTGTTGCCGGTTGTTGGTGCTGCTTTCTTTCATCCTGTCTTTAACGCAGTCCAGTCTCTCCCAGTGGTAATTGGAGAGATGATCGACATAGATCAGTGGCTGGCTTGCGGGGTTCCTTTATTTCACACAAATGCGTCTAGATTGGCCCCTTTGTGCCAAAGTGCGTGAACATGGGCGATATTGTCTCTGTGTTAAAACGATTCAATACTGTATGTGTTTCATAAACGCATGGCTGACTGAACAATAACTTAGTTTCCTGTCGTGTTAGGCCTACACTGAACTTAAAACTCTTCTGTGCATTGCATTCAAGAAAAAAAATATTTGGATCAAAATACTGAATGCCTGCTGTTATTGTTATAATTCTTCTTTCTCAAACGTCTCTGTGTAAACACGAGCATTTGAATAGAGAACACAGGAAAGTTAATAATAAAAGTGTGTCCAAAGAGCCTTTTCCAGAGGGGTTTTAGTTCATCCTAAACGAGAAAAAAAATTAACAGGAAAATACTGAGAAATTACAAGAACAAATGATCAGTTATAAAACTAATTTAGATTCATGTTAACCCTAGGAACACATTATTTTATGGTCTGATTAACCTGAGAAAATCTTTAACACAGAAGAGAGAGATTACCATTCAGAGTCTGTCAGAGAATTAAAAAGTTAAAGTAATTGTAGAAGAGACAAAAAATGAGTAATAACAAGAAAAAGAGGCTAATGGCAGGTAGATGTATTAAAAGTATTTGAGGAGAAACTGTGTCAGTGTTCCTCGTGTTAATCCTCTATACACTGAACAATAACTCGTCATTTACCCTGGCTCGAGTTTAATTTAATTTAATTGATTAATTTTATGAATTTAGCCCATTTTTGATGAAGCTGGCACCACTTTTCCCTCTGGTGTTTAAAGCAATTAATTGGCACTATCGTATTCATTGTTTGTGCCCCAGTGCTCCGCTGACTGGCTGCAGGTGTGCTCTCAAACACGAGCAGGAATGAGGTTAAAGCTAATTATTTAAAAATGATCCACGGGTTTGAACACGATTTAAACGGTCTTTGTTTGATACGAATTACTGGAATAAAAGGACCAAAGCGCAGCTCGATCCCGGGCCGAGCCGAGCCGGGCTGGGCCGGGCTGTTCACCCCAGTGGATGGTACAGTAAATACAGGAGGAATGTTGATCAGCTTACAGAGGTACTCGGAGTTTGATCGGCCGTGATGCTTGTATTATGAGCCAGCGGACCGGAAGTTAGGCTGCACCTGCAATAACACGAAGCAACACGGCGCGGGCACCTAAAAATGAAGGGATAATGAAAAGCGAATTGAGGCCGTCCTCTCGGTTCTGCTGCTCTTGTTTAACATATAGAACATGTGTTTTTCTATGAGCATTTACAACATTTATACTTCTGGGGCTTAGATGTGCTCGATCAAGACCTTTTCCAAAACTAAAACAATTAGAGCCTCAATAAAGTTAAATCCCTTG
The DNA here is from genome assembly GCF_963930695.1 of Labrus bergylta. Classification (NCBI taxonomy): domain Eukaryota; kingdom Metazoa; phylum Chordata; class Actinopteri; order Labriformes; family Labridae; genus Labrus; species Labrus bergylta. The sequence goes on along the minus strand of NC_089215.1, from coordinate 23,160,759 downwards.
TTATTTTTCAAACTACTTTGCCATGATGGATTTCAATATTAATGGAAGTCTGAATAAAGTTGTTTATATATAACTGTTTTTTATTCAAAATTCTCTGTGGCACTGAGAGCACTGACCTCTCCGGTGCGCTTTTACGCACACAACCCCCGGCATCTATACAACATTACAAACATTTAACACCACACAGAACATAAAGGGGTATAGCCATATGAATGTAGTTAATGGGTTAATATATTTGTGTCATGGCAGGGGGCGCAGGGCCACGTTTTCTGTCACAAAACGATCCTCTCCATCCATCCACACACCCACAAACACGGACAGAATGCAAAACCCTGAATCATAACTATGATTTATATAATTTCATATTAGTGTTATCATTACATATTCATGAAAACATCTAAATCCATTATTTCTGCAGCCTTAGTTGACGCACAGGCACACGCTAATAAATCCAACATGTGCCGGACTATTATTAGGATTAATAAATTATAAGATTCAGCATCTGCCTCTTGTTTCTGCGGGCCCCGGAGCCCAGCCAGCTCTACTCTGTTCCAACAGGTTCAACGTTGTGTTCTCATTACGACCTCCATATGGCTGCCTGTGAACACAGCGAGCCATGGGGCATTTAGAGCAGGCAGCACAGTGAGAATCAGTCCGTAAAGCGGCGGAGGTATTTGTTGTAAAAGTGAAACCAGTTGTGTTGTTTGAGGGGAAATGCCTTGAACCAAGTGGTAGTTTGCGTAAGTATTTATTTTCCTTTGCGCTTTTTGGCTGAGCAACTTCACTTTGCGCATCACCAAATGACATTAAAATATGAGCTCAAGTTGACAAAAGGCACAGTGAGCTTTTGGATAGAATCTCTCTCTCTCCCTGCCTCTCGCTCTAGCTCTGTCTCTCTTTCCCTCTCGCGCATTCACGGTTGGGGAAATCTGGGTTTGATTTTAATGGGGAGTAGCCTACCCGGGGCACGCTTTACAACCTTTGGATGTACTGGACGGTTCTCAGTTGGTGTGAGCTGCGGGCGCGGATGGGTGCAGGAGTCCATCTCCTCTTGCTGTTGCCTCACTTTTGTCTCAAAGCGTTTTTCTTTCCCTTAAACATCTCAACGAGACGAGTGCTAGACACGAGACACTTCTCGGCGTTTTTAAAGGACAATTTCTGACTAAAGAGAATCTAAAAGCTGATTTGTGTGGATGTCAGGGGTCGTCCTATCAGATTCGCAGACGCAACAATCGCGACTTAACACGGGGTAAGTTTGAAACTTGTGGACCACTGTGGCCGTTGAGTTTTTAATTCAGTGTTTTTTGAGTGGATGGCAGATTTCCATTTTACGCACCACTTCTCTTAAAAGAGCGAGTGACTCAGGGGGTGTTCATTACCTGCCATTTGTTTTAAATCAAGACAATGACTGTCATTACTTGATTATAGGCTGTGGTCGCGATGTCAGGGGGGATCAGAGAGGCGGACACCACAGGCAGGTGTCACCCTCCTCGGTTTACAACTGGCTAAAAGAGAAAGAAAAACAACCCGCACTGAGGATTTAATACAGGGTACAAGAGGTGAGCTATGAAGCCAGTGAGCTTTTAAACGCGACTTGAGAGCCACAGCCAAGCGCGGATGCCAAAGCAAGCAGCGCGCTGCTCGGTTCTCGTCTTCCTCGCCACTGAACTCGCCAAGTCTCCCAATGCGTTTGTCACTTCTAACATTTTCCTTTTCCTGTGCCCTGTCACCACGTGCGCATACGAGTGTAAAACAAAATATTTGTTTCATCTCTGAAGTTTGATGTTAATGGATTCTTTAGAGGAATAATGAGAACACTGTCAGTCCTTTCCACGTTACGTCTGTGTGCGTTATTGAGGATTAAAGTGAGAAGCTTAATGTGACACTGTTGCTCATTGTTGCTAAGGTGTGACAGGAAACAATAAGACGAGCTCCTCCCTCTTTCAGCTCATCCTCTCCCTGCTCACAAGCAGCAACAAGCCTGGAAGCGAAAGTAAGAGTCCCATACAGGTTGCTTATCTTAACTGCTCCAATAGACTTAAAGTATGCCCCTATCGCACCCTGAAACAGTGTCACTGTCAGCCACTTGACCTTCTTCTCACTCTCACCACCAATGACTGGAAACAGTCCATGAAGAAGGCCTCTGAATCCTCTGCGTTCACTGAGGTCAGAGAGAATCTAAGGAGAGTGAACTGAAGACACGTTTGAGTTTAAGGAATCTGCTGAAGTGTGGTGGTGTTCATCTGGAGCGGGGACACAGTTTCCCTGTTTTTGCAAATTAATCACCATTATTTAATTGCATCACACCCCGCTTCCATCAATAACAGAGTGAGGGAGGTACAGCCAGGGGCTGAAGGCACATGATGTGGAAGCTAATCCAAAGCAACATAGTGCAGATTGTAGTCACTCTCTGGAGAGCGTGCTCACTTGTAGTGAAAAGCAGAAAAGGATTGAGATGGAGAAAGCTGTGGAAGAATGTTCTTCTTCTGCTTTAAACAGCATTCCTCACATCTCCTGGCTTTGTCAATCTGAATACGTAAAGTTTTCTGTTTTTACTGGGTGTAACCATCCATTCCCTCTTTGGGTCAATCTTTTGTTATCATTTCTTAATCTTTTGTTATTTTGAACAAATGATGTTAAGTAGATTTAAAAAAGAAAAGAAAAAGAAGCTCAACCCTGAAGTCAGAGAACCGACTAATTGCCTTTCATATTACAGCTGTTTGTCAAAGCTGTAACATTGGGCTCTTGCACCTAACTTCACACCTAAAATGACTTCCTATTTTATGAATGGTTATAAATGTAATTAGATGACATCCCCTCTCCTCACTTCAGAGCAGAGAGTGAAGACAAAGTGTTGTCTGACCACTCACTTAAGCAGCCGTGTGTTTTCTTTTTGTGTGTGTGTTTACCTTTCCTGTTAAAATACCTGCATGACACCCAAGATGTCTCTCACTGTGGGAAGCTCATCCAGGGGCTCACATGCTTCATCCTGCCACTCCCTGCACCCTGCCAGGCTCGCATGTGTCAGCCACACATTTCCTCCAGATGCAAAGGGATGTGTGTGTGTGTGTGTGTGTGTGTGTGTGTGTGTGTGTGTGTGTGTGTGTGTGTGTGTGTGTGTGTGTGTGTGTATGTGAGGTCCACGTATGTGTCCATGCCCAATGAATACCTATCGCTATGCTTTTATTTCTTCAATACAAAAAGGAGACATCCGTCATATTCATGTTGAACTCGGAGTTATCAGACAAAATTGTAACCAAAATCATCCATTTACTATCTACAGTATCTGTGATCATTTATCAATAGACAGACAATGAGTTGATGTATTATCGGCTCGCTCAGTTCTGTTCAAGGTGAAAGAACATATGAGCAAAATGTGAAAAGTAATACAATCATCAACACGTCAGTTATATCAATATGTAAGAATTATAAATGTGTCAGAGTCCATGAAGTTCCCTAAACCTTGACAAAGTATTCTTTTTGATCTAAATCACAAGTTTTGTTTCCTACAGTAAAAAAACCCACTTTTTTTTATTTTTGGGCTTTTTATGCCTTTAATGGATAGATAGGACAGTGGATCGAGTCGGAAATCAGGGAGAGAGAGAGAGTGGGGAATGACAGGGTTAAGCGGGAAAGAGGCCACAGGTGGGATGTGAGCCCAGGCCGCCCGCTTCAGACGACAGCCTCCATACATGGGGCGCATGCACTAACCACTGCGCCACCAGCGCCCCAAAAAAAGAACTTATTTAAACCAAAGTCACAGATTTTTCTTTACACTAGACTGAGGCTTTTTGGATGCAGCACCCAAAAGGGCACGATGGGATATGCTGTTGAGTTCTCATTCATTTTAGCTACATTCTCACATTTTAATATGAAATGAATGGAAGGACATGGTTTTGTTTAGCTGCGTCTTTGTGCACAGAGCAGTGCAGAAGCGGAGTGTAAACTTTGCTAACTGACTCTCTAAATGACACATTTAGCCGTGAAGATGGTTGAGAAGTGCTTCACCCTGAGAAGCTTTACTTTAGATCTGATGATTGCTCTGCTGCTCCCTGTGATAGCTGTCAGTGAAATCAGCTAAATGACGGTACAACCTGACAGTTTGAGGCTTTCACAACGTTAAAAAAGTCTATTGTGATTAACTCTGCAGCTGACTGATCTGTTAGCACACCAGCAGCTCGTATGTGCAGGGACTGTATAACTAAATTGAGCTCTCTCTCCGGTTGTGATGAAATCTGATGTACGTATAGACACAACAAAGATGGTAGACTGCAGTCAGGAAGGGTTCTTTCAATCAAGATGTTAAGATGGTCGAGGGCCATGTGGCCAGTGATTGACAGACGTCACTATCCAACCCTAATTAGTCCTTAACTTGGACTCTTTTGAAGTTGTTTAAACAACATTTAAGACATGAAGGTTTCTTCTCTGTTTAACTCTGAGACTGTTGATCTTTAGGCACATTATGGTGGAGGGAGAATTGGTAAGTGATAGGGAGAAAAGGGAGTTGTCTGATGACTCAGAATCTTTGGCATCCTTTACATTCATGTGTGATTAAACTGTTCCTCTTCCAGAGAGCAGAATGTTTGTCCATCAACAACGTGTGTGTTTTTAAGTATAGTGTACAGAACCCTGCGAGTATTCAGAGCACTTAATAAAATGATTTGTGTTTTTTTTCCTTCTGAGTTCAAAGTGGGTCGTTGCTTTCAGCTGTGGGGTAGAGGTTGCTCTTGTGCAATGGAAAAAAAAGTGACTGTTTTCCTGTTAGGGGGGCTTTTTTTTTGTTGGGAAAACCGCAACTCTGCCTACCGCAGCCAGCCTTCAAAGGGTTTTAAAAGAGTGCTCACCTCACCTCTCCTTAAATCCTTTCCATCTCTCCAAACAAGCTACTTCCTCTCACATCCAGGTACGCCTCACCTGCCTCTCCCTGACCACTGCTGTCCAACCACACAGCTGCTAGGCATGCATCAGGGTTACGCTGGAGTCCATGGGAATGTTCAATCAAGAAGCCTGCAGTCCACTTTGGCAACCTTAACCTCAGCTTTTTATCTTTGTCTTTATCTTCTGCCTAATGCTGCTGCATGGTCATCATCCAGTGACAGACTTTGAGAGGGAATCCGCTCACCCATCCCAGGGTCGGGGTGTCTTCCCTTTTTCTCAGGCTCATCTTGACAGCACATGTAGGGGAATCATTCTTGTATTTGAAAGCAGATCACAGTTTGACATAGGAAGCTATAAATTGTTGAACTCTAATCCCTTCCCTCTTAAGTCCATCTCTATGTCAGTAAAAAATCTCAGACAGAGCACAACTTTATCCTCCCTCCTTCTACAGTTCATTTGTGGATAAGTTACTGTGGACCAAGCTTTTAGGAGCCCCAAAGTAGCTGCTTCTTGTTATTTTCAGTGACACCACAAAACAATCCCTTTATCCTAAAATGACTTTCAAATGGAAAATATTCTTGGGGGCTTCTTTTGTTTCAAGATTATCTTTTTCAGAATTATTATTGAACCATTGCTGTTTCATAATTTTTGAAGAAATGTTATCTCTAAACTTTAACTTTACATTTTAGCTAAATAAGTTCAAACAAATCACTTCTTCTTCGAATCTTTATGTGTGTGTCTCTTGCCCCTCGCAGATGAACCCTGTTTAACCCTAAGTCTATGTGAGTCACTTTTGCCCTTAACTTTCTGCCTGCTCATGTCCTTCCCCTCCCTACGCCTTCTCATTTTCTCACCAAACACACTGACCTCACAGAAGACTTCATTAACAGAAAAACACCCCACAATTTGTCCCATCAGCATTTCTCTCTTGCTTTTGTCTACAAGTGCATTAACATGGAGTGCAAGTAGCTTAGCACAACTTCCTGCCTGTGAATCTGTGAGAACCGGCCTGACCTCATATTCCACCTCGCGCTGTCTGTCTTCTCTCCTCCTGGTCGGTTCTGGATCAGGTTCGGTTGATTTAAAGAACCGCTGTAGGACTCAGGGCCAGCCGTGTGGGCTGGGCAACAGAAGCTGCTGCATTCCTCCACTGGGCGTTCTGTCTTTCTCCCGCCAGTGTCTCTTTCTGCCAGATGCAAAGATGGAAAGGTAGTGATTCATTCACAAATGTGTTTTATGGTGCACTTTTCAGGCTCTTGTGGCTGTGGCTCAGTTGGTAGAGTTGTCGCCTCTCAACCGGAAGGTCGAGGGTTCGATCCCTAGTTGAGCAACATGTCCGATGTGTCCTTGGGCAAGACACTTGTGACACTCTGAATTGCTCCCGCTGCTTCAGTGGTGGTGTATGAATGGGATTTGTTACTTCTGATGGATGATACTACATAGTGCTCACTACCATCAGTGTGTGAATGTGTAGGTGTGACCTGCAGTGTAAAAGCCCTTTGAGTAGTCGGAAGACTACAAAAGTGCTTTATAAGCTCAAGTCCATTTACTATTTGTTTCACCTTACAAACAACTGAGAGCCTGCACGTCAGATTCTACCATTAGTAACCCAGTAACTAGTTCAGGTGCAGCAGTTTGTTCTTGTAATTATACACAGGTGAATGTGTACAGTTTTGTTGTACTTAGATTAAAAAAAATTTGAAACCATGGAAACTTTATAGACACAACCTTTCTGACTCACAGGAAGCCTCTGAGCAGACATAGGCAAGCTTTAAAAATTTGTCAGTGATCCCCCTTACTAATGACGCTCTCAGCTGTGAGAGTTGACCCCCTCCTGCCCTCGGCCCTCCCTGCTCCCCCTCCCCTCCTTCTCAATCTCTAATGAATGCCAGCAAGAAACTGAAGAGTAGCCTACACCCCCTCGCACACAAACACACACCCTCACGTGCATGCTTGCATAAACAGCAGGATCGTCATCACCAGTGCAGAGACAGCTATCATCAAGTAGAATTCACCAATGTGACCCCTGTTACCTGAGGCCTGTCAGTCATGTTGATTCATCTGGACATGTTTGTTAACCTATTCAATAAATATGTGAAAGATTGTAAGGTTATTAATTCCAAAGAGGCAATTACATAATCAATTGATTCAGTCTATTGAAATTCAGTTTTCACAAAAAATAGATTTGTTGTTTTACATTTTAAAGTCATGTATTTGACAAACATGTCATATCGGTTTATTTCACTTTCTCAAACTCTGCAATCTGTGTACAGGAGGATCTGTGACTTTGTTGCTGCTCACGCTGTTCTTTTATATTCACACACTTCATTTCTCCATAATGATAATGAGAGTGGAGGTGGCCCTGTTGTTAGCCAATTAAAAAGTCCTCTACGGTTCTGGGCAGCCACTAATAACCCCACCAGGGATTACAGTACAGCAGGCTGCAGGGACAGCAGGACACCCGTTTGGGCCTCAGCTTGCTGTCATCCCAGAGCAGTAACCCAGTAGACCACCATTCACTCCCAATCTTAGAGGGGCCACAGCGCCAGCTCTCTAGAGCAGCGTGAAAGGCTCCCACAAAGTGGCTCAGCTGTCCCTCTACTAGCTCCACCTCCCACCGCGCCCTCCTCTGCACCAAAACCAAATAAAGCCTCTCAGCAACTTCTGTTTTCCTAATCTGTGAACTCTGACAGAGGCGCCCACGCTTGAAAGAGAGACAACTCAACATGGGATGATCTCCCGGTGACAGGGAGAAGCTGAAAAAACGTTGCTGAACCAAGACCACCCTGTTGTCTTCCTGTTTCTGTCTCCTTCTCTTTCTTTCTCTCTTTGTCTTTCCCTCTGTTGCTTATCTTTCTTTTTCGTTTAATTTCTCTTCACCTCCATCATCCACCTTCTCTAATTGGACTGTCACCGTTTTATTCAAATCATTAAATCCTTTCCGATTGGCCTGAGTAATCCCAACTTTTTATACAGGGTGCTCCCACTCTGAAAGCCTCATCATTTTATTCTTACTGTGCCCATAACACTAATGGACAATTTATTTAACACTGCAGTAGCAAGGCCACCAGGGATTGTTGCACGACAGCACAAGTAAATTTTCCTTGCCATTAATCCAAGGAGGAATGTTGCCGTGATGAATCGGCTATGCAGTTAGTATTTGTCTCTGCACTCCAAGCAACAATTCACTTGGAAATGGCTTTGCTGCCACAGGAGCCGTTTGTCTTCTAACACACCAGATGGTGGTAGGTGTGTGTGCTGGGGGGTCAGGTTCAACTTTGGATCTGCACTCTGTGAAAATAATAACAATAGTGTAGCAAATACCACGGACACAACTCTATCTGTATGCTTTATATGAAACTTCAGAAAGCAGAATTTCAGTGTAGCGTTCATTGTCTTCTTCCCATGAGACTCAGACATTGGCCTACAGCTGTTGCTACTTCAACCACATTTAATGAAAGACAATGTCTTCCTCCACCGAGGAGAACTTGTGGCTTGTTAAGCACAGTGTCAGTGCTGAAGGCAGAGGACTTTCTCGCTTAAACAGATTGTAATATTTTTAAAGGTCAGCCAGCTACATCACAGCGCTGACATCCTGGCAATGATTACTGATCCAAAAGGATTATGTGGAACTCGCATTTTGTAGTTTTCATAGCAATAAGGAATAAGTCACAGGTATTTAATAAAGACCAGCTATTTACAAGATCCTAGCTTTTCAGGGCTTTTTCATAGAACTGTTCACAGTTGCTCCAAGGCTAGCATCAATTTCAGAGGGCATAGAGTAGAATTAAAAAGTCGTGTCACTGTTCTCTCTCTGTTTAAGCTAAAGGCTCATCTGACAGACTCGCCTGACAGCACCAGACCCTGGAAAAATCTCCCAGCAGGCCTGGTAGCACACGGACCGCACCATATTTAGTCATCCAAAGTCCAGACACAGACCAATGCAGTCCTCCACCTTAATCTGTCTCCCCTCTGTTTCTCTCTCCATCCCTCTCATTTATAATGTCCTTCCTTCCACTCCCTCTTTCCATCTCTGTCACTCTCTCCCATTGCTTCCATTCATATCTGTCCTCGATCGTTCTCCCTCAAGTCATTTCTGCTTTATCACTGTCGAGCCCCCCTCTGTTCCTCTCCCCCTCACATGTCCCTTTCCCCTTCTTATACTGTAAATCAACTTTCTCTGTGCCTGTTCATCCTCATTTCTATTCTCTACAGCATATCACATATTTTTCAGCTTGGTTTTCATTTGTATAACTTTTCTAACTTGCTTTCAGTCCCTCAACAGCATGCCAATCAACTCACAGTAATCCCCTCTTTCCATCTTTTTTTCATGTTCCCTCACCTTTCAATTTCCAGCCCCTCTCTTCCTTACCACTTGGTTTCTCTCAAAGCCTCCCTGCTGTCTTTTTTCTCGGTTAAACATGCTGCTGATGGAAGCTTATCCTGGATGCTAATGAGTTGCTAATTCTATCAGTCGCCTGTCCATGCCCTCCCCAGTGGGTGTCAGGCCTGCCAGCTTTACCAGGGCCAGCCTTTTGATGGAGTGCCTTGGCTGATGAACTCCTGCCTGTGTGCACACTTTAACCTCATCGTCCTCAGACACATGATCAATGTCCCTATCTGTCCTGGCAAGGTCCACCCTACCTCCAATCATGAGCCAACCTGTTCTCTGCAATTTATTTTATGATGGAAATTGCAAAAGCAGGGTATTTAATAAGGTCTTCACATTTCTTAAAGTGGTGTCTTCGACCTCTATATTTCAGGGTACACAAATGTCTCTTTATTCCAAGTGTTGTTGGAAATGGACTCAAAAGAAGTGAATTTGGTGTAGTTTACTTGCTATTTATATGATTGACATAAGTTGCAGTTGTACTCCCACATCGGCCATATTTCTTCACTGGTTTCCTGCTCTGTGTAATTCCCTCAACCTATTTTCCTTTAGCACACAATCCTTACTTAAGGAGAGACCAAATGGCCGGGTTTAAGCACTTGAACACACACGAGTGGTCCTATTTACCAGGCCACTGGTCTCTTTACTTGGGGCTGCTAGCTTTAGACCTCTCACATAAGAAAAGAACCAAAGTCTTGTTTTTCCGACACCATTTAAATCTGTCTGTCTGCCTTTCCAGCTTGACTGAAGTGGATACAGAGGCACCCTTTTGTTCTACCAAGATGAAGAGGGATGCTGGAGTATAAGAGAGATGGCGGGGGGGGGGGGGGGGGGGGGTGTGGGTGTGATTCATGGTAATTTAATAAATACCTCCGAAAGAGGGTTGGGGTGCCTTCTCAACCCATCAGCTGTCTTAGAATAGGGCTCTTAAGATTTGACACCCAGTGAAGTAAAAAAGGGGATTAGCAAGAAAAGCCTCAGGCATACCTCTTTCTCTGTAGTTTTTATTTTTCTAAAGCTTTCTCCATGTGCCCCTCAATCTTTCTCTCCTAAGGACCAAGCGGCCCCCTTGCCTTACTGCGTTTGAATGATGTCATCCAGGTACCTATCTTGACAAAGAGATTTAAAAAGCCTTGAAAGGACTCTTATACCCTTAGTTCTTCTCATACAAAGTATAATCCTAAAAAGCTATCACTTCTGGGGAATTTTCTGGATCAGTGAATGGACACAAGGCTGCTTTCTCTCGAGTCAGCAATGTGTAACAATAGTGTTGCAACGGTTAATTTCCCTTTGAATTCCCACAGAAATCAGTATGATCTCAAATGCAGAGCCTTGTCCTTGTATACAAGATAGTTTCCTTTTCTTGCAGGACACACTCTTGAAGCAGTGGTTTGACCAGGGTCACACGCGGTCCACTGGTCTGCAGCATCGCCAGGGATTATAGGGTAACTTCTGCCATGCTGCTCGAGCATGACCAGGAGGCTTGGCCAGTTTTGACCTGAATGGAAGTACTGAATGGGAGGCAGGCATTGAAATTCAGGAAGCAGTCACTCAGAGCTACTAATGTCTCTCTTTAAATGGTCACATCCTTTTTACTTGGGGCCCCCCGTCTTACTGTCTTATTCTTTGACAGGATTTTACTCAATGAAAACATTAACTCATGATTGTACAGCTCAACAGATGACGAATGCAGACTTTTATTTAGTCTTGGCAGATGCACAAACATATTTTATATGATAGAATTCATTTGTTTTGTATATTAATATCATTTTATGGTTAAAGAAATATGTCTTTGGCATTGACTTTTTTTGTTCTCTCTCTTACAGGAAGGTCCAGTCTGAAGTGAGGGGTCACTGAGCTCAGACACTCTCCCTCTATTGACCCAAAACTACACTCACAGGGGATTATCAAAACACACACAGAAGAATCTCCACAACCACACATTCACATTTCACCCAAAAACTTTTGGGTACGCACACAGTCATCTGTGCATAAACACATACACACCTTCACACGCAGGCCCTCTGAGCAGGATGGGGGAACCCTGGAGGTGCCTGCTGGGCCTGTGCCTTCTGGCATGCTCAGCCTCCACCCACAGTGCCATCAATCCCTTCGCAGGACAGCAAACCCCTCCAGACCCTTGCTATGATGACACAGGTGCAGCCCGCCGCTGTATTCCCGAGTTTATAAACGCGGCCTTCGGCAAAGAGGTGATGGTGTCGAGCGTCTGCGGTCGACCGCCATCCCGCTCCTGTAGTGCGGTGGAGCGGGGCGATGATAGACCGTCTGTACGCACTTGCCAAATCTGTGATGCAGCTGACCCACGCCGTGCCCATCCTGCTTCCTACCTCACTGACCTCAACTCAGCCCACAACCTTACGTGCTGGCAGTCGGAGAATCTGAACACCTCGCCGTACAACGTGACTTTGACACTTTCACTAGGCAAAAAGTTTGAGATCACTTACGTCAGCCTACAGTTTTGTTCACCAAGACCTGAGTCTTTGGCCATTTACAAGAGCATGGACTACGGCAAGACCTGGATGCCCTACCAGTTCTACTCCTCACAATGCCGACGCATGTACAATAAGCCCAACAAAGCGACCATTACCAAGCAGAACGAGCAGGAGGCTCTGTGCACAGATGGACACACTGACCTCTACCCGCTTTCTGGAGGACTCATTGCCTTCAGTACTCTGGATGGACGACCCTCTGGCAAGGACTTTGACAACAGCCCAGTTCTCCAGGACTGGGTGACTGTCACAGATATCCGTGTGGTCTTCAGCCGGCCCCAGCTACCCCGGGAGCTGGCACTGGGGGCTGGAAGCAACAGCGGAGGGAGGGACGATGATCCAACAGCAGTGACATCAACTTTGCCAACTTATTTCTATGCAGTGGGAGACTTCCAGGTGGGCGGGAGGTGTAAATGCAATGGACACGGCTCACGCTGTGTGAAAGATAAAGAAGGCAAACTGGTGTGTGACTGCAAGCACAACACAGAGGGACCTGAATGCGACCGCTGTAAGCCCTTCCACTACGACCGGCCATGGCAGAGGGCCAACGCCCGCGAGGCCAATGAGTGTCTACGTAAGTTTTTTCCTCATATGTCATTTTTCATGTGCATTTAATATGTTTAACCTCGTCTGCTGATAGAATAACTGTATGATTTTTTAGGACAACAGATTTTTGATCACTCTTATTCTCAGTTTTTTCAAACCTCTCAGTTCCTCACCAGTTCCTTTGAATAAGGGAGGTATGTTTCCCCCCAAAATCTCCTCAGTACATCTTTGGTAAGAGGAATGGAGTAAGTGAATGGTTTGACAGAGGATTAAACCATATTTCACATCTCATCTTGTCATCTGATACAAACATGACATTTTAACTCAAGTGGCTGGCATGTTAGAACTCAGAAATATTTTAAGAACCTGGTTGTTTCTTTCTTTCTTGGACAGAATCATGACCTTTTCACCACCCTTTTCCAGGATATGAAGACAGCAATTAAAATGCAGGCCAACAAACTTAAAACACACACACACACACACACACACACACACACACACACACACACACACACACACACACACACACACACACACACACACACACACACACACACACACACACACACACACACACACACACACACACACTCACTCTGGGAAATAGAGGGGGGAGTGGAAAAGGAGATAACCATGTTGACCTGTGTTTGACTGTCATTGGGGTAATTAAGAATGTAGCCAGAACTCACCGGAATGGTTTGTGTTTATACAGGTGAGGAGTTCTGGTAGCACATAGTGGTTTAGCCCGCAACTTTGGCAGTGTCTCTTAAAACACAAGCACATTCTTTCCTTGCATTTCCCTTCAGCTCTTTCTATTTATTATTCCTTTACAGGGAAACATGCCTTCTTTCCATAAAATCATGTTTTCTGGACTTATCTATGAAAATGCTCTTCTCACAAGCAAGTCTAAACAGTGGATGACAACGACTCGAGTCATTGGCACACTGCTACTGCTAAGTCATCCAAGAATGTTATTTGGCAGTGTTTGCCTTTACCTCAGGACATGCTCTGTGAAAGTCATCCAGACATGCTCTGAAAGCTTGCCAATAAAAATTAAAGCAATTTCTGTAGCAGTGTTTGTTGATATAAATGGATTACCTTTTTATTGGATTAGGCTTTTATATGATAGCGGGGGTTTTGATGTGATATTCAGCACATTTAGTCATTCCATGGCTGTACATTACTAAGGTTTTCCACACATGCCATGGATTTTTGGCAGAAAGTGTTTCTCTCCTATGTGTATATTGGTTGTAATTTTGACATACATTTTTATTAGCATTAAGGGGTACTTAATTCAGGTCATTTTGCTTAGAATAAAAAATGGTTTGAGTATGGAAATAATCTCATATTAGAAACCACTGTCCCCGTTTTAACCTTTCTCCATAATGAAACAAAACTACACAGAAGAAAAAAACAGGAGCAAAACATAAAAAAATCATTGTATATTTTTCAAACATGCTATAACTGTCCAGTGAGCTGGCCTGAGTTCATATTTAGTATAGAACAGTGCCAGATCTGTTTTAAGGAGACAGAGAATGAGAATGACAGAGCCAGAGGAGTTTGGCCATTTTAGCATTAGCCTGGCAAACAAATCAAGGTTTCTCTGTACTCCTATACCTGCCAAGCCAGCACTACCTTACTTTGGCTTCTAATCTGTCCTTGACACCTTCAGTTACTCAAGTCATACAAGCACACACATATGCACCTAGCCCCTTCTAAAACAATATCCTGTTAATCCCTCAGTGAGTTCACGATCATACTTTAACACAAACTCTCTTTCAAATGTCCCGTAGCTGTTTCCGAAATGTTACACCCGCTTCCCGTACACCTCTTCTCAGTGGGACTGATATGTCACTTCTATCCACGATTCCTGGACTAAACAGCCCCGCTACTCTGGCCAACTCTGATGACCTAATCCCAGTGTTGATACACGGCAGTCAAAGCCTATTGCAAGTTGCACGCTATACCTGATCACACATCCGGACATGCCAAATGTCAGTCCCAGATGTCTCTAATTCCTTGTTCCAAAAGTCTTGCTTAGAGCTTATTCCAGTAGAATTTGTTCCAGAATATCCTCAAAGCAGCAAGAGGGGCTTTAAAATCCTCTCCAGTGTGTATTTAAGCCCATTCTTAAAATACTCCCACCCCTTGTTGATTTGCTTTTCTTTCTGACACAGTTTACAAATGGGGACGGGCTTGCATTGCGAGCCCTGAGGCACGCCGCTGTGATAGAGAGTAGTTAGTATTTAGACTAGGACTGTGTGCAAGAGTGGCAAGCTGCAGAGCCAAGGAGTCCCTTAGGCGTCACCAGAGCCTTCATGAGACCCTCTGGGTGTTTGGGTTGGATGTAGGGTCTGAGGGGCTGGGCTGAGGTCATGATCCTTTGTAAAGTGGTGACAAGGTTAAGTTGACAGGGAGATGGCTTGTGGGTAATGAGGAATTCAGCATGGGCAGATGTAGAGCCAAATCAATAGCAGTTTCACACCCAGCATCTGAGCCAGTCAGACAAATGATGTGCATGGAAGATTTAACCATGTTAGATTATTGTTGGGATGATTTGAAAGATTTTGTGAGTTTTCCCTGCACTTTGAGCAGCCTTAAATTAAAGCACCTGGAAAACCAAATGAACCCTTGACTTCTAATTATGAATTTCAAGTCTTATCAGCATAATAGTAAATGTCTTAAAATGTTTAAAATTAGTTTTAATCCTTATTTTGAAATATTGGTATGAAAACTTCTAAAAGCTTTCTGACATTTTGTTTGAATTGGTCGTTTTTGCTTGGATATTTAATATGAAAGTTCTGAAATTGATTCCAGGACCAAGTATAGGAATTGTTACACTGTTACACAGCACATCAGTTACAACCTAGCACTAGCATCATTTGCGATGCTTTTTAACAGCAATGTCTGAAGTTGAAAGCAGTTGATGTCAACTGTCAGCAGCAGTAGTTAAGCTCTGTATTAAATATCATAATGATTGCCATTATTAATCGCCTTCACTCATAGCTTTTGGAACAGAAAGAACATCTCAGCTAACATTTTATGTGAATGCTAACTGCTAACAATGATAAGGATAGGGCTAATGGTTTAAACAGCGAATTGTTCTGTGAACAGGGGTTTCTAAAAGTTAAAATGTATTTTGAAGGTGATTGATGATGAAATTATATTTATGCATTTTTACTAGATCAAGACAAATTTCAAGGGGCTTTAAATCAGCATAGGAATATTATTGTCTTGAAAAGTTTGATTTTTCGATTGTCTTTTCTAAATGTTTGCCATGCGTCGCACCAAGATTACTCTCTGCACTCTTGGCAAGCTCATGAACTGTCTCTAAACACAGCTTTGACCAACCACGTCCATCTGCCGCCTCCCTCTCCATGAATTCTGCCTCAAGACATCAGTTTACAAATCTGTGCTCTGACAGTCAGAGAGGGCAGCCTAGCATGTCTGTTTGTATTGAGAGAGACATGATGGAAAAAGCTGTGATTTATCTGCCTTCAGTTTAAGCCACAGGACAGAATGAGGAAACATATGGATAAAAAGTATTTAGTTACTGGTTGTGATGGAGTATTGGCCTTTCTGCTGGCATGGTCCATGCAATAATGTATATACTTCATTCTCACTTAAAAATGTGAGACAGTATATCATGCCATAATTGTGTCTGCCAAAGTCACTTTATTAGACAAAGAGGCTTCTTGTAGAATCAACTACAATGTGAAATGCTTAGTAGATGATAACTTATGGTAGTATTTGAGCTCTCTGGTCTGCAGCCATCTTGGCCTTGTTTGGTTGTGTCACCAAGCTATTTGATTCTTCAGCCCCTCATTTGGACGGGGCCTGCAGGAAGTCCAGAGTACTGCTCTGGGAGGCTACGAGCCCAGGGCTAGACACCATCCATCCCTAATGGACCAGCCGAGCCAAGTCTGTTCCCCGAGTTTGCCAAGCACAGTGGTATGCATTCATTGCATTAAATACAGAGGTCACTTGAAGGCCGTTAGCCATTTTAACTGATTTGCCAGAATTCCATTGAGCTGTGGTTGGAAGATGTGGGTGTTCCTGTTCTTTGGGTGTGGTGTTGTATATAGTGGCTAATGAGGGGTATGGTGTTAATCGCATGCATAATTTGCATAAGAAGGAGTTTCCTTTTAAATCATATCAATCAACCTTCATTTTTTACTCTCATTGTTCATTAGCCACCTGAAGGAAAGTCACAGACATTTGTCCTTGTCACAATCTAAATAAAACGTATTGTTGGGGCTTGTGGTTATTTGGTGCTTTTCCTGCATTTAGGGCAAATTATTGGCAGAAAAATTGGGGTATTTGACAAATGGGGGAGAGCAACATGATCTAGATGAGTTGAATGTGTTTATGTGTGTGGCAGCCAGGAACACAAGCTCTTTTTATATCTCATTCTCTCTTTAATCATTTTTCTTTCCAACAAGTGGCAGATGGTTGTATGTTTTTGCTAATTAGAATTTAAAAATAGGCCTCCATCCTTTCACACCAGCTCCCCCCACCCCTCCACATCCCCTTGCAAGAGCAAGTAGAGGTCAGGCCCATGTTTCAGAGCTAGAGCAGATTAGTGGAGGCACTTTTAGGCCTGGTTTTGAGAAAAGACTTCACACCACGGAGGACAATATGGCGCATGTCATTTGTAATTTTTGATTGAGTTTCTAAATTGTCACAAGTGGAACAGGATTTTGAGTGTTTTGTTTTTGCAAAACAATATTGTTTGCTGTTTGGTTACAAAGCTCACCTCACTATATTGTTTTGAATATACATATTGAAGACAGAAGTTTAGTCCTCTGGTCAGCTGAAATGAAGCTGTCTGTCCCTAGAGGGCAACATGATGTGAAGCTCAGCGAGATGCCAAATATAGAGTGGTGGGGATGAAAAAAGCCAGGGCTGCTGTAACATTACTGCATATATGTGCCATGTTTCTACTTACACTAATTGACTTAAAGACACTCCCACTCCTTCCACCTCTGCTGCCTGCCGCTGGAGGCTAATGGGGAACCAACACTTCAATTACTCACACAAATGAGCAGGAGATGTTTGTTCATGTGAAGGGGGGCTGCTGAGCAAAAGAAAATGATTTTGAAAAAAGAAAACCTTCTGTGTTTTCCAATAATTACACCAGTAAGGAATGTTGTTCTAAAATCAACAACCCTATGAAACGATGCCTTTAAGGAGGTTAGCGTTAGATGCAGGAGCTACGAGGCCAACAAACATAAGGTGTTAGATTTGTTTTGGTTTGTTGTACGAGTTTGGGGGTCTAGTATTAAAGGAACTTCCTTCATCTTGCTGAGATAACGGGGTTTAGTCATCTTACAATTGGTTTGTGCCATAATTTACCCTTTGCCTTTATTCTTATTGTCAGTATTGCAACCTTGAGCCAGGGCCAACCCACAAAGGATTGATGCTTTTCTCATTTCACAGAGCCACCCATAAAGGCTCCTGGCAAGAAGGGAACATGGTAAAACAAATGTTAGACAGCAAAGTGTCAAGTAACAGAGTTAATGTCAGCTGGGTAAAAATGCTAGATCCTTAGGAAACGCTTTTCTCTGCCTCAGGCTGTGTGTGTGTGTGTGTGTGTGCGTGTGAGTCTACATGTATATGTGTTTGAGCTACATGTAATCTAGTAGTCCAATGAGCGTTTCATCCTCGTGCCAAAACAAACTGGTTGAGCTACAGTGTGCCCACCCTGCTCTCCACGGCCCACATCTACTCTCCCCCACAGATGGTAGCAATTACCTCCCGAGGTGCCCATCGCCGCCAGCGCTCTCTTCCTCTCTTTCCTTGTGTAACTGACTCTTGTCAGAGATTAACTCTCTGCCTGGATGTTGTCCTGTCTGCGATCTCTTCTTTTATTTCATTTATATATTTTTCTTTCTGCTCAAATCAGCCTTTTTCCTTCTCTGAGAATCTGCAGTGTTTTGCTAACAGCTTTCTATGCTGTTGCAGGCCTCTTTTAAATTGAAAAAAAAGAAGTGTTTTTTGGCCTCAAGGCGGTGTTGCTGGTGGCAGTGAGATTCAGAGGCTGTTAAGAGGAAATACATGTCAGTTTGTTATGAGTGCATAACAATGGCATTGCTCCCTTTAGCCTGGGTTTTTGGCTGCCACAGGCTGTCTAACTGATACGACTGTCACTGTGTTTTAAATCCGATTTAAGTTATAGTTGTGTTTCTGCACACATTCATGCGTATGGAATGGATGTTGTCTGTCATTGTATATGAACAGACAGGTCTGGTGTGACTAAAGTTAACAAATATTTTGCTGGAGTATCAGATCCATATGGTCTAGCTCTGCTGGGAGCAGTTCTGCTTTTCAATCCAAAGGTTAAACTAAACTGCTCTTAAGTGGCCTTGGTGTAGCTTTTTATGAGGTTTAACATATGAGAACAATTTTACTTTATAAGCAAACATGTTGTCAGCCCATTACATGTATTGTTGACAATATAACGCTGCTTTTAAAGGTCCAAATTTAAGCTATGATGGACTATTGTTAGACATCAGCAAGAGTGATAAAACAAGACGAGGCACCAACAAATAGATGGAACAAATGGTTGCAATGGATGACGTCAAGGATTTTGAGACTTTTTCTTATCTAACTATTTTGTTCCTCACCTTAACATTTAGGTTCCATCCATCAATTCCTATTTCTAAACCAACACAGGGATAGTTGTATATGCCAAAACCTACTGTATGGGGAAGTATTTTTACCTTGGGTTTCACTGATTGGCCATGATGATTTCATTGTACATCGTAACAGTCGTCTACTTCTGCCCTTGAGATCAGGACTGCAGGATGTTGACTGTCGAGAAAAAAGGGCGATGGAGACAGACAGAGAGCGAAGGCAATGGCTGGACAGAGATAACAATGTTTAGATGTGGGGACGTGAAGTGGACCAGAGAGAAGGAACAGAACTAAGGACTCAACTCTCCACTGACACCAGGCCCCCCAACCTGGCAACCCGCCAGCCTAATCTCGTTAAAATCTCTCCCTGCCTGATGCCATCCAGGGAGAGAGGGGGAGATGGAGGAAAGGATGCAAGGGTTGGGAGAGGAAACAAGCAGAAAACAGGGGAGAGGAAAGCAGTGAGAGTATTTAAGATGGGTTCTCATGAAAGTACGAGGAGAGAGTAAAAGAGAACGAGAGGGGGCTGCAGGGAGGGCAGGGAGAGGAATTAAGGAGACTCTTAGTTCAAAAGGGCTCCCAAGAGCCAGCTCTTAAGCCCACGACGTGAGGCGAACCGCAGAAACCATTTAAGCAAAGGAGGGGGGGGGGGGGGGGGGGAGGGCTGAGAAGTGGTGTCACAGCTAAAAGAGAAAGATATATCTGGAAGATAGAGTAAGAGCAAGTAGAGCTTAAAGCTCTTTGTGTGTATATGTATCTCCACACTGCATTCACAGCCTTGGCTCTAATGAGGAGCTAATTAACCGGGTGTTACCCCCGGTGCCCTGAGCAGGTGGCTGGAGCAGCCAGGCGGAACTCAGCCCAAACATACAGACACACACACACACACACACACACACACACACACACACACACACACACACACACACACACACACACACACACACACACACACACACACACACACACACACACGATGGCAGGAGCCCATATAGCAGAGCCTGCTTGGGCAAGCGGGTAAGGTACCCAGGGGATTGGGGGGGGGGGATCCAGAGCTTGGGCCAACCTGGGCTAAGAGGGTAGAGGTGGTGTTGGTGGGAGAGCGGCACTCCATATTTGGAGGACCAATTTTAGCCATGGGATTTGGGTTTTGCACAGGCATCCAAAATCAATTGGCTGTGCTTACTGGCTTGGCTTTGGTTGAGCTGAAGGAAAAATGAGGTTAGATTTCTCCCTGACATATGGAGGGGAACAGAGAGGAGGTGCACTCCACAAACACACACGCATTCTATTTGTTGAGTGCAGTCTTTACAGGCCAGTGTGTGAGTGTGTTCAGAGCACATTTAGTTGTTGATGCACCTGTAATGAAAGCTGGAGGCAAAGAATGTCGTCTCCTGTCAGTCTAACCTGCCTAAAATACTCGAAGTAAAGGCTGAGTATATCAAGCAGTTATTTCAGAAATATAGGCATTTAGATGTATTCATGGCACGATTATTCTCTTATGTCATACTTTCCAAGGGGTTTCTTGCTCCTCTCCCTTCATCCCTTCATTGTCTCCACATTTGCCAAGCCTTTAGTCTATGTTTGTTGTTTGATTTCCACGACAACACCAGGAACCAGATTTACTCATCCTTGAATTGGACACTGACCCATAAAGGAGCCGCATTCACTTGAGGATCACTGCTCCTTTCCTGACTTTCCACCATCCACAGAACTCCATCTTTTCCCCTCCAACAGACAAGAATTAGCGAGTGTTTCTGCAGAGCACCAGTGAGGCTTTGATGTGTTAATGAATTGAAAAATGGCCTTCAACAGTGTTCAGTTATCCCCGCTGAGCTTAATTTGGGTGGGTTGGTGGGAAAGGGGGCAGGGTGGGGCTGCTGCTGTGGTGGTGGAGGGGTTGCAGGTTTGTAAAGTGTGTGTGCAAGCACTTCAAAACAAACCCATAAACATTCCAGGATCCTTGGGCAGCTGCAGCTCAGAGTTGAAGTTAACTGCGCACAGCATGTGAACTGTAGAAAATAAAAACAAATACAAATAAAAACACCTACTTATTCATGATACCTTTAGATCCAGTTTTCATGCATGTTTTTTTTTCAGTCAGAAACTTGCTTATTTTCAGTGTCACAAAAATCTGGCTGCAGTTTGAGCCATTTCTGGGAAGCACTGTTCCACATGCTAAAGCATTTCAAAAGGTTAAATTCTGGAGCTTTCCTTACATTCTCCACACTTGAACATATCCTCTCTGACTTCAGACTTTGTCGGCCGATCTTATTGCACAGCTGTAAACGGAGAAGATGCCATAAGAGGGCCGTTTGGTACTTCAGCAAAGGAGAAAATGTGATCCATGGCTTTCATGTCCTGCTACAAGGTGTTAATGGACACAAGTGCTCACAGCTGTGTGTGTGTTTGAGACGCTTGATCATAATCACAGACTCCCACCTCGTTCTCCCCCCTCTCCCCGGCAGCCCCAGCTTCTCACCGGAGCTGGTGTGTTCTCTGTCACATCACCCTTTAGAAGAAGTTGTCAGTTGTTCACACACACGATATCCAAAAAAACATAAACGCATGCACAGATACAAGGAACCAATTAAAACCTGGAAAATATCACTTAGGAAAAAGAGTCTTGAACAAGCTCAGTTTGCAAGCTTCCTCCAGCTTTGCCATGCCATCTCCACACTGCCTGCACCTCTCTTCAGGCATGGTCAAACCTCATCTTCAGTTAACTAGCCAATAAGAGCATGGCAACAAAAAAACATGCTGCCTCAATATGAATCCATGTATAAAACAGCATTTCATTAACTAAAGAATTCCAAACAAATCAGGCCGCATAATAACCAGATGGAATTGGGAAACAGTCTGGGAATGTGCTCCCCCTTTTTTCCAGGGTCTGAAACCAGGGAAAACTGGGCCTCTTTCCCAACCTGGTGCCAGGCTTCCTTTTCAGTGTGGATGGAGACGCACATGTTGTTCACTGCTCACACTCATTACTTCACATTTGTATTCAGGTGATTCTCCTCCAGCGTCATTAAGAACCATTTATGATAATCTGCAAGGAGCTCATCTAACATTGTACCGATCATTGAGCTCAATGGAACTGCTGAACTGACCTTGGTTGCAGCAGAAATGCCCGTGTCAGCTAGTGATTATAGAAAAAGAAAGATCCCTTTTTTTGTGATCAATTAATTGGCAGTACATGAAAGAATGTCTTTGTTACCTAAATAAAGATAAATAGATAAAACAAAATCAACAACACCAAGATTCAAGCAGTATTGTAGTATTGCTTTTGAACTGATAGTTTGACATTTTGCAAAACAAGCTTATTCACTTTCCCCAGAAAGATTATTACCTCCAAAATAATGTTCTGGTTTTTGTAAGGGCACAGTCGGCTATCAGTTAGCTTAGCTTAGCATAAATAAAAAGGGAAAACAACTATCCTGGCTCCATCTTAACAACACTAAATCAGCTATCATCTCAAAACTTAAAAACTGTTAGTACAGCATCTGAATGAAAAAACTGAAGTTTGACACTGTACTGGTTTCGATGTGTACCCAAGGAAGAATAGTTTAGCTCCACGCTACAGCTAATGGGGATCCTAACAAATCAACAAATAAACAAATGGTCAGGGTTTCATGACCTAGACTACTTAATAACTTTCTGGAGTCTATGCTGGTTGCATAGCAAACTGTAAAATAAACTAATGGAAGGGAAAAGAAATAGTCCCACATATTAACTCCAGATTTCCACAGCTTGTTTGTTTTACACTTTTGTATTTGTATGGTTTTAAGACACAACGTGTTTTGTTCGTTAAAGAGCTTTAGAGGTGCTTGAAGTTAGATCATTAATTGACCTTTGGAAAGAGCACAGCTAGTCATTGTGCCAGGCAGATCAGCTCTGGATTTATTTTTGTAAAACCAGCATTAGAGAGGTTTCAAAGTTCCCATTTAACTGTGAGGACAAAAAATAAATTTGTTATTTTGAGAACTTTTTCATGTTAAAAAATGCCAATAGAGGCATTGAATTGTTTCAAATCAAACAGATAAAATGTTCAAGATTGAAAGAACAACAATCTGACTTCAGAAATATCTTGAGCGCTGGTAAAACTATTAGTCCTCCTGACAAGCAAATTGTACACAGTATACAGGCTACTTAAACTGTTACACATGCTCTCACACACACTGAAAACATCACTGAGAAAGAAAAGACAGAAAATGCTCCAACTGAAGCTAGAAAATAAATGTCTCAATCAACAGTCAGCTTCCTACTCATCAGTCACTGTGTTGCATATATACATACATATAGACATTCCTTCATTGTTGTATATTATCCTCTGGTAAACATCCATTGTTAGGGTATTTTTTCAAACACACTCCCACGGAGTTTAAGTTAATTATTATCACCTTCTATTGTGATCCCTTAATAATCCCACTTTGCCATAACTGTTGATGTTTTTGCTCAAACAGCCCTGCTGTTGTTTATCATTTTCTAATTTATCCGTGGATAACTTTGAAGTAGGACTAAGCCTCGCAGAAGTCGTCTTTGAAGCCAGGGCCAAGTCTTCAGGTCCAGTGTCTGACTCTGATTTAAACAGCAGAGGATCTGGATTGAACTCAGTCTTACACAAACATGAAGGGCAGGTTTCTTATTAGGCTTTTCAAACCCCACATGTCGAACAGTGGACAGAGTTGATGAAAAATGTTGAAGCCAGTGGATGTGGTCTAATATGGAGGAATCAATGGAAAGACTAGTGAGGGGAGGAGACATTAAGGAATCAGCTGGATTTGAAGTGGAACTGAGAGAGTCTGTGAGGAGATATAACCTCACTTCACATGTCCCATATATATGGGCTCGCCTCATTTAGTAGACAGCTAGCTCGAGCCGATTCCTTTATATAAATCGCTCTTGCTTTTAATAGATCTTAGGGAGCTTTACTCATCAGTGATTCATGAAATTAATGTCCCTTTTTCCAGTGATTAATAACTAATGGGGCCGAGAGAAGCCAAATTCATTAATTATGAAATGGAGAAAATTAGCTCTGCAAATATCACTTTTGATAGATGAGTTCTGGAATAGCAGCCAAGCACAGAGCCGCAGTGTAGATTATAAACCACTCACTACTGCCTTACTGGAAAAAAGAAATCTCCCCCAGCTCTCTGTGCTTTACATGGAAGTAAGCATATGTTTTACTGCAACGCACACTCCATCCAAGCTAACTTATGTTCACCTCTAAAAGGATGAATACTGTGAAAGATACTGTAAACTTTAGCATTACTTATGCAATCACATAACTAACACTGTAAACTTTCAACTTCCCTCTGCAGCATGCAACTGTAACCTCCACGCCCGCCGCTGTCGATTCAACATGGAGTTGTATAAGCTGTCAGGGAGGAAGAGTGGAGGGGTCTGCATGAACTGCCGCCATAACACCGCAGGCCGCCACTGCCATTACTGCAAGGAGGGCTTTTACAGAGACTTGGCCAGACCTATCACTCACCGACGAGCCTGCAAGGGTAAGAATCCAAAATGATGCTGTAAAGTGCACTATTTATATAACTTTATGTAATAGTTGTTTTCTACTTTTTTTTACCTTTTCTTAAAATAAACTTCAAGGGTGATGAGGTCATTTCTATTTCTATTCATTACGTTGTGTTGAAAGTATTTTTCTAGGAATTAATTACCGACCACTCTGTTTAAAATCATGCTTTTGTTTAATATCAGTCAGTAATAGATTAGTAGTATTAACATTTGTTTGTATGAAAATGTCATGGATTTTGACTTCACGCTCGGTTGACGTTTCGTTTCCCCTAAATGTTTACACTTTTTTCAAACAAAACCCAAGTGAGATATTTTAACCCGAGTAATTCTTGTGCAACCGTGTCATTTCCAAGAGTCTTTTAAAAGTGATGAGTTATGATTGGAAACATGCATGATCATGGTTACTTCCAATAAAGAACATGCCCTACCATTAGAGAAATTAACTGTCACTATGCCCATCCCGTCGCATGTTTCCCCCCAATACCACACACCACATCATATCACTTGTCCAAGGCATTTCTCCTGAAAAAATATATTTCCACTCTTGACTTTTTTTTCACATTTGCGGTGAATATCTTTCAGCCTGATGTTATGCTGAGAACATTTATCTTCTCTTGCTGGACTCATTGCAAAAACAACACAAGTATCCTGTATTCAAATCAACAGTCTACTGTTGCTCCTGATGAAGGTAAAGAATCACATCCAGAACATGAAAAAAAAGGGCACTATAGCGAGAGCTGCCAGGGCTGACAGCCGTGAAGATCTTTTGGTTGAGATTTCATGGCGAGAATCTCCCACTGGCTTCCGCTCAGTTTTCCTTCTGCAGCCGACCCAAGTTGTAACAGAACACCGGGAGGTTAGAACCGGCACGATATTAGTTGCACGGAGAAAAAAATCAATTCATCATGTAACAGCACACACTCTACAGTGACTTGGTCGCATACTTTAAAAGTTAAGTCATTTGACCCGTTACTGCACAACACTGAAAGATAGCCTCCACTGGAGATCCGTTCTGAGATGTGTGTTCTCATGCGCAAATTTGTTCCCTCATCTTCCATTTCCTGCTTAATCTGTGTGTGTGTGATGCTTTCACACAAACACATGGCTCTGACACTGCAATTTGTCCTTATCAAAGACTGGAGATCAAGTGGTAAACAGTTTATCTCCTCCTTCACAAAAGGCCCCAGATGTGACGGAAATGAAAGTTAACATCCAAAAAGCCTCCGCTGAGCTGCTGGCTCTGTGATTGATCAGAGCAATTCCACAGCCACCCAGGAGCCGTCATCCTCCTTTGACTCAACCTTTGCTCACTGTTTTTCTTCTCCAACTTCTCCATCTCCCATGATTGTTTATAACCACCATCTCCTCTTCCTCCTCAATGTCTGGTTTCTTTCTCCGTGGCTATGAGCCTCTAAACCTCTCGTCTTCTTGTCTTCTTCTTGAGTTTTGATCTGCTCGCTGTTTTATCTCCACGTGTCGGGGTCAAGATGGAGGTCACAGGTGTGGTATGGCTGCAGAGGGGGCTTGAGTGTCAGGTCTGAAATAAGTTTACAACAATAAAATACAGGTGTTTCTAAAGACAGGATCAGGGGGTGGGGGGGGAGCTTTAACAACAACAACAGTAGAATTAAAGAAACATGGCGATCATCACACAGCCTGACTGCAGAATATTAGGCTTTCAAATTAATGTTTTGGTTGGGTTTTTTTTATCCAAAGTTGCACAGCTGACATTAAAAGTGAGGCCATGGTCCATGTGAAGTAGAGCTGGCCAAATCACACCAAACTGGCTGTGCGTTTTAAATATATTAAATATATATTTAAATATATCAATATTAAATATGTGTTTAAAATCAGATAGGTAGGCTGTAAATATTTATCTACTTATAGTTTGCTACTTGATTACAAGGCTACATTTTCTGGAGAAAAAGATGATTTTCTGGCACAAACCTCACCAATTGACAAGGTGCATGAAGAGTGAAAGGCTTAGAAGAGGTCAAAATGCTCCAGCAACACTTGAAGTAAGATAAACTTTTTAAACAATTTAGACCAAAATTTAGGTCTCAATTTAAACTAAGTTAATAAAGTTGATCTTCTTACTACAAGGCTACATTTTCTGACAGCGTGTGTAACGGATACTGGACAGTCTGTAAAATATATGTGGGCTTGATGGTTCGTGGTACTTGGTTATGTTTGACGATCATCTAAAAAAAAAAAAAAAATCTAGCTTCTACTTATGTGCAGCGGGTCGAGATGTGTTAATGTGAGTATTAGAGAGTGCATGCATGAAGACAAGCTTGGGGTCAGTCCAAAAATAAACTCAAACTCCAGATTGTAGAGAAACACGTATGCTGCTCTGTCTGACAGGATGATCAGACTTCTTCTTTGATTACTTTGATTATGTTAAAAACCTCAAGGTGTGCTTTAAATGCTGTTCCCACCGATGACTCCTTCAGCGTTGAGAGTGCAGGATTAAAGTGAATGTTAAAAAGCTTTCTCCAACAACGGGATCAAAACAAACTAACCTATCCAAATATGTGTCACTAGCAAATAAATGCAGACAGAGCAGTCCTCTTAAGTACTTTAGACCGCTTCACACTCACACATGCAAAGAACAACACAAATCAGTTTTAAGTGAATAAACGTCTGTCTAAGGACTACAAATCCCAACACTCTGCCTGTCAGGTCTGCAGGCGTAAAGGCTTGAAAAGTCATCAACCTCTGAGGACGTTTTTACTACTTCTTAACCGGCCAGAGCCCCTGCACATAAAACTTCAGAAAAGCAGTTCTCTGAGGAAGGCTAGGGGTGGAGATTGACACCACCACCCCCCGTCCCCCCGTCCCCATCACGCAGCCTACAGGCCTTTCAGATCTGGCAGTTGTTGGTTGTTTACTGAACAACATGAACATTGGCAGTAAACTCCCGTGATGGTTAAGAAGGGAATTTCATCTTGTTCTTATTGAACGGTTGAGTTGATAACTTGTGCAACTCAGTGATCAGCCTGGAAACAGTGGCCACATGTCTCTGCAGGCATGACAGACCAACTCCAGACTGGTATTAGACAGATCAGGTAATAGGGGGTTTAGCTTGGGAACCATCCTTCCACAGGCAGAAATAAACCTCACCATCAGCTAAGGCTTATTTTATTTTGATAACAAGCTTGTTCATTTCATCATCTTTAAGTTTAAAATTAATATAGATGTTATATGTATTATAATACAAGTGTGTTCATGCATAAATCAGCTGTTCTAAAGGAACAAAACTCCAGGAACTGAAGACATCCTTGATCCATTAGAAACGTAGTTCTCTGGTCATATGAAAGGTAGGATATAGATCTCAGTCCTGCTTCTTACCCTGTCATATGCAGATGTGTTTTTGATTTAGGTTAGTCAGAAACTCTTAAAAAGTGCCCTCAAAGCTAAAGTTTCCTAGTTGGGCTTGCGTGACTCAAGTGGTGGGGATTTTGCACGGACGCTGAAGCATCAGATTTACATCTCAGCTTCAAACAGAGCGCAGCCACTTTGACACCTGTAGACTGGTTGGCCTTGCCGGAAAAGCCAAAACCTATTTCTGAAGATCTGAGCTGCAGTTAATCCCCTTCCCACCCTGCCGCCAGACACACACGATCACTGTTGGGTCAGTTTCAGCCGTTTAAAGCCTCCCTTTGCCCCGTCAACAGGTGGCAGGGTCCTCAGGCTCCCCTCTGTTGTAAGAGCTAAAAAATGCCCGGTGCAAATAAACACATTCACAGTTCCGTCAAGTGGCTGGAAGGAACCATGACATGTTAGCAGCTGCCTTTCTCTGGCAAGTTACAAACTGTTGGGTTACAGGGTTTTTCCCCAAAGTGTAATTTTGGGCGTTCTTGTCTTTTCTTGATAATCTTGGCAGTTACAGCTATCATGTAACAGTCAAGTCACTTTGAGTTTTCTTTTGAAAATGTGGTGTTGTCTTTGCCTGTTTTCCCTTTTTCAAAACAAGACAAAATGGTTGGATGTTAACCCTGCATTTAATTATTTCGGTGGCATGCGAGACGAAAGGATCCTTTTTGTACTCTAACTTGTTTTAGTCTGGACAGAAAATGTGGAAAGTGAAATGGAACCAATCAATAACACTGCACAAGACAATACAAACGTCTTCGATTTGTTTTCATATGTCACTTATGTGATTGTTTAGCTAGAATGCTTTAAAATGTTAAGTATGTGTTTATTACTTAAAAGTACAAATGTCTGTTTTAATAGCCGAGTCAGAGAAACCGCAGTTTGGTTTGATTTATTGTTATTTATTCTGGAGGCTCTGTTTGGTCTATACCAACGCACTGTCTCTCGCTCTCTCCCCCTTTCTCACTCTCAGATGCGTTGCTTCACCCTCTCCCCGTCATCCTCTTCAACATCTTGTAAAACTCTTAGAAGGCTTTGCACCAACACGCCAGCTCATGTATTTAACAGCTTTTAAAACAAAACAAATCCTCATGTTGCTTCAGAGGACTTAAATAAATGACATGCAGTATCAAAAGAAAAAGTCAAAAGATTTTCCAAGTGAGCGGAGTGTAGACTTGTTAATGTTGGCATTTGTTGGGCATGGATAGAACTTTCAGTCAGTTAGAAACCAGCAGAGCATGTGTCCCCAGGCCGGCACAGTAGTAAAGAGAGTAGAGGAAAACATGGAGACAAGATGCTGAACTGTGTCTCCTTTTTCTTCATGTCATTCTGCCCTTCACTTACCATTTTGTATTTTTCCAACATTATTTGTCTCTCATCCACTAAATCACTCTTTTTGTCTTTCCCACACACAGATAATCAAATACAGATTTTCTTCGTTCAGTGTTCTAAGCAAAGCAGCAGGCAGGAAAACAATCGCTCAGACATCATTTGTATCTGTTTGCCATCATAAAACAGAAGATTACAAAGTTTAACCCAATAGCCCGCAGAAACAGTCATATCTAAAGAATGAGCCGATGTCTTGAGTGCACTTTTGGAAAAAGGAAATGATGAGATAATCATATCTAACAATTTCTTCCTCCTCTTTCTTGCATCACAACCCCTACCCCTTCCACACCTGTCTCCTACCCCCCCACACCAGCCTGTGACTGCCACCCTGTGGGTGCCGCTGGCAAGACGTGCAACCAGACCACGGGCCAGTGCCCCTGCAAGGACGGTGTCACCGGCATCACCTGCAACCGCTGTGCTAAGGGCTACCAGCAGAGCCGCTCACCTGTGGCTCCGTGCATCAGTGAGTGACTTACAAAGACATGCAAACACAACTACCACTCATTTGATATGTTACCTTAAACTGTCTTCAACCAGATCATTGTAATAGTGTGCGAGTAAGTCAACGTTCTTCCATTTGGGATTACTGAACTGAAAAAAGTTTTGATCTACACTAGAATCATACAATCTACGGAGCAAAATTGGAAGCACACGTCGCTGTTGCCTAAAGTCAATTTGGGATTTAGACAGGCATTACCATTTACCAATCTCTGCTCTGCATATACACATGTTCTTTAAATCTCCACTGAAAATGAAATGATCATTTCAGAGGGGAAACATGTGGGCTTGTATGTAAGGTCAGGCTTAACTGTAAAGTGATGTTTACTGTCTAGACCTTCTCTTTTTGTAGTGCCTTGAGATAACATTTGTGATTAATTGACAATATAAAAGTAGAAATGGATTCATTGATTGATTTAAACTGCAAGTCATTCTAGAGCTGGAAATGGGTGAACGTGCTTATTGTTCTTCAACCCGTCAATGCTGTTAAATAAGTGTGTTCATTAGTTGCTGTTGTAGCATATCTTCTACATCAGGTTTTTAATTTCCTGGGAAGCGGATGTGTGTAGTTTATGTTGATTATGAAACTTCCCAGTGGCCCAAGCATATGCAGGCATGTGTAAATGAGGGCTACTTTCCACTACGCTGTGTGCCGGGCAAAATGCGGGCACACATTGCTCAAACTCACAGGACAACCTCCACCAAAGCAAACCGTGTGGCCCAATGCTATACTGAGCTGTGCCATACTGTGCCACATGCTGCCATGTTGTTTCACACACACATGAGGCTCCCAGACCAGATGGTGGACGGGCGAAAAGGAGAAATCATCTGTGGTCATGGATGGCAAACCCCAACTCCTTTGAGTCCCACTGAAGCATCCGGTGAGAGTAGGACGGGTTGTGAATATGCATTCAAGTACATGTGCAAATCTGGATCCATGACAAATTGTATTAATATAAACTGTGTGTGTCAATATGGCATCATGGTGGACTTCCCATATCCTCTTGGGTCTCCTGGACCGTAACAGAAGATAAGCCCATTAAGCAGCCAATTAGCATCACGTCAGCAACCCTCATCTGAGAGATTCTTTCATCATCTGTTGATCTCCACAGATGTGGCCATGATGACACACTGACTCAAAGTGGCTTCTAGCAGCTGTGCCTGCCTCCAGAAAGCTCCAAGCCCTTGTTTGTTTTTGTTGGCGGGGTGTCCATAATTTCAGAGAGACAACTGCTGCTTATGCCTAAAAACAGCTTTCCAACCCCCCCCCCCCCACACACACACACACACACACACACACACACTCCCACTCACTTGTTTCAAACCTTCAACCTCCAAATCCAATCAAAAGCAGATCCTTTGGGTGGATGCTAAGCCGGAGTTCCAGCAAGTCTTTTTACGGTAAAGCAGAGGAGCCGTCGTTGGCATTAGCATTTGTATTGGAGAGTTGCATACGATTAGAAGAGATGTCCTGGAGGAATTCCACAAGGCACTTTTTAGAGTAGCCAGCGGGCACAGCGAGGGAGGGCTGCATCTGTCTCAAGATGATCCAACCAAAATTGCCCTTTTGCCATCTGTCCATCTGTCTATGCATCCCTGTATGGAGATTACACAGCAGAGTTAACCCGGCATCTGTTTGGGGAGGACAAGACTAATCTAGTGCAGCCTCTTTTTTTCATTTTAATGTGTGTGCCTCAAAGAGTCTTTCTCTGACTCAGATGTGCCCTCTTTGAATCAGTTGACCTAACCAAATTGTGTGGTGAATTTGTGGTTTATTTACTGAGTTTGACTAAAAACTTAAATGTGGTCCTCTGATCTTTGAGGGTCTGGTCTTCAATGTATGATCTCTCAATGTATTTCTTAGAAACAACGGTGAAACCACCAAATTAGTCTAAGGAATGCATGGTTTATATGAGCCTGTCTTCCCTCTAACCACCAATAAGCTTAACTGTCAGTCTGTCAGTGTTTATCTAGTATATCTGTCTGTGTTGTACCATGTGTTTAACATGCATAATTGACACATGTCACAGTCCAGGCCCACTGTATGACAAGCCTGGCATTCCCTCTTACTGGCCTTGGTGAGCTAAGAAACTTTTCTCACACTTAGCTTGAGCCTCTTTTGTGGCTGTATAAATGTATTCATAAAACATTCCCATACCCGCTCTCTCAATGGCTTTTGACATACTTCCATTCTTGACGACACGTATGCAAGCAAAGTCAAACTTTTGCCGGTGCTTCCTAATTTACTGTACGTAGTTTCTAAATATGCTGCACATTTTTCTTCATGTCCTTTCGGCTATTTCCGAGTGTATGCAACTGTCGGCCTCTCTACACATGCATTTTTGGCAGGAATATGGTCAATTAGTTACATCATATTTGAAGGTATGGATTCACATTTGACCACAGAAATAACTTGGTATTTTTTGTGTTTTTTTCCAGAAATCCCCGTGGTCAACCCTACAGCTGTGGTGAGCAGCACAGAGGAACCAGCAGGTTAGTAAACGCTTTCTGCACCTCGCCCATTAGCAACACGGCTTTATGAGAGGAACAAAAACAAATTTTTTCATATTTTTGGACTGGAGTTTGAGGTGTGGAATAAATATTAATGAAGGGTGGGTCCCTCCTTTTGAAGTTCTGCTAGGAGAACGAGGGCACTGGGGCCTGCAGAATTTCCATTGTCTAACAAACCTGCGTCCTTGGCGCAGTTTCCCCAGCTGCAAACCTCAAGTCAGTGGAGGCTCACTGTGCTCAAAGTAAAACTTAAAGACAAGGCCAGCAGACAGACGGCAGAGGTGATAAGTTCAGCTGGGAGATAGAGTGGAAGGGAGAGTTTTGAGGTGTGAAAAGAGTTGCTGGCAAGTGACAGGGAAAATTCTCTCCTTCTTATCGTCCAATTTAGGCTCCAGTCAAATACCCTATCCTTATTTTTCATTCTGCGTCTCTTTGATTTAGATACTGGTGAGTATTTGGAAATGTTGATTCATTAGTGAGTTTATAACATAACTTAATGCTGTAACTCCCAAATTTGCCAATGACACTTTAGTGCACTTTGCAATGCATAGTTTTTCTGTTTTCATAAAGCTGTCACTTTAAAAAAAAAAATCTACTTTATTCAGTTGTTTCTTTTTGCATTTCTCTTAGTCTGTTTCCACTGATTACTTTGGCCACTCAGGCTTTAAAAAAAAAAAAAGATATATATATATATATATATATATTTATGTAAAATCACATTCTAGTCTTTTCTTGTTTCCTACCTCCATGGGAAAATGTTGCAGGGTCCTAGAAAACAAGAGTTGTTGATCGCCAATTCACCTCAGACTCAAGTGCATTTCCCCCATCCTTCTTCTTCCTAAACTACCAAAGAATGGGCAATGCCATTAGCAACCCAGATCCCCAAAATGTTTTGTGAAAGGGGTGGTGGATGCAATTTGTCCTTGTCGTAGCACAGTGAGAGGGTTTGACAATTGTGAATGTTTTCATTGGGCTGGTCTTCTGGGTCAGTGGGCGATTGACCGAGAGCTTTTCCAGGTGAACAGCCAGCAGTGAGTGAGTTTTCATGGGAAACACACACACACACACACACACACACACACACACACACACACACACACACACACACACACACACACACACACACACACACACACACACACACACACACACACACACACACACACACACACACACACACACACACACACAAACAGTCTCCTCACCAGCAGTTCCTCAGAGATACCTTCAGGCCAGCCACTGTATACCACACACAAGCACACTGAGGCAGTAATGAAACCCATGCACATCTCATGCTAATGCATGCCTGTCACAGTTGCTTGCACACTTGCATGATAATAATCTGCACATGAAACCACATGCTCACTTAAAATACAAAAGATAGCAAGTTGTGAGACCTAGCATCATTTCTGATAGTTTTCAGTAATGGGTAATACACACAAATCCATCCACACGTTCACCTCAACATCTGTCAACATCTACACCTCGGCTCATAGTTTTCCTTTTAAAGTCACCCAGGTTATTGGAAGCTGCCATCTGCTCTCCCTTTCGTTCCTCTTCCCTCCACTCTCAGGCTAATAAAATCTCTAGCGCTCTGATATACAGCCAAGCCTCCTGGACATTTTTATGGGCTTCTTGGTCCCCTGTTTCTCTCTCCTATTGCCCTCCTTCCATTTCCTTCCCCCAAAAAATGAATGATACAACACTCCCACTCTCATGCAACCCCAAAAGCAAAATTTCTCGCTCACATGATTTTTTTTCTTCTAATTGGGGCGTTTCATATCCAGCATATTTATTCGGTTTTCTTCAGGAAGCAACACAACTGAACCGTTTTCCTTTTGAAGGCAATGAGAGAAGTCTTACCACAGATACCAGTCCAGTGAGCAGCATGTGGTTTTTCAGTTTCATGCCCTGACATTCCAAGCATGGTCAGCTTTTCATGTCCCCTCACTAAAACCAACTAGAAACATGTTCAAGAAATGGCCGTCTTGGCCTTCTCTTACATTTCAGTCAATCATTTTTATTTTTCCTTAACCTTGTGTCCTTCTATTAGTTTTGAAATTGAATTAAGTATATCCAAAATTCCACGCACCATAAAATCCAGTGGCATCAAGTACAGTAGAGCCGTGCTAATGATCAACGCCTTTTTCTTTTTTGATACGGCTCCAGTAGCATTAGATATCAGGAATATTCCAAGAGTAACAGCACAGTTTTTATAATTTAATTGAATTTGATGCCAAACCTGAAGATATTATTTTATTTTATGAAGTTTCTTAATTTTGCCTTTCTTTGTTCCCAGTTTATTCTGCTCTAAGATCATAGAAACATGTTTCATAATCACAGAGAGGCAAAGCTTTTAATGGAGAAAAATAATATTCCAGTATCGTGAGCAACAAATCATGGGGAATTATCACATGCTTCTGCTCTATGTGAATAAATGTTACACTTTGTTGGTGCTTATAAAAAAGAACAGTACACTGTATTTTTTAAGCATTAATGTCCCAAATAATTGTGTTATTTTTTATTTAAAAAGGTAAATCTTTGAAAACTCGTAGATAATTGACATCTTCACCAATCCATGTTAGTCAAGAGGAACTCTCAGATGGGTCACTCAACTTAAACTGTCACAATGTGAATTCTAACACCTCATCACTGGTGGCTCCACCTATGAGTGGTCAACAGAGGTCATCTATCCAATGTGTGGTCCCAGTCTTCACGCTGGCAGCCAAGGTCTACTCACATACATCCAACCATGACCCGCTTCCAGCATGCTCTGTCTTTCTTCAGAATCCCAGAAAACATGTCAAACTGAACACTTTTACTACTCTGGTATGTTTCACTCGCCTCCCAGAACCGGCTGTTGCAACGGTTTGTTGTGTGATTTGTCAGAAGTTATATTTTAGCACATAAAAACCAAACAAGCTTAGAGCACTTCACGATCTGTTTCAGCTCCTCGTAGCCTTTGGTTTTATTTGTGGATAAGTAGATGTGAGGACAATTTTGAATAAGTAACTGCTATAAAGTTATGGAAAAAGAACACATATAATCTAAAACATATTCAAGGGACACATGCCTTAGAGGAACTGTGTGTTTCAAAATTAAGAACAATGTGTTTTATTTTTGAAGCTGTTGAGTGTTTGTTGGTGGTTTCAAAGTATCTGACAATTTCCATTGATCTGTCACACAGTCTTTACTGCTTGCTAACTACATCTTACTACAGCAACCCATAATGCACAATGAAATGGTGTAAAATGAAACGGTGTAAAATAAAACGGTGTAAAATGAAATGGTGCAGAATGAGCCTTAAAAGGAAACAATTCTGATTTCAAGTGTGTAAGTGTCCCATTATGTGTGTCATTTGAGGGTTGTCAAGAACATCCATGAAGTAACAGATGAGTTCATGTTTTCTCTTCGTTTGCTGTTGTTATTTTACAGACTGTGAGACCTATTGTAAACCAGTGAAGGGCAATCTGAAGATCAACATGAAGAAATATTGCAAGAAGGATTATGGTAAAGGAAGAAATAATTATCAAGTGTGATTTTTTAAATAAAAACAATGTGTTGGGAGTATTGAACTGAGTGTATTTTTATGAATGTTTCCTCAGCTGTCCAAGTGAATGTGCTCGACATGGAGACCGTGGGGGACTGGGCCAAATTCTCAGTGAATGTGGTGTCGGTGTACAAGAGTCGTGGCGAGCCCTTAAAGCGAGGAGACAACATCCTGTGGGTGCACATGAAAGACCTCGCCTGCAAATGTCCCAAAATCCAGATGAGCAAACGCTTCTTGGTGATGGGCGGCAGTGACGGCGGAACAGGCCCAGGAGTGGGTCCAGGTGTTGGACCTGGCGCTGGTGCAGCCAGTCCAGGTGCAGAGCGTGTGGGCCTTGTGGCTGATAAGAACAGCCTGGTGATCCAGTGGAGGGACGTTTGGACGAGACGCTTGAGGAAGTTCCAGCGCAAAGAGAAGAAGGGAAAGTGCAGCAAAGCGTGATGGGAAAGCAGTTGATCCCTACCTCTCCCTCCATCATAAACCTTTACCACCCCCCGAACCCCTTCTTTTCCCATTTGAATCCTCTGTTTCCACCATCATGGGAACTCTGCACATTAGAAAGACTGCATGTACCCTACCTGATTTAAGGACCACGTTTTGTGTATATTGTATAATTATTTTCCTTCTTATTTTTCAAGTATTGACTTTGTAATGTCTTTTTTGACAATTGGTTTGCCTTAAAAAGGGACCATTAAAAAGGGTATGAAGTGTAAAAGCAAACGCCATTCCCTCTGCGACGACAGCGGAAATGTCCACTCGTCCACCATCTCCAATCCCCTGACCCTCCGCTTCCTCTTCCTCCTGTCATACTGACTGTCTCCTGCCACTTTGTTTGACACATAATGTAAGCGCTCACACTTCACATGCATCTCTGAGGATTTTATTCGACAGTGTTTGCAACTTCGGAGACTGGCTGGTTTCAACAAAAGACAAGCTGCATCTCCTCAGCTAGGCCTCATCGCGTTTCACTTTTGAAACAAACACAGCTTGGATCAGAATCACCTGACAAGCTTTCAACATTTGCTGTTAAAATGTTCTGTGCTGTTCACAAATGGGCCTACTTGTTCCAGGTCTCTGCAGTAACTTCTACAGACTGTTACTTTAAAACTGTTGTCCCGTGTGGAACCAAGGGCTCCCTTTGCAGGGACATTTTCCACAGCAAACCTCAGTCTCACCACCACTGCTGCTGCCACCAAACATCCCTCACAGAATAAACTGCTCATGTAGGCCGTTATATCTGCAACGTTTTGATGCCACTGCTCATATTACAGTTTGTATTCGTCAAGTGTTTTATCACATCCATCCATATCCTTATTTGAGATATATCTTGTTTTATCTTAAGCAGGATAAACCCTGTTAGCATCATGAGTCACATTCCAGCCCTCCGGGGTTGTGCCTCTTCACCACCAGTCCCTCTCACCAGTGGTTTGTAAAGTCATGCATCACCATCATGACTCTTTGCTTGTCACATTTTATGGAAGACAGATTAAGCGTTGTGGACAAATGGCTGGAACTTCAGAACAATACCAATATTTCCAAGGAGACATTTCGCTTTATGGATAATGTCTCCGCCCTCTAGATGTTGCTGTGTGGCCAATGTCGTGACTTTGTATTTAAATGTCTGAACATTTTCCTGATGTGTCCAGTGACTGGCAGGCTTTTGTTTGCCAAAATAAGAAACTGAAACAAGAGTTCCTTTTCATGCAGTAAAAAGAAAACCAAGGCGGATAAACAACATAGTTGTGTTTTTCTCGAGCATATTTTGACAAAATGAATGAGGCTGGAAAGTTTTTAGTGCTCACTGATTGTATTCTGACATGAGAGGATCATATAACATTCCTCATGTGCTTTGTTATGTTTGCATGTTTGTGGGTTTTTACTGGTCCATCAAAACCTGACAGTGAGCAGACTAAGACCTTAAAACCAATATGAGCATTGAGATCCAAAGGAAAACCTCCCAAATCATCTTCCCCCCACTTGCCTACCCTAACACAGTCCTTGTCATCCTTTGCCAAATAAGCATAGTCAGTTTTTGAATTCAATTAAGACACTATGGAAGTCAAGACCAACTGAAACCACAGAGAGACCCGTCTGGTTGCTCTCAACCTTTTTATCTGCCTGTTGCTGTTATTTCATTTTGTAAAGCACATTACAATTTATTTAAATAGAGTACAAGATAAACACAGAGTTTTGAGGGGCGTATCAAGCCAGCGTAGAAGTGAGTGTGCCGGCAGGCATGTCAAGCTAGTTTGTGGTTATGCTCCTCTGGCTGCGGTGGTATGTTTGGTTTGTCATCCATCCAAAAATGTCTCTCTTCTGCACTCTTCTCTGTCAGCCACCTCCTCAAACGTTCTCTTTAACCCTTTGTGCATGTTGTGTATTCAGTGTTTTAGATAAGTGGCAGCTCAGAACGAGGCTGCCAGAACTCTTCAGTGGTGTACTGTACTGCACTGTACTTCTTGTTTTCCCATCTTCCCAGAATGTATGTCAAACTGTGAAGAACACACTCATGCAGGTGTATGGTCTGAATGTTTTTGTAAAATACTGTCACCAAGCTTAAGAATGTGGACATCATGACATCTGCTGATGTTATAAACTATGAACAGGTTTAGATGTTGTTGACAGACTGATGATATTCATGTTTTTTTGTCCAATATTGACACTTTTATAATCTAATCCAAAAACAACCATGTAACCAAAATGAGTTATCACCCACTGTGATTTCTGGTGTGAACACAACCTTTTTTGATACGTCAAAATTCCCACGGTTGGAATACCACAAAAATGCAGAACCAAATAGTCAATCATTTGTGCGTTGGCTGTATTATCCGGCCTGTCAGACAGGTGGTGTGACAGTAGCACCAGTGTCCTTGTCATGGTATGTATAGTGTGCCACATTATGATAGATAAGTCTGAGGCCTCATCGGTGCTCAACACTCTTTAGGGTGTCACTGCAGTGTCCTTGAATCTGGACTTTCATGGAACGCACAAACTTCCTCTTTTCTTACTATTGGCTTGGTTTTCCTTTGGTGCCCACCCTGAATGTTTGAATGAAGATAAGAAGTGAGCCAGATGTTGTTCTGGGGGTGGAGGTGTAGTCTTGTGAAAGCTCTTTAGTGAGCCTCATAGGGAGAGCCGCCCTGTTGTTTTACCTTGCTTTGCCCAGCCACCTCCTTTTGTAGAATTTATAGCATTCACAGGTGTGTGTGTGTGTGTGTGTGTGTGTGTGTGTGTGTGTGTGTGTGTGTGTTTGTCTAATTAACCCTACCCAAGTAAACAAGTGATATGCACATGAACTCAGCATGCAGAGAGGGGAGATCACTCCTATTTGAAGGCAGCCTTTTTTTTCTTGCCACTCTTTATGGTTTGTATTACGAAAGATAAAGAACTGCCATCCACACCATCCTGGCCTGTTTATTTTTTTGTATGTTTCACTTTCATCATGCCGTCTTTGCATCCTGTTCATTAAGTCTTGACCCATTTTTTTATTGTTGTAAATATGTACTGAACTGCCTCTGCCAATCATGACTTGGCCCTGGATGAGTCACGTGTATGGATGTACAAACCAGATGATGTTGTATGGATGTAGAAACCAGAAACATATGCTTTTGTGATCACCACAAGAAGATGTGGTTCAAATATTACACAGAATGTAGTCCTTTTAGGATTTATGTTGTTTCCAGAAAACTACCGCCCAATTACAAATGACTGAGGAGAATCGAGTGAAAAATGTGACAGGACCCTTTCCAACAGGAGGAACCAACACAAAAATCCCACCCACCAATTTTTCTTTGAATGTCCTGAGAATTATCTTTCACTTACTTTCACAGAAATAGTCATCCAGCCTTCCTTTTGGAACAAAGGGATTCTTCCCTCATTTCAGCCCAGCCCTTCATTTCTGTTATATCAACGTTTTCCTTGTACATTTTCCTCCGAGGCAATGAACCACTGACTTTTTAATCTAAATGACAAAAAAATAAATTATTAGTTAATGAGCTGTGTGTTGTGTTGGTCATTTGTCTTTTTAATTAATTGATATGTGTGTGATCTCTATTGGAAAGTATGCTCATATACAGTGGGCAGTGCACTAGTGTTTCCACTCAAAGGGGCTGGATCGAGGTTTGAGGAGGAGCAGACGGGGTAGAGCGGCTCCCCTCCACTACGAACAGAGCAAGACCTAAAGCTCTGTAAATAAACAGTGAGGCAGAGGCACACACACTTGACTGTGTACCTCACCTCTGAGGAAACCCAACTCCAGAGTCAGCTCCAAAGCAGGAAACTCACTATTCTTTTTCTCTTCTTCCTTCTCCCCCCTGGCACCCCCCCACTCCTCTCTCACCTACAGTCTCCTCTCCTTATCTCCCCACCCTCTAACCAAACAGCCAGCTCCATCCATTCTCCTGAAGGTAAATTACAGGAAAGCGACCATTTATCATTTCTCTCCCCAGGCATGGCCATTCAGCCTTTGAGAGGATAGGTAGCTAAGATAGTCTACACACACACACACACACACACACACACACACACACACACACACACACACACACACACACACACACACACACACACACACACACACACACACACACACACACACACACACACACACACACACACACACACACACACACACACACACACACACACACACACAGGCATGCCATGTCTCTGCATCAAGCACACTCATTCCCAGCCTCCCATCACCTAACTATTCCCATTCAGTGACCATTATGCCAAAACAGCATGAATGGCAAACAGCCACATGGACAGTACAAATGCAGATTTGTGGTCTACTGAGAGATTCTGCAAAAGGTAGACTCAGTCAAACAAGGGCTGAGTCCATGTGAGCCTCTAACACAGACTGTAAGTGTGGGGGGGGGAATTACTTCATAAGATAGGATCTTTATTTCTCATATGAGCTTTTGGACATCTTGAACACATCATACACACTGTTTATTTAGCAGGTGTGTGTGTGTGTGTGTGTGTGTGTGTGTGCACTGGCTGCTGTGTTGATTCACCAAACAAATGGGGCTTGTGCGTTTAAGGACTATATCTTCATTTTTTAGAGCAAACAACGTTCTGTAACAGATCTTGTTTGACTAAGTTTACAGCTACAGCAGGCTGCAGTATTCAGAATGTTAAGTTTCAGATTGATGCTCAACACAGCCACAAGCGGATTCCTGCATAATAAATGCAGATGAGATGAGATGAAACAGAGAAAAGTCAAAGCACTGTTTGAAACAAAGTAACCATACACAATTAAATATCAACACAGCAATGTTTCTGTGGGAAGATCTGCAAAAAAACGTTCTTACAAACATATTTAAGAGGCTGAATTGTCTTCCTATTTGTACAGCTGATCTCCAGGGAACATACATGTAATCCTTAAACACAGCTGACATTTTGTTCACCCAGACTCCACACAGGGATGTAGTGGCAGTACAAATGATCTCACACCAGGATGATACATATTCCATGGATCTGTGGATCTATTGGTAATGCTTTTTGGTAGTGACATGTTTTAATTTCAATGTACATGTGTGCTTCCACTGGCTCTGCTGCGCCCTCAGCTCTGGCAGCCCTCTGCAGCAGATACACAAGGCTTCTATTTCTGCTGGATGCCGGAGCACAGTGTTTCATCTTACCACAGAGCAGATCGTGAGGGACAGAAAGTAAAGACACCAAAACAACATTAAAACATCCGGTTTATTTTAAGAATAAAAACACTCAGTTTTCAATCAAAGACGAATGACCTTAAGTGTGTTTGATGTTGTGTTTATAAGGGTTTGATACGGTTTAATACCACATGCATTGTATCATCTAGCGCTGTCATGTGTGATTACCTCAGGAGCTCCTTGGTGTTGGGGCTCCAGATGTCCAGCGTTGTTGTTCTGTGTTGTGCCTGTGAGTGTTGATGGATGAGGGAGCACGATGCCGTACAGGAGCGGGTGCACACTTATCTGGTGGAGAAAGAAAGAAGACAATATTTGACGATAGTTGTACAGCGGTTACACTCTAAAGAACTAAAAAATAACTGATAAACGTGTTTGTATGCTGCTCTTTATCTGCACGCTGTGCTGGGATGTGTGTCCCGTGTATAGCAGCTGTACAGCCACAACACAGTCAGACCGTTCAAATTCAAAGGTCATCAAATACCTTTACATTTGTGAAATAATTTTTCAGTTTAGGGAAAATGCACTAGTAACATCGTCTGTGCAGATAAAGACACTAAACCACACTTCAACTGGATTATTAGTGATCATTTAGATGGAATATTTTGTCTATTCCCTTCTCAACCTGCCTTGCCTACTGTTAACAGTATTTCAGATGACTTATTTGTTTAGTGTCTTTTTCTGTACTTGCATTATGTGAATGTGATACTATTGGAAAGGTATCGTATCATGATCCATGTACCGTGAAACGTATCGTTACCCATGTATCGTGATACACATCGCATCATGAGCTCCTTGCCAATAATGGCCCTGATGGATAATGGTTTTCATTTCCTAAAGCTGTGTACAATGACAAATGACAAAGTGTGTTTTGGAAACAGCTTCAATGTTTGCAAAGAAGACCTGAGCTCTGGGGAGTGACTCGTCTGGGAGAGATCTGCTGCTCAAGTGTAGAAAAACAG
Organism: Labrus bergylta; assembly: GCF_963930695.1. Classification (NCBI taxonomy): domain Eukaryota; kingdom Metazoa; phylum Chordata; class Actinopteri; order Labriformes; family Labridae; genus Labrus; species Labrus bergylta. The sequence continues at coordinate 23,118,308 of NC_089215.1, read as the reverse complement.
CAGAACCAGCCAAATACTGTCAATTCTTCCCCCTCCCTATCCTTCTAACACTCACACACACATCCACACAAACACACACCACCCAGCGGCAGACGAGGGGGGCTTACCAACTGTGCTTTCATAAGCTGCCAAAGCGGCTTCATTGGCTTTAAATGGAGCCTCATTACCACTGTGCTTCAAAGCTCAACAACAGCGTTTTCCAGCATGGGGTAATAGTCTGTGTGTGTGTGTGTGTGTGTGTGTGACCCCTTCTTTTTCCAAATGTACTTCTTTTTTTTTTTATTATTGTATTTCTTGCCACATTCACAACTTTCCATTCTAATAATCTCTCTGACTTTATTCACCTTTTAATTTCATTTATCCCCCCATCTAGTCCCCCCTCAGTGACAGTGGATGTGTGAATATCTGAATGTCTCTGTGAACATTCTTATGAGTCACTGAGTGTGTGTGGGTCACCCAGTGCTACCCCCCTACCCCCCTTCCCACCTTTTGAAAACCGCAAAAAATGAGGCGAGAAATCTGTGTGGACCAGGATCATAAATATTCAGAGGTGAGGGTCTGATCTTCCTCTCTCTGCTGAATGTCTTTTCTTTGAGTGAAACCAGCTGCTGTCTGGAACTGACAACATGCGTGACAATGACCACACCTCTGTATGCACATCTGTCATTCTGCCTTCAATATCTCAATCCTTCCATTTTTCCATCATTCTAATAAAGTCAATTTCCCCCCAAATAGAATCGTCTTCTTTTTCCGCTCTTGATGGGCAAAACCCATCAATGAAACTGGCAAACAGTTTTCCAGACAGAAACACACAGTGTGGAGGATTGTAAAGGACCGTTGTTGCACAAAACTGGGATTCAGTGTTCCTTTGTTGGTCTTTTTTATTGGTGAAACAAGCTTTATTGGGCCAGTGAGTGATTGAAAATGAGCGAGGGATAGGGGGTAATTTAAAACTAGTGTGGTCCCTGATAGGAGCATTGTGCAGCACAAGCCTGCTCCTAATCTGCCCCTCAGCTTTCTGTCTGATTGGGTACTGTTGAAAATGGGGATGAGTCTGCCTCTTCAAAGCTTGTAACATAAGAGGAATTTGTGTGTGTGTGTGTGTGTGTGTGTGTGTGTGTGTGTGTGTGTGTGTGTATGTTGCTTACATATAAAGGTGATCACAAAAAGTGAATTGTTGAAAATAAATTACAACGATAAATTCATTATTATAAGCACTTTGTGTGTTCACTCACTCATTAGGTCACATTGCTATGGCTTTAACTTAGGAATTATAACCCTTGCCTTAAGGCACTGCAATTATGCAACTTTAATATTTGGCAGTGTTGTCATTGGTTGAAAATGCTTGACTTGATTGTGGCAGGCTAATTCGGTATCAAGCCTGGGGCAGGCTTCCAACCATGGAAACCAGACTTAACCCTATCCCCAACAAAAAGAGAGAGTTGGCTTTGATTTTGCCAAGACTTACAGTAAGGATAAAAAAAAATGTCAAAACGATCTTTCAGATCACAGTCTTTAAATCACACTTTTGTTGAACTGGATGAAATTTGGATAGGACTGAATCTGGTGTATAAAGTCTATTAATCATTTTTAAAAGGCAAATACTTCATCAACCAGGATTAATTGAATAAATAATCAAGGGAAATACTCACTGAACGATGTACAAAGAATCCTTCATTTAACATGTCAAATGCATTTACAATTAGAAAACATTATTCATTTATATTTTACATGTGATGACAGAGGATTGTTTCAGGAGTATCTATGCTAAGTTGGCTTTGTGCTTCACAGGTTTCCGTGCCAAACATTTGATTAAATATGCATATTTCATCAGTGAACCAACAGGCAAGCTTTGTTTCAAACAAATCTGACTTCTTTTTGGAATACAAACATGTAGTTTCTTCTATAAATGAGCAGAGAGGAACATGTTGTGAAGAGCCAGGGAGGAATAGGGTTGACAATAAGTCTTCAAAAGAATCTCTAGTTCTGGACAGTTTTATTTTACACAAGACCCTTTCAATAGTTTTCCAATGAAAACCCATTGTCAACATTTTCATATTCTCTTTCCACAATTTTTCATGCTCTGAAGTCTTCAATTGTTGCCAATAAAAAACTAGACCTTGTAAGAATGCTCTTCTTTCCTGAAGGATGAAGCCCTCTGTCAGGTCTCCACCCAAGGCTATACTGTACCGTACTGCATTAGGCTTGGCCGATCCACTTCAGGCCCCATCTGTTGGCATTTAGCACCAGCTTCTCCGCCTCTGCACTGATCTCCGGTCTACATTAACTGCCCTAATTTGTCTGCCAAAGCCCACTCTGATTGCTACCATGTGATGCTATGTGAAAGGTGAGGGATGCCTACTTATCTGTGAAGACCGATGGACAATAAAAGAATGGGGAGGGTTTAAAACAAGACAAGCAGGTTTAAAGAAAAAAGGTTGAGGAGGGGGAAGGAAAGTGATTATAGAGTAACATGAAGAATGGATGGGTACAAGACGGGAGGAACGGGCAGCAGTTAGGAAAACATGGTTTGTGAAACATGCGGGTGACCTATGTGGTTTGAAGGTTTTATGAAGACAGGGGCCTTTTCCTGCATTTACTTGCACCAAGTAAATGCAAGTAAACTTGCACTATCCACCATTGACCCTGTCAATGGTGGATAGTGCAGTAAACGTACCGGGTAAGATTTTGAGGGACACTGGTTCCTTAGGTTAATGTGTTTTGGCTTCTGTTCTAGTCGTCACACAATCTACTGAGGGTCTATGGAAGGAGGTTTCAGCTGCTGTTTCAGATTGACAAGCAGGTTATTTGAAGCATGATGGTGCTTTCATTCTTACCACAGTTCAATGAAGCCACATTCAGACAGCATCGTTTCCCTAATGTTACATGGAAAACTAAATGTCTACATTTTCAAAGAAAGCACACTGTTCTCTGCTAACCCAGGAAAGCTTAGCCCAGTTGTAGAAGTGTGCCCTGCATGACTTGACTGCCGCTGCTCACCAGGATGTCGTTCTGCTATGAGGACACTTTACCCAGAGAGCCAATGATGGCTCTTGGACTGTTATTCCACCACCATGTCAAAATCGGCCAAGGATATTTGCACTTTATTATGTTGATGTAATGTGAAAAACCGCCAGAGGGTCGGGGACCCAAGGATTTGATCCATGTCGGTTTAACTACAACTTTTTGACAGTCTTGACGTTAAATCATTCACTGGCTCAATAAACTCTGGTCTATATAGTCTTGGTTACAATTTAAACTAATGTCACACTGTGCTGCTGATACTGACAAAAAGATTGCACTGTGGCCCACGAGTAGCATCCCAGAGGTGGTGTAATCCTTTCAAAGTAATGCCTCTCATTATCATGTTCATTTGGAGACACAATTAATCAACCCCCAAAATTACGGATTAAAAAAAAGTTTGGGATATTTTCAGAGAAGACATTTTTATGGCAAAGCTTGCTATGGGAGCAGAGGGGCACTGTTTCTCCAATTGTCCATCGCAGGAAGTTCTGGACAACCGAGGCCTTGTGTCTGCCAGGGAAAACAGGAATCAGGCTCTTGGTTCAACAGCACAGGCACCTGTGAAAATATGGGCAGTGCACCACGTATCAAACCAAATAAACTCACCTTGGCGTAGAGCAAAGGTATGTTCTGATGACAGATGCCACTCGGCAGCAGTACCCGCGGGCCAATAAAACACCTTGCTGGCTAGTGGTAAGGCTGAGGACTGGTTTTCATGGCAGAGAGGGTGCAATATGTTGTGTGGATTTATGTTATAGTAAAGCAAAAATAGAGGCCAAAAAGACTTGATTGCTGAACTGAAGAGTTCTAGGCTGAAAATAAAACAACATTAAAAAAGCATGCATGCACAGAAATAAAAATCCCTGCAGTTGCAAAACACTTCAGTACACCTAAATCAAGTAATTGAGGCTTCAACAAGTCATGTTTTAAACAACAAATTCCTATGATTGTATGTCACAGTTCAGTGGCTGGCAGGGCTGCACAGGACCCAAGACCTGCCATGGTGCTGTAAAACCAGAGGAAACCACATTTCCTGTCCTCTACTCCTGTTTCTTGAGCTGTAATGGCTGAAGCCAAGTTTTGGCCACAGCAACACAAGCAGTGGCTGCATGTGGTAGAACAAGGCCACAAACAAGAAAGCCGTTATGTTTTACTTTGGCTCTGTAACCTCAGGGTGGCATTACCAAATCTGTGTTCAGTAACACACTACAGAGCCATCCCGGCATTATCTATTCTTCTTTCCTTTATCTCTTGGTGAGGGTAATAAATGTGTTATGCTTCAAAAACATTGACATGCCTTGGAGTGGTATGGCGTGTTGGTAAATCATTACTTTCAAGCATTCATGGAAGGGGAAGAAAAAGTACCTCTTTGGGCAAACACGAGTGACTGGAAATTATCCATCGCAGTGCCATAGACCAGAAACTCATAACCACAGGCTGCATAACGACCCAAATATTTTCCTCTTTTAAATAAGGGAGACCCCACCCTTGTGTCAGGGAAGCTTTACCTCCAAAATGTTATTTTATTTCCATTATAATGTTCAGAGAAGCTGAAACTGATGATGAAGAACATGTTTTCCTCATGGTTACCACTGTCATTAATGAGGTTTACCATAAAGTGTCACTTCTGCCACCTGCAATATTTGGCCTATATAAATCATAATTCATATGTGACATGAAGAGGAGATAAAGATGTTTGCTTTTAAGTTACTTGCCAAAGGAATAGCAAGACATACACTTCAAATGAATGCAGGTGTACAAACAGTGCCACAAAAAACAAGTGCTATAGTATTCTGATACTGGACTGCCAGTAAGAAAAGAGAGACTCTTTGAGTAATGCTCCACCTGAGTCTGCACCTGCCTTTGCCATCCTAGAAACCCGAGATAGGAATAGAGGTTGGGAAAAACCCCAAGGAAGCCATTGTGACAGGGCAAGATGCGCTTCTCTGTCATTTTGTTTTTAAAGAATTACAAAATACTTTGGCTTATGTGGACTTAAAAAGTCCTTCTTATTTGCAACAATAATCTCCACTCTGATCAAACCAGTGTGCTCTCTTACGTGACCTGTAGGCTTTATATTTATTTTCCCTAATGCCTTTGCTGTGGAAAGTCAATTCTGATGTTCATATGTGAAGGCTCGGGTGTTTACATAGCCCACTGACACAAGAAGGTCATTTCAACGAGAGATGAAGCAGCTTTTGGCATAATCAAAAACACAGCAGACCTGAGCATAGCATCATGAAGAAGCACTTAACTCCTGAATCCAACTATATCCCCTGTGCTGAAGCGCTACAAACCTACAAATGACAGTTATCCCTGGGCTCCAAGCTCCTGGGCCTCTTCAGGGGGCTATGTGTGCCAGGGTGCTATGACAAAGTTATGATTATTATTTCAAGGCTGAGGTGAGGAGAGGGTTATTGGGGAAAAGGGAGGGAGGCCGTCGTACCACACAAATAGCTGATATAATAACAACCAGGTGAGAGGGCTTCGAAGGTTCACTGGACTTTAAGAGATTCCTGAAGCTCTGTGTAATTAAAAATATAAAAATGTGGATGCATTATGTTTGAGATTATGGAAATAGATAAAGCATAAAAGATAGAAAGAAGAATTTTCTTTCTAGAATAAATAAATACATACTTTACCAAATTGCCAAGTTTGAAATGAAACAAGTCAATAATACTTTCATAATTAGAACATCTTTGAATGCCAGAAACTCCATTAGTCGCTGGCATGTTATACCCTTCAACAAGAACTTCTCTTCATTCTTTATTTATTTTACAGCAAATCTTACAAGTTCGTTTAGGCTGACAGTCAGTGGGAGTCAATTACAGGACACCTTTTGATAAGTCCCTTAAGACCCGTAGGTTTGTGGTGTGAACTGCGGTATCGGGTTACACATCTAAAGTGAGCCGCAAAAGGTTGACAGTAATTAGAAGGTGTTGAGCTACAATATTGCTAACACCGGCCCTAGAATAACTACTGTGGTTATGACTTTTCAGCGGTGGTAAGCATGGCCTACTGTGGAGTTTAATCGACTCGAGCACTTTGGAGGGTACTGATGATGACCTGTAGCCGTCAGAGTTTTACATCAGAAATATATAGACCTGAATATTTATCTGTGTTTAGAAAATGTAAAGACATATGTCATCAGAAATAAGTCTCTCGAGCAGGCATGTTTAATTTTCAGTGAGGTGAGTTTTCTACTCAAATGTTTGCTACTCAAAATGCATTATTAATCAAAGCTCCAGAGGAATGTACCATTAAAAAAATGTATAACTTTATTAAGAGTCCCTTTAGTATTATCCTTTGGATTCCCCCCAAATTAAAGATTACCTGTTTCACCCCATGCCATTATAGAGGTGACTATCATATCTCGGTGAAATAAATGCGTCCTTTCTTTTTTTTTTTTTTTTTACAACTGCAACCATCTGGATTTAATTAAGGGGCCATCTGGATACCCCCACAGCATGCCCCCCCCCACCCCCCAAAAAGATTGAAAGTAACACATGCATGCAGGTCTCACTGTTATACCTGGGAGGCGAGGTCTTTCCAAGAAGAAAGGTGGCCATACAGCGAAAATAGGGGGACGTTTTTAATCTGTGTGAATTGGAAGTCCTGAATCAGTAGTGCGATTATTATTCATTTGATAATTTTCCTGTTATCAATGGTACAGTTCGGAGTTTTATTCATGTCAACAACAATAGTCAGTCTTTCATATTTAAAATTCTACTGAATGTCAAGCCCAAAAGCTAACTTTCATCCCCAACAACTACCTCCCAGCTGCCATCCTTCAGCCTTGATCCAGCCCAAGGAATCCCCTCTCTTGCTCCTGCTGTCTATTTATACTGACATCCCCTACCACTGTGCGAGCTGCTGTGTCTATCCTTCCACTTTTCTCCCACAGTAGAGAGCACAGCCTGGCTGCAGATGGCATAGACCTCCACCCGTTAGGAGTATTCCGACTCACAGCCTCATACATACCTGTGGCTGGGCCCAGCTGCAGCAGTCCAAACATACAAAAAGCCAGCATTCCAATACACCCTGTGGCTTCTGCTGCTTAGTCTGCTTACCATCAACTACTGACTCTTCAATTGCTGCTATAGTGTTGTGGCAGTGTTAGAATAATATTAGATGAAGTTTAAAGTGAAGCCCCCAAACCCAGTGTTCTGGCACCTGATTGGTTAAGTCTTATCTGTCTCCTGATGATATCACAAAATTGTTCGACTCCTGATTGGCTCAGAGCGTTTGTTCAGATTGAGTCATGTCAATGCAATATTTCCAAGCTTATGATTGGCTTAGAAATACTGTCTTGGTTTCTGAATCATCATCATCATCAACCTTTATTTAAGTTCTCGGAGAGATCATTGAGGGTGACCCTCATTTACAATGATGCTGAGAAAACATACATAAATGATAAACAACGAGAAATAAGATAAAGCTACTACAGAAAATAAAATCAATCAAAGTGCAATAAGAACAATAAAATATATACATTAAAATAATTTAAAAGCTTGAAATTACTACAGTGATAAGTCAGCAATTAAAATCAAATAAAACAGTTACAGTCAGGTATTGGGCGGTTAAAAATAATATTTCTAAAGTGTCCATAAAGGGATAAAAGTGCTAAAATTCAGGTCCTGTTGTAAAATGTTCCAGGAGTTTGCAGCACTAACACTAAAAGCAGTTTTCCCCAGGTCAGTCCTGGCATGAGGAACCTGGAGAAGCAGCCTCTCACTCGAGCGGGTTAAAAATGGACCAGGGTTCAGATTTAACAAGGAGGTGATATATGATGGAAGCTTTCCAGTAAGGGCTTTATAGATAAAAAGATGCCAGTGGTTACTGCGTTTCTCAGTGAGGGAGGGCCAACCAACTTTATTATGGAGAATGCAGTGGTGAGTCATGTAGCTATCACCGGTGATGAATCTAAGCGCAGAATGGTAAACAGCATCTAAGGGCTTTAGGGTAGTGGAAGAGGCATGCCTATAGAACACATCACCATAATCCAAAACTGAAAGAAAAACTGCTTCAATTATCCTTTTCCGACAGGACATAGGGAAATTTAATTTATTTATATGTAAGTAACCAACCCAGTCTCATGTTAAAATGTGTAATACCTACGTTGGTCCACAGCGCAAAACGTAGTCGTTTCACAATAAGGGCTCTAAAATTGTGACATGTCTACGTTTCCTTTTGTCTATTCTTTTGTATAGGCATACCTCAGGTCACGTGACTGCCCAGTTTTCCCCTGGCGAAAAAATAAACATGGCGGACATCCCTTCTATTTTCAGCGGAAAATGCAATATTTTAAGATAGTTTGAGGCTTAAGTGTCGTTTTGATAACCTTTCTGGTGACAAATGTACATTGTATATTCATAATCTTCGTTCGGTTTATGTTTATGATCTTTAGTTTGTTCGTTTCTACGAAGATTCTTTCAGGTCTCGATAGAGAAACGTTGGACTGTTACGTTTTCTACTGTTGCTATGGTGGTAACTATGGACGCTATCATCAACGAACCGGAAGGAAGTGGATGTTCGGTTAGCGGCTCTTATAACTGGTTACATCAGACCCTAAACTCCTATGCAATAAATAATGATTTCTGTTACATTTTTATGGATGTCTTTCATTACAACCAAATTTAATAAAACTATTGGAACAGATCGATGCATATTAGCAACATTATAAACTATAAAATGTAACAATCCTTGATACATAAAGACAATACTGTACAGTTTGTGTGATTTATATGATTTCATAATCTTATTTAACAAAATAATCCTGATGGATTAGATTAATACCAGAAAATGCAATCAAAAAAGTAAACGGCCGGCGATAAGAACTACAAACGGGCGCATGACACTGACATCAAATAATGACGTATTGATAATCGTCACTTGTGAGTGACCTCTTCATTAGATCTTTCAGGGGGTATTTACTGATGCTTTTTAAGGTTGGTTGCAAAAACACATTTTAAATCTGTGTTAACCAAAGATCCCATTCCAGGAATCTAAGCAAAAACCCATTCAATGCTATCGTCTGCCAGTGTACTGCTGACATGCGCAATCGTGCAGTCACGCCCACTGTCGGTTTAAAAGCCGAGGGCACGTTCACTATCGCGTTAACGCCCCCCCCCTCCCTCCTCTCCGTAGACTCAAATTTTAAATCCCTTTTTCATACACTTATGTTTGACCTAGAACCCCCAAATTCACCAGTTGTTCGTGAGATTGGGAACTGTCACCAAAACAAAAATCAACTTCCTAGGTGTCTTCTAAGAGATTTTGTGAGCCCACAAGTCACTCTCAATTTGCCAAACCTTTCACAATTGAAACACTTTTATCAAAACATCAAAAAAGGGTGTTAAAGTGTGAAAATGTTCCAAAAGACAGAGGGTCATTCTCCACTATATGCTGTATGCTTTGTGAACAAGACTGATGTTAAAAACTCCTTTTAAAGGTGATTAAAAGAGCTAATTTGACCATTTGAGGCCTAGCAGAGACATGAAGCCTTTTGACCTGTTCAACCCTGTTGCTCTATGAAAGACATTAAACTGAATATTAAAACAATGACTTATGAAAAATTAGATTACCTCTTCTGTAAGGAAAGAAGGATAAAAAAAAGTACTATGATGAATTAATATGGACAAGAGCATAAGAGATTTTTACTTTTAGCCATAATTCTAAACCAAGCACTTAAGGTTGTCCTCCAAGCTCAATAGTTCCCCAGATTTCATGATATACTTACACCAAAACAAACAAACAAACAAAATTTAAAAAAAACAGAAAAACATTTCATGTACTGGGCTTTGAAAGAGCTCTATGAAAGTATGACTGCAAGACCACTTGCCTATGAAATGAGAATATTTAAGTTTTTGGCTTAGAGCTGAACGACATACATCGTTGGAAAGGTCTCATCCTGGAGAGTAACATATGTGAAGATGAGGTTTCAACCATAGACTGTAAAAATAATGGACGGGACAAGGTCCCCGGTCTAGTGAAGCTTTTATTTTTAGAGCTCCCCCTGCTGACTGGCTGCAGTACAGGTCATAAACCCCGCCTCCTCAATAATAACAGATGGGATGTGGGTCAAACTGTAAAGTTAAAATGCTCGTCACATAGTTTTTTTCCAAACCTAAACTCTGCTGTGATCATTAGTTATTATCACCCTACATTGTGTTCAAGTGCTCATTTTTCTGTGAAGTTTGTTTTAAATAAGTTATTTGAGGTTGAAAAACAGGATTTTACGTCATATTTGACGATGATTGACAGCCGCCGATCTTGCGTAGCTCTGTTTGTGAATAGCAAAAGTTACGTAGTGAAGGAAAGCCGAGACGCCATTGAATTTTTCCGTTCAGTTTTTTCGTCTTTTTTGAGCTGGCAAAATGAGTTGTTCTGCAGTAAACTGTTCTAACCGACCTGTTGGATCTAAGGGATCTTTGCAGTTTTTTCGGTAAGTAAAAAAGTGATTTATGTGTCATTGGTTAAAGTCGTTATCTAGCTAGCTAACACATAAGCAGTCTAAGATTAGCTGAAATGTTGTAACGCGAGGTTACTTATCCAGCATGATTTATCTTTTTATTTAATTTTTTAAAATGAGCAAACCTAATAACTGACATGCTATGTTTCTTGATATTGTTATGTCGTTATTGTGATTGAAATTGTATTTAAAACCAAGAATCGTTATAAAAATCCGCTCATAGATGCGGTTCATTGACTGTACAGTTATTTTACAGCAAAAATAAATATGTCTGGTAAAGTCTCAAAAGTATCTAGGGCAAAAACAAAGTCATAATTTAAATCTGGCCTGCTTCATTACTAATGTGTACATGTTTACAGTCTGAGTGATAAGTGGACTATACCGAGAGTAACAGGTTTTACTTTCACCGTGCAGGCTGAAATTCATAGTACTATATACGAGGGTAGAATATTTATCTAGCTATCCAGATAAAACTAAAGGTAAGATCTGATTTAATATAATTGTTACTGATTTAAGAGACTAACCGAAACATGAACGCAAACATCAACAACCAACTCATCAGCGGTGTAATGTAATATTATCCGAGCATCATGCTGCTTAAACGTGATAAATGTTCTGCATTGTCTTCCACACACACCAATTCAACAGTCACAAGTTGATCATATTGTAAATTTAATGACACTCATAGAGAAATTCTTCTAAACATTGACAAAACCTGACAAACATTGCGGTGATTATGACTGTGTATCTGTATTTATCACCTTTGAAAGGAAGGTGCTAACCCAGGAGGCCAGTGTTACACACAACATGCTGCTGTTATTGTAGTTAGGAGGAGACATAGGCTCAATAAAAGAAGACATAAAGATCGCGTTTTCCCCCACACATGTTAATATGTTTTAAATGTCATGCATTTATTTTTGATTTCGCTTCAATAATCGTTAAAGAAGAGAAACACCAGGATTAAACTACAGGCTATTGTTGCCTTTCTATAGCCAAAGAAAGCTGAACTTTCACAGCCTCTGCATTCAAAACAATTTCAACATTGACATTTATGTCGTCCTATTTCCCTCTTTTCGTCAACATTATATTTTAAACAGGGATTTCCTTTTTCTCGGGCTGTGCGTCTCTCCCATGGTCTCTCCCCCAGCTCGCCCCCTCTGGTGTGCTCCTCCCTCTAAAGCTGCTGCTACTCTGTAGGACGCTCTGATTGGGGCACCTCATCAATAAACTATTTTATATTTTATAAGCAGTTTGCCACCACACTGCACTTTTACTCTCCAAAGGCATATGAGTATGTGCGTGACAACTTTAACAAAGCTTTACCACACAGTCACACCATCTGCACAGCTGGTCCAGGATTTACTGTAGCATCTTTTACAGCTCTAAAAGGTCATGTACAGGCAAACAGAGAGAAGGGAAAAGAAACAATCTGTGCTCTCAAATAACAAAGCAGTCTCAAATCTTTTTGAGGAATTACAGCTAATTTTTTTTTACTTTGCATACAGTACATCCTCTGATAAATAAAGTGAAGTACTTTGATTGCATTTCTGTGGTGTTCCTGTAGGAGACCATGATGCAGCCAGACTGAAGCAGCAGGTTGTGAAGGTGGACGCCATCATCTTGTCTTTGCAGTGCTGATTCTGAAGAGCATGTCTTCACATAGGACTCAAAGGTAAAATTATCTCATATGATTGGACCGTGTTATTGTAACCGCTATCGGCATCAAAGTAATTTTAGTAACAATTTATAATCCTTCTTAAAATGTAAGGAAGACTAGCAGAAGATTTTAACAGCCTCTATGGTTCTGCAAGAAGTTCATGTTTTAATTGTTCTTCTTTCTGTCTTCAAGGAAATCAGTGCCCAAAGGACAGAACAGCAGTCCAGACTCTGATTCCAGCTCCGGTGAGGTTCTGCACACAAATTGGCTGTCTGATTATATGAGAATGTTTAACATTAGTTTAATTTATCAGGCTGGCCCATGTGATGACAGTTTAAAATAATCTTCAATAGAAAGTGGCAGGAACACTTTTGTCTTAAAACATAAATTCATAAAGCTGATCATATTATTGAATTCATCATGTCTCATAAATAGTTCTCCTGTCTTAAAAACAAACTTTAGAACCTGAAGCTTAGCAGAACCTGAGGACAGATCTGATTTCAGGTCTGAGGCATAAACATCACAGTGAAATTCATTATACTTTACATTTAACTCTGTGATTGTTTTTCTTTATTACAGAAGATGCTCTCAGATTCAGATCCATCAGCAACCCCTGACAACATGGAGGACTCGTCCCCTGAGCGTTTCCTGTCCTCTCTCGATGGTCTTCTTCTCTTCAGTTATTAACTCTTGAAAACAGCAGCACAAAATGCCAGACTGTTTGACAAGTCTGTGATTAAATAAAATGAAATGGAATCTCATGCGTATCTTGCTATGCTTATTGGCTTTAAATGTTTAATATTAAATAAGTTTGAAGGCCATTTATCTCAGACGAGCCCGGCTGTAACAAGCTGAGCTTGTCTGTTAGCTTTGCTGTTGTTGGTCAAGAAGAAATTAATGTCAGTTCAAGGACTTTTCAAATGTGAGCTATAAACTTAACTGCTAAATTATTTTTACTGTGACCAACACTTTGCAGTGCTCCAGTTAATCAGAGACAGTCATATCAGATTTATACAAAGTTTATTTAAACATTTTATGAAAAGAAATCTTCAATAAACAACCCCTGGCTTCATTAACCATGTGAAAAATAAGTAAGGGAGACCATCAGGTCCAATTGCTGGGACATAGGAGAAAGTATAAAAAATAATTGAACAAAGAAATCCAAACAAAAATCAAATAAAGTATAGAGATCCTGGATGATTGTTTGACTGTTGAAATATGATGCAAAAGCAAATCCAACACAACCCTCCAGCATCTGGCCTTTCAAACACAGGGCAACATCATGTTAAGAAAAATAAATTAAATATTGACCTGGATCTCTGTGTTTTATCTGAGGATGACTATGGTAGCCTTCTCACTGTTCACTGTCACAAAGCACCAGACTCTGTCCACCTTCTTCAGACGTCGATCAGCTCCTCTGGGTGATGGCAGAGAGGACTCTTCATCTGGGAGAGCTGCTGGTGTAAGGTCATTTCTGCCACAGTGGATGAGCAGGGCATCTGGCACAGGTGAAAAAAGGAGGAGGTTCCTTCAAACTATGTGACCCCAGCCTGACCTCTGTAACAGGTGTACAGATGAAGGTTGAAATGAGTCATTTTTAGGTTCTGTTGATTGTAAAATGGAAAAGAAAACATCACCTTTCTAATTAATATTTAGCTAGTGTATGACTCAGTGTGATTTTTATTTTTAGAAGACTGTATTGTTAACAATAGCTTGTTTTGACAATCCTCTTTATGAAACTTAAAAACAATCACAGGATATAAACTTTTAACAGATGATTTTAACTTACGCTTCACCTCTGTGGAAGATGTCAGACCAGCTGCTTTTATCTCTTCTTTGCCTAAATGAAGACACAAAAAACAATTGATTTACTGTTTATTTAAATATATTAGAAAAGCAGACATGAATCACATTGCAGACTATCAGTTTCTAACAAAACCCAACATATCTTACCACCTGTAGCCTACGGTCTGTGGTGCTAACCTAGCTTAACGATTTCGTTAAAAACAGAGGACCCAGCAGCCCGCGTATTTTCAATAATGATCAAAATAACTGGATTTTTAAAAACACAGTGTGTTTAAATATTAGACTTTGAATACAGCAGTTTGTTGTACTTACACATTTCTTCATCGTAGACCGGCAGAGCGCTTTCGGCGTAGCTGGGCTGCGTAAGTCATCAGGGCAGTACGCTAAGTGGGCGGGGCGTGTTACCAGGGCCAAATGACGTCAAAACCGCAGGATGGAAGCGCCCCTAAGCGGCGTATTTTGGCTTCAAGAACGTTGAGTGGGAACAGCTACAGTGCGCGCCCACTAGTTTCAACATGACCCCTGTTTTGAAATAATGCCCTTTGAACCTTGACCCAAGGGCATGTTTGAAGGCTTATACCTCAGCAACAAAAGGGGGTACAGACATGGGAATAACTGTTTTAGAGAGGTTTTGGAACAAAGTACCATGTGAGGGTAGTCAGCTCATCAATACAATAGGGGGAGTTGCTATATATGGTTAAAATACATTTTAACAAATGTATCAATAATTTTTTTAATATCTGATGACATAAATGTGTTAACCATCCAATTAAACTCCCCTGTGTACCCTCAATTAAATATTTATTACTTCTTAGGTAAGGGAAACACTGAGATTTGTCTAAAAGACTACAATTCCTCAGAGTCAGGTCATACAGCTTGATACTGAATGGCGCCATAATTGTAGTCTTTTCCGTTTCCAAAAAAAGGTTGTAACTAGGATTATAAAAGGCTTACAAAAGATATATTCACTGAATATGTCACGGATCTCGTGTGGCCGAAGTATTTATTGCATAGTACATATATTTTGACTGCTATTCTAGAAATGGGAATTTTGGTATTTATGTCTGGCGTTGTGCACAGAGGGAACATAATTAGGGTTGTAAAAAATGTATATCTACCCACTATATCAAATATTTACTAAAGCCGAATGGGTTTTGTAAAATAATCTAGACTATATATATTGTAAAAAAGTGGTCAAATCAAACCTGTTTTAAAAGATAGCATTAATCTGTCAGGATTATTTTGTTAAATAAAATCATATAAATCACACAAACTGTACAGTATTGTCTTTATGTATCAAGGGTTGTTACATTTGATAGTTTATAATGTTGCTAATATGCATTGATCTGTTCCAATAGTTTTATTAAATTTGGTTGTAATGAAAGACATCCATAAAAATGTAACAGAAATCATTATTTATTACATAGGAGCTTAGTTTGATGTCTAGGGTCTGATGTAATCTGTTTTAAGAGCCACGAACCGAACGTCCACTTCCTTCCGGTTCGTTGTTGATAGCGTCCATATCTGGCAAGACCTGAAAGACTGAATAAACTTTATCATTCGCAATGGATTGTGGGATGGGTAGTTCCTTGACTCCGGACGAAAATGATGTACACAGTCTTGAACCTATACCTTTGTTTCCGTTTGTAACGCCGTTTTGGTGCCGAATTGAATGTACTATAGTCACGAGTGTTGGGGTAGCTTGTTGTCTTGGTCCCAGGCACCAATCTCTTTATATAAGGATTTTGTGAAAAATCAATGGAGGATTTGAATGGTAAAATTTAATTCCGGAACCAGAGTAGTCGAAAAAAGAGCCACGAAACGAACATCCACTTCCTTCCGGTTCGTTGTTGATAGCGTCTATAGCAACCACCATAGCAACAGTAGAAAACGTAACAGTCCAACGTTTCTCCAGACCTGAAAGAATCTTCGTAGAAACGAACAAATCATAAACATAAACCGAACGAAGATTATGAATATACAATGTACATTTGTCACCAGAAAGGTTATCAAAACGACACTTAAGCCTCAAACTATCTTCAAATATTGCATTTTCCACCGAAAATAGAAGGGATGTCCGCCATGTTTATTTTTACGCCAGGGGAAAACTGGGCAGTCACGTGACCTGAGGTATGCCTATACAAAAGAATAGACAAAAGGAAACGTAGACATGTCACAATTTTAGAGCCCTTATTGTGAAACGACTACGTTTTGCGCTGTGGACCAACGTAGGTATTACACATTTTGACATGAGACTGGGTTGAGGTAACCAACCTTTTGACATAGTTTGACAGTAAGATTATCTATGTGAAGTTTAAATGTTAGTCTGTCATATCTATCCATATACCAAGATATTTATAGGCTTCAACTCTCTCGATAATGGATCCTAGCAGGGTGGTAATGTGAAGGTTATTATCAGTTTCACATTTAGCCCTAGAAAACAACATACATTTAGTTTTCTGAGCATTTAAAACCAATTTAATGTCATTAAGTGCAACTTGGAGAACATTAAAGGAATGTTGCAGGTTCTCCATGGCAAGCTGAGCAGAATTAGCAATACAGTACAATATTGTATCATCTGCATGTAAGTGAGCATGTGAGTGGTCGCTAGATAATAATGGAATCATTTTATTAATAAAAATTGTAAAAAGAGCTGGGCCTAAGATTGAACATTGTGGAACACCCTTAGTGATTGGAAGAAACTCAGAGTGGATGGCTCCCAGGTTAAAAATAACTAAATTTTGTCAGTGAGGTAGTTCAAAAACCACGCACACGCACTTGCACTAAAACCAATAAAACCAAGAGTTTGCAAAAGCAATGAATGGTCAACAGTGTCAAATGCTTTGGAGAGCTGGCAGGACAATGTTTTTTTTATCCAAGGTATTGACAACATAATTTAGCACTAGTGTAACAGCAGACACAGTGCTGTGCATAGATCTGAACCCAGACTGATGTGGGCTTAGAACAGAGTTTATTGAGAGAAATTCCTTGAGCTGGTGATTTACGAGAGACTCTAATATTTTTGCTAAGCAGGGCAATTTGGAGATTGGCCTATAATTATTAGGGTCACTCTTATCTCCACTCTTGTGTAAAGGGGTAACATAAGCGGTTTTCCATACATTGGGAATTACTCCGAATGAAATGGAAAGGTTAAAAATGTGAGTTAATTGCTCAGCAATCAGAGAGGCTGAGAGACGGAGAAAGAGAGGATCCAATTTGTCTTCACCAGTAGATTTCTTAGGATCTAAGGTTTGACGAGCCTCTAAAACTACACAGAATGAGACAGGAGATAAGTTAAACTGAGAAGTATGATTTGGAGTGGGAATACAGCCATTGTCAGTGGGAGGAAGGTTAATGCTAGGAGCGGGTACTCTATTATCCACATCCTCAAAGATATGACCGGCTGCTGCAAAGTGCATATTGAAGGAGTATAGATCTCACTAGGATCATTCACTAAGCAGTCATCAAACCTGACATGAGCATTAGGTAGGGAGGCAGC
The DNA here is from genome assembly GCF_963930695.1 of Labrus bergylta. Lineage (NCBI taxonomy): Eukaryota > Metazoa > Chordata > Actinopteri > Labriformes > Labridae > Labrus > Labrus bergylta. The sequence goes on along the minus strand of NC_089215.1, from coordinate 23,100,851 downwards.
AGAGTTGCTATTATTAGAGTTTACCACCTTCCAGAATTTTGCAGGGTTGGAATAGCAGCTAGAGACCAAATTCAAGTAATAAACTGATTTTACTTTTCTCACAAGTGAAGTGCATTTATTCCTGAGTGCTCCGAAAGAAGCCCAGTGGGAAGCCTAGCTAAGGACCAAGCTTTGTTTCTTGATAGAAATACAGCTGACAGTTCAGAGGAAAACCATGGACTAGATCTATTTTTTACCCTAACTTTTTTAAAAGGTGCATGCTTATTTACCACAGAGAGGAACTTATTAGTGAAAAAGTCTAAGGCTAGTTCGGTATCTTGAAATTGAGATGTAAGATGGATGTCACTCTCAAATAGGTCATTCATAAAAGCAGGTTCATTAAAATGTTTCATATTTCTTTTAACTAAAATATGTGAAGAAGTTCTCTTTAGATGCATATCCCTAATACAAGTAATAGGACAACGATCACTAACCCCTAAGTCAAAGACACCACTTGCAGTAATTTTTTCACTTCTGTTTGAGAACAATAAATCAATCAAAGTCGATCTTGAAGGATTCTTCAAGTTGGGCCTGGTGGGTTCATTAATTAATTGGGTTAAATTGAGACTGGATGAGATTTCCTTCAGGTAATCAGAGCTTTTGGTCAACCAATCCAAGTTTAGATCACCCATAACTATGATTTCAGAGTTTGTATACTGAGAGAGCAATTCAGCTAGACAGTCAATAGACCTAGTTTCAGCTGATGGAGGTCTATAAATCCCTATTATAACAAACAAATGATTTGACCCCTCATTTACCTTTAAAGCTATAAATTCAAAGCAGTTAGGCACAGAAACTGCATGTAAAACAGTAACAGAAAAACATGATTTGACATAAACAGTAACCCCCCCGCCCCTTCCTATTCTGGGAATGGTTCAAAGAGTGTGTCTTGGACCCTGATTGGCTAAGACAGTGTTCTCGCTCCTAAGTAGCACAGTCAAAGCTATCCTGGCTTCTTATCCACTATTATTGAGTACCTCAAACCTGGCCATCCTCCACAGTGGTCCAGTCTCTGTTGCCAATTTTATGGTGTTTTATTTTATCAATAAATCCCTGAACAAAACCTTAAACTGATTATTGTGTCCTATTGCTTGATGCATCATCCTCACACACACATAAGGAATTATTTTTAACTCAGTGAGGACATTTTATCCTGATCATGAGTTATTTTGACCCTCTGTACAGAATACTAGAGGCAATTAAATGACCTTAGATGAATACTCAATTGTAGGATTGTCTGAAACACCCCACACCACTTGTTTAAAACCAAATACCATCAGAGCAGTTTTTTTATGAAATCTTTTATCAAATATAACCATCAAAGCTCATGACAAAGGCAACAAATAAACAAAGAGAGGACCAAGGAAAGAATCCTGTGGAACACCACAAAGCAACACAGCATGATAAAATAAATGAGAAACTTTGTCAATAAAAACAAGAACATACTCATCAATACAATCATTAAGTCCAAAATGGCTAATTGTGACCAGCCAATAATTGAGGTAAATATCAGAGTAAATTTAATAGAGCAGATTGATAAGATATTTTTTGTTATTATCTTTTTAAATTTGTCTGGTGAAAGACTATTTCAGACTACAGAATCATTTGTGTTAAAGGTTAAAGTTCCATGTCAATGTAAGCCTTAGAGCTCAAAAGTACACAAATGGTTGAGAAAGCCGAAGGCTCCTGATCTTCAAAAAAAAGATCTAAAAAGACTTGAGGGTAGAAGAGTAGGCCAAATAAACTTTGAAAAGATTTGGGTCGTTATGCAGCCAGTGGTTATGAGTTTCTGGTCTAAACTGTGATTTTGGTATATCATGCCATTGATCAGTCCCAGCCAGTCTCATTAAATCGCTTGTAAAAAGCCTTCACGGAGGCACACCTGAGCTGGCTCATAAAGCTTCTAGTCCAAGCAAACTGTACAGTGACCTGTCATATCTAGCTCATTGACACTTAACTTCTATCTCTTTAATTATCTCTCTCTCACAATTTATACAGTTTATTTGTGTGCTGTAACTGTGAAATTTGATGAGTGAGATTCTGGTGTAGTTCTATTCAGAAAGTGATTTAGCCCTGCCACCTCTTACCACCAACAAACAGCTGCATAGTTATTTATTGTAAATACCTGTTGTGGTTCCAAACCCTTCATTCACTTTCCCTCATAGCTTTCCTTCCACTTGACACTGGATAAGTACATGTTTGTGTGCAGCTTAACATTCTGACAGCCTGTACGAGTTCACATAACCGTGCATACATACACAAGAAGCACAAAGAACCCCCCAACCCCCCACCTATAGGTATGGCTTCTTACAGTTATGTTGCGAATGGCCAGCAGGGTGGAAGGTGAGCTTTTCCCATTGGGAGCTCTGCCAGTTTTCTTTTCATTACTCTACTAGGGGGTTGAACCCCACTATCACAATAAGCTGTATTTTTATCGACATGTCCAGACAGAAGCGGCATTCCAGGGAATTAGGCTCAATTTCACTTGGCCTCCAGTGTTTTTAGGGAATACCATGCTCCGACAACTGCCCCCTGAATCCTCTATGTTTTTTTGTATGAGAAACATGCTGCTAAAATGTTATCTCAAATGATATTGGAATATGATTATTTCCTAAGTTAATTACTTAATTCCATGTGTTTACCTTTTTCACAGGATCAGTTGAAGCAGTTATTATTTTGGTAAACCAATAACTCTATCACTTCAGTCACACTCGTCATTCTGGTTTCATCTGCACTTGCCAAAAGGTACATGTCACAGTCTGCTTTATCAGATTATAAGCAAAACCTGCTTGGAAATACCTATCAGGTACTGTCTGTTAACACAGTAAGGACTCCCACATGTTAGTGAGGTATAGCAAACTATGCTATGCTGAATCTATAGTGGTTTGCATGCTTAATGAAGCATTAAAGCCACATATTGGTCTAGTATTCTGGATAAATGTACACTAGTCTGCACTGGTGTACACTTATATAGAATACTGGTATTTTGAGTAATGGTTGCAGTTGTTTCCCACACTGCTGTTTCTGTAAATCAATTTGCAATTTAATTCCTGTTTGCATTATTTATCACACTGTCAACATTTGTACAAGTTCTGAATATGCCACATAGGTATTTAAGCACTGGGGAAAAATGTAATACTATACTGCTCGACTTTACATTTCACAAACAAATCTGGAATATATTAAAATAGTGTGACCAAATATTAGTACTGCATGCTTTGGGGAAATTCATATTGCAATTGAAATATAAAAAAATCGTATTTTGATTCTACTTGCTTGGTAATCGAGGAACATGTAGTCTCAGGTGTTGATACAAATTGGTCTTGTTGCCACCCAACTTAGCTCCCGTTTGGTAGACATTGTGTTTTTTTTTTTTTTAAACCAACAGTTCAGCGTCGGCTAGCTCGTCATGCCTCATTGACTATAAAAACATGCTGCGCAACTAACCAGCTTGTTCATCAATAGACCCCCAACAGAATGTTACAGTTCCTCAACAGACAAGTTGAGACGAAAATAGTAAAGTAGTGACCATGTTGTTTGACAAAAGTGATCTCTTGTACTGCAACCAGGTCTCCCAAATCTGCATTCAAACAACACAAATAGTTTATGTTCCCTGTATTGCAAAGTCAAACTTCTGGAGCTGATGTGGCTGCAGTGCCCACCATTGAAGGATTAAGTTCATGTCTGTTTGTTTGGAATCATTTTATAATGCCTGACATTGAATTACCCGAAGATAACAGTGTTTGCATCAAAGACACTTTCTATGTTTGTATAATAAAGTGAGCAGGCTTTCTCTGCGCAGTCGGCTGACGTGCACACACATCTGAATGACATGAAGACGCATCTGCTCACAAACTAATTCCTGATGTGGACAGGCTGGTTAATGTAAAAAGTATCAGGTGTCGACCAGCAAGTGAAAATGTAAGTGTTCTCTACAGTAAGTTTGACTTTACTACCAGCCTGACTTTACTACCAGCCACAGACCAAACTGGCAGTCATTCCCTCCTCTTTCTCTCCCTCTCTCCTCTCACTGTACTCTGTATTGTTAATGCATTGGGCAGGTATATAACCCTGATGTCAAGCATTGTGTAAAATGGGTTGCTTAAACAGCAATACTGAAATGTATAAATATATAAGTGAGAAATCACAAAGAAGTTTATATGCAAAATATATGTTCTGTTGTAGGAGTAACACTTAACTGTGCCTGCATCCTGCCCCTTCCGCTAACCAAAACACATTGATGTAGGCCTGGGAGATAAAACGATAACGGTACATATTGCGATGTTTTAAAAATCTAATCGATTTAATTACACCACCCAAACACTGGGAAAGGGAGGCGCTAATGTGCCTTAACATTTTTAAACATCTCAGAGGAAAATAGAGGCCTTGGACACAAATTATCGGGATAATAACTAACTTGAAGGTCCCATATTATGCTTTTTCTGGTTTTCTATGCCCTTAAGTGTGTTTTCCAAGTGTCCTGTGCATGTTTAGGCACATCTATGTGCAAAAAATCAAAGTCCGCGGAAACGCGGCTTCTCCTACATCCTCCTTTTAGCTGTAGCATTAGCTGCATGTAACGCTCGGTTCTAGCCCCCCTCGATAAAAATTTGTCAGTCCGGCGTCATTGTCAGTGTGAGATCACTGATCTAAGCCCATTGGCTTGTTGTGGCAAGCCCTGCAGCTCATGTTGAAATTTCCGAGACGCGTGCTGAGCAACTGACCAATAACAACAGAGCGGATCGGCAACAGTGGGGGCTCAGCAGAGTGTAGCTGACGGACTCAGAGCGGAGAGGGAGCAAGGAGGAGCAGTACATGAAAACAGACACTTTCTTCAGACTTTAGCTATTGTGAGCGTACAAAAGTAGGTACATAGATTAAATATACCAACCCCAAAAAGGGCAGAATATGGGCTCTTTAGCAGAAATGAGAATATGATTGACATGCATTTTGATTAAAATTTTGCCTCGTGTCACATATGTAAAGACGCGGTAGAGATTAAGCCCTTTACCCCAGCCAGTCAGTAGGTGGAGCCCCACATATTTTGGCTTCACTTTCATTGAGCTGTTATGTTGTCCATCTTTTTGCAGTCAATAGTGCAAATTCATGCGAATCAGAACATAATGTGGAATCACAGGAGCATTGACCTATCTTTCTGAATGTTTCAGACTAAACTCTTAAATGCAACTGAACAGGACGAACACACATTGAAGCTTTTGACATCAACCTTTCATAACCTCCTCAACACACAAACACATGAACGCCTGCCTGTTTGCATTTTTCTTTTTCTCTGTCATTTTTTTCATGTTGTGCTCTGCCCAAGATACTGAGGTCAGTAATAATACTGTCTTTGTCTCAATTGGATCAAATTGTAAAAATAAACCACATACTCAAAGTAACATTGGCTCTCAAGGTCTCAGGTGACAGTGTTGCTTTGTGCTGGTTGCTTTGTAATTCTACTGGTGACCTTTTGGAGGATGTCTGGTATGAGAGAGTGTAGAAGAAACACTATATTAGTGGAAGAGGTTAAACCACTGACTGTGGAATCTGTGTGTGCAGCTTCTGGGTCAAACCACAAGCAGCAAGTCCTTTTCCTAACCCCTAATCTGCTAAATAAATAAATAAATAAATAACTGGAATGTCCTTGACTTCAGTGTCTACGTCACTCATCATGATGCTGTTGCTTTATGTTTGCACTTTAAAGGAGTTCTTAAATTGGAAACAGTTTGTTACAACTCTTAAAAATCCACCTGTTCAGGCTCAGTTTCTATACCAACACAGTAGGGAAACAAACTGCTGGCAATGGTGTGCTGGCCTCACCCTATTAGTGTTTTATCATCCATGCTTTGGGGTAGGGAAGTTTGGCTTCGGGGGGGGGGTTGACCTTGGGTGGTGGTGCCTCCCCTTCAGGCTGAGTCTGTGTATAGAGCAGCCCACCTGTAATTATCTGGGGATTACCCCTTTATATGAGCAAGCTTTATGGCATCCAAAGGGACTTCCTGCTTCCCCCCAGCCCGAAAAACTTGTAATAAAAAGGCACCACTGTAGCATCACAGCAGGTCACTAAACAATCAATATTCTTCCCTTGAATGTTCATCAAAAAGATTTGTAATGACCTTTCAGTTTATAATAATCTATGTATTAACATGCAGAATAATGAAATAGAGGGTCATGTAGCTTCTGTCAGATCACTCATACTAGTACTAAAAGGTGGTGTTCAATATAATAAGGTGTTATTTAACCAGCTGCTTTGACAATATGAAAGTATTCACAAATAGTGAATCTTTTAGATTGACTAGGTCAAGTGTTACCTGGTTTGAACAGTTTACAAAAACGCTGTTGCTATAGCTTTTATTTGTGGCACCGATCAAATCTCTGGATGCCTCAGGGATGCTTTCCAGCTCATGCCTTAAAGAGTCCGGCACCACTCCTAATCCTCAATTTGTTGAGGGGAACAAGGAAAAGGAAAGAATTGTAAAATCAGGCAGGAATTCTGTTTATAGGGCGCCGGAACACAGCTGCCTGTTTGAGCTGGCGAAGGAAGTTGGTGTCACAGGCGAAGCGGCGATTTGCTGAACCTAAAGTTGTGATTACCAGATGTTTAGGTCATATTGCATGCATGTAGACCAACAGATATTAACAAAAAAAAGCAGTCCAGTTTAATACAGGTGCATCAACTTTCTTGGTATTACAGTAAAGTTCACACACACACACACACACACACACACACACACACACACACACACACACACACACACACACACACACACACACACACACACACACACACACACACACACACACACACACACACACACACACACACACACACACACACACACACACACACACACACACACACACACACACACACACACACACACACACACACACACACACACACACACACACACCTCTACGTTGTACCGACCATGTTATTGCTCCTGGACTGTGCCTTTAAAGCCTGTAGCACCACTGTCGCACGCAATGTGCCGACTGAAAGCTCCCAAAGTCACAGAGAGAGGGGAGCAGCCAAACAAGGAGGGGGCTACAGAGGGAGCATGCAAAGGATTTAGACATGGCATTTAAAAAGTCCAATAAGTGACTCGTCTAGCTTTGCCAAACATACAGTCACACCCAACTCACAGGATCGACCAACTTTTACCACTTCTCCACTGCCAACTGCAGAAAACTGAATTTCATGGATCAAAATTGGAAATCTCATTGAAGCCAATGATTGGGGAGAATCCAAGTGAACATTTTGTTAAAGCCACGTCGTGTTTTGATCAAAAAAGAATCACAGCTTGTATTTCAGAAAGTGAAGTAGTTATACCAAGCCAATGTGCACAGGTGGCTCAGAGAGAGAAATGCAATAAAAATGTTTTGTTTTTTTTAACAAGCCTCAAAAACCCAATGGTACTGTATATGTTATATGCCTCATTCTGTCTGGTTTGCGGGCCCATAAACACATATTTGAAGAAAAATATGTGAAGTAGAGAGACTTGTCTTGGTCAATCAATAGGGTCCTACTCTTGTCCTTATGTCCAGTTACGCGTCTACTCCTCCATTGTTCTAGTGTGTTTTGTTCATTCTTGAGTTCTGTGTGTCTTCAGTGTTTCATGTATTTTATTTTGTAGTTGTCCTCAGTGTTTCTTGTGTTCATTCCTTCCTTTGTGTGTTTCCCTCCATTGTGATTACCCTCATTGTCTTCACCTGTGTCATTAGTCTCACCTGTGTTTGATTACCCCTGTGTCTATTTAGTCTTCTGTGTCAGTTCACTGTATGTGTTGGTCGGTGTCGGTTGTCGTATGTCAGTTTACCCGTGGCTCCTTGTTTTCTCCTGTTTGGATTTTTGGAATTAAGTTTTTGTTTGCCTTTTTGTTTAATTAAATATTTTTGTTAATTCTGCATTTGGGTCCTCCTCTTGGTTTTCTTGATCCGTGACAATTCTCTCTCAATTGTGGGCAATGTAATGTTAAATCTCACTTTATCATGTCTGGATTAGAATGTTCTCTCTGCCTCATTGAACAGTATTTGTGGTTACAAAGAGTTTTTCTTATGTTTAATATTAGTCCATCATCAATCAATCAATTTTTATTTGTATAGCGTCAACTCATAACTTATCTTGAGACACTTTACAAATAGCAGGTAAAAGACCTTACTCATTGTTATGTTACAAAAAGCAGGTAAAAGACCTTACTCATTGATATATTACAAAGACCCGGCTTATCCATCATGAGCACTTTAGCCAAACAGCAAAAGTTACAGTGGTAAGAAAAAACTGCCTTATTAAAAGACAGAAATCTTCGACTGGATCCCAGGCTCATGACGAAACAGCCTTCACAGGACTAGACTGCACCAGGCTTGGAGAGGGATAGGGGGAGAGATGGGATATATCAGGTCAAACAGTTTAATAAAACACGCATACACTGACGTTTTATCTTTTAAGTGTCCCTCCGTAACCAAATTATATTAAAGCCTCTGGATACCCAAATCCACAAAAAGCTTCTATGTTATTGATGAACATAATATCAACTCTCTTAACATAGTACGAGTTACCTACCAACCGTTTTTGACATTTTGTCATTGTAGTATCTGAAACTCTTCTGACATTGGGTGTAAAGTGGGCGGGGTTAGTTCTGAGATTATTAATGTAGTTCATTTCAAACCAATAATAAAATAAACACGTATGTCCCATCAAATGAAGTGCATCAAAACTACTCTGCTCCTGCTCAGTCTGCCTTCATGAGAGTGAGCCAACTCCTCACTGCATCACCTTTTGCTATTACTTAGCTAACTATTAGCTGCCTGTAATTCATCTGTTTATCAATCTTCTCATAAATATCTGTTCTATTGTCTGTTCAGTCTCCCCCTCTTCTCTTTACTCCTTCATGCTTGTTTGTGTCGCTCCTGGCTGCTCATCCACCGGTGAAGCTGACAGCTTGTCATGTGGTGAGTTTGGAGAAACAGAGCGCTGTGTTTTGATGAGCCTTGGCAGAGTTGTGCTGAAGCACTTCTGTATATGCTGCACTCAAACAAAGCAAACAAAAGTCTATACAGCATGTCAGTGATAGCAAAGAGTGTAGAGTGTATCCTCTGATGGCCATCAAAAAAAATATTGTGATTTCACCACTTATTGATCATTTCACATTCTGCACCAGCTTCTGTACACCTCAAGGATGTCAACAAAGATTTCACAATACATTTGCTCTGTGGTGCACTAATGTGTGGCAACAAGATGGACCAGCTTGTTTTTCATGGTTGAGTGTCTTCTAGAGCAGAAAAATAGAAAAGATACTTTGTTTATCTTTGAATGCAAAGGCTGAAATGTTTCTGTCTTGTGTGCAAATATATACAGTACCACTTAAAGCACAAGGTTATACATTCAAACAAGGTTGCAAATAAAAAAATGTTTAAAGCCCACTTCAAAACAAAACATATTACAAAACAGACTTTTAAGTGTCCTGACAGATTGGGATATTTAATGGCAACGGAGACAAGCGATGCTTTATATGTTGTTTTTTTTTGCACAGGGGACTCTATCTTTGTCATGAAGGCAGAAGCTGAAGGTGGAGATTTAAGGAATGGCTGTGGTCCGCTACAATTTTCACACTTAGGCTTTGGACTGCCTTTCAATGTTAAGATAAAGTTACGAATTATATCAAATAATACTGCGTGTGACCTGTCTGCCACCCTCATAGGCCAGGTCCGATATTAACTTTTTGACTCACCAAGGTGGCAGGTAGATGGAACAAATCACCGGCCGAGCATATTAATAACAAATTGTGTTTTTGTGTCGCATAAACATGTGTTTCGGCACATTTAGTTCTTATACTCTGTTGAAGAGATTTAAGTCAGGGACTGGATCAGGAAATTGAGAAATCATAAAAAAATATATTTGCTCGCCTTTATTTATTTATTTATTTTTTAACGGTAGTGCCAAGAAGAAGATAATAGCAATGTGTTGTTATTTCCATACCACAACAGCCACAAAAATATATCCTGCATCAGAAATTCACCTGCACAGGTCCCTGATCCAATTCTGTCACTGACTAGGTGCTTCCCCAAACAATTACAGCCACACACAAAGTTGGGGTCAAGAGAGGTCATTCCCTTTTATGAACAGGTTTATTTAAAGTAAAGGTAGAATTGTTCCTCAACAATCTTTCTGCAACACATGCATCCTCTCTCCTCAGACTATCCTTGCACTCACCCCATTTCTTCTCTCTTATTGTTCCCTTTTTAATTGCAGATATAAAAATTGCCAAATGCTGTCCTTTGATAGGGAGGGACATTCCTAGCATCTCTCAGATGTCTGTGCTGCTTTGCCGTAACCCAACTCCAGTTGAAAGCATTTTCCTGGGAAAAAGAGGCAGCTCACAATCGACAGGGCGCAGAGACACCTGCAGCCTTGGCCCAGCAGTGACTACAGATCAGCCGTGGACACGACTCAACACCAACCCTCACACACAGATCCACAAACAACTGCATTCACTCAGCCTTTGTATACGCTTCCACACATGTATGGTGGATTCCACCTTTCTAGCTGTGTCTCAGGTTCATTCAGTGATGTCCAGGCTTATGAGAGTAAAAACGGTGAAAAAGAGGACAGCTGCTTCCATAAACCCAGTCATCAATTTGTCCCAGTCATTAAAATGGGCTGTAATTGGCCTAATTGTGGTCAATCATGCTTTCCAATGGTGCAGAAAAATGTAGGGTATCCCTTTACGAGAAGAGTGGATGATGAAGTTGGAGCTGGCCGCTCTGCTTTGGAACAATGATTGCTAAGTATAACCTTAGTCTAATCCTTACCACAAATGACCTATTTGATCAAACGGGAAACAAATGATGCAGAAATGGCAAACAGGTTGAAACAGTATGAGAGCGTATTTCTGAATGTCAACTGCAACTTACGTAACTCCCTCTGAACAATGTCCTATTTTCCTCCAAAGCGCAGGTACTCCTGAGTTTGGTTTTAAGTCAATATATCATTTGATCAGTCACAGCACCTCATGACAGGAGCAGAGCCGCCACAGTATTATATTCTGAAACTTGCATGGTGGCGAGGTCTGCTGAGACATAACAGTTTTAGGTACTGTGAAACTCAATTCCTCCAACGGGGCCATCGACTGTCACTCTGAGCCGTGAGATGATTGACTCTCGGAATACCTCTCTCTTCAAACATCGCATTTCTTATGCACACAAACACGGACACATCAAGCGTGAGGAGAATGTGACAGGCGGCCATGAGTGACAGCTAAGCATGCCAGAGAGCTTGGAAGGTGGGTGAGGAGGGAGACGGTCAGAGGGTGTGAGTTTCCAAGGAGGTGTGCTGGGGCAGCTCAGGTCGAGCGGGACACATGGCTGCACTGAGAGGAATTTGTATTAAATTCAACCCCCCCCTTCCACAAATTGTTAACAGCCTGCGGCCATCAAAACACTGTCAGATCACCAACTCTCTCTCTCTCTCTCTCTCTCTTCTTTGGGCTGTGTCTTCTCTCCCTCTTATTCCCCCGACCAGCCTCCCATCACACACACAACCCTGCGTTCCCTTTCCACTTTGAGTCTTCACTTACACAAACAGTCAGAGGAAGAAAGGGGGGTGTATGGGCAGTCTGGCTGTCTAAGGATGTGTTGTGTGTGTGTGTGTGTGTGTGTGTCTTTATTATTGTCTGTGTGTGTGCAGCCTTGCTCTTGAGCCATCAGGAAAGGTCTAACCTCTAAAATGCAGTGCTTGGAATAATTTAGGTGCAACTGAAAATATGTCTGGTGATTTCATGCATGCTTGGCAGCAGTAATCAATCTCTTTGAAGTGGTTGCCTGTCTCATTTGGAAACCAAATAAATGGCCAATTTCACTGAGTTGTTTGACATCAGCTTAACTGATTGTGGAAAATAGAAGTTCTTATGCCATATCAAGTGCCTCCATTTGTATTCTGGGTAGTTAACTTATCTGCCTTTTAGCGTTTTAACTGCAACCAAAGCTTAAGAGACTTGTATACTTTTGGAAAAGGAAGACTTAAAGGCATGTTTTAGTAGTTTTTATCAGCGCCTTTATCCATGCTGATGAAACTGGTAAAAGTGAACCGAGATAAGTTTTGGACTGAAATCCAAAACCCTGAGCTGAAAGAGGCTAAAATAGTTTAGGTTTCTTGAATAGAACTTTTTTATATCATACTATCATCACTTGGGGGGGGGGGGGGGGGGGGGGGGGGTCCCAGGGTAACTCCCAATATGATACATAATACATGACAAGTGGCTCATTATAATGATATCACAATATAGCGATTCTGCAATAACTGATATATCGCAAGACAATCATATAATGATTCATTAATAAAGTGAAGACCATTTAATGCCTTTAAGGACATAAAGTGCAGGATTAACACAGGGATTAACTTCAACTTGGTGTCCCTTTTACATCTGTCTGAAATTACCCCCCCTCCCCTCCCCAATCATATTCTTATTGTTCTTTTATCAAGCTGCCAATTTCATCTTTGCCCAAATCACTTCTTTATTTATTTATTTTTAATTACAAGGACCAACAAATTAACACAATACACAAGAAACCACAACAACATACAGACACATTACAACAAAACAAAAAACGAACAAAGACTAACAACAGCAGTTTTCACAACCAGTAGAGCTAAATAAAATCATTCATATTCTATTTAATTGTATTTGATGTTCCTATACACATTACACTGAACCATTCCTCTTTTAGAAATATTGCCAATGGGGACCATTCCCTTACAAAAACCTCAAGAGTACCTCTGAGTACATGAGATAATCTCTCCAAATGCAAGATGGACATCAGTTTTTCATACCACATTGAGATATCAGGAGGATATTCATCTAACCATTTCTGTAACACTGTGAGGCGTGCAGCATACAAAGTAACTCTAAGAATGTACTGGTGCCTACGGTCACAGAAGTCCAGTCCAAGAACATAAATGATGAGGATTTAATGGAATATAACGCCCAAATATTTTCTTTATCTCATTTAGGACCGAGAGCCAGAATTCTGTTATTTTAGGACATGACCACATAAGAAGACTGTAAGTGCCACAACTACTTTTGCATTTCCGACATAATGATGAGCACGTAGGGTCATATTTACATCTGATAGCCGGGGTCACGTGCAGTCTGTGGATGATCTTATATTGAGTCTAATAGGATTTGTTTGAACATGTAATCTTTTTTGCATTTAATAAAATCTCTCTCCACATCTCACATCGGGATGTTGATAAACATTTGATCATATAAAAAACTTGGAGTTTTTTTGTTTAAAGACAACGCTTTTAATATTATATTTTCCAGCTGAGTCATATACAATACAGTATTATATGCTGGAATGGATTTGATATAACTCGTAAGTTGTAGATAACGAAAAAACGGTGTTTGAGAAAGATCAAATTCATTCATGAGTTGGGAGAAAGATTTTAGAGTCCCATCTAAAAAGAGATCTCGTATTTGTGAAATACCAGCACTCTTCCATGTTTTTAAAAAAAACATCTGATCCAAATCATTTCTATTCATGTCATAAGCAGCACCATAAGGAGTCATGAAGCAGTGACACAGTGAGTCACGTTGGCGGAGAAAACCTTGAAGAATGCTGTTTTTTTTATTGCAATATTGATATTTGGCACCAGGGATTTAATAACGGTATCCTACGAATCAGGACGACAATCTATTGCTGAATCGATGTTTTGTCCAGACCCCTAATCACCACAACACTTAACATATCTGATGTCAGTCCATAGGAAGCAAATCTAAGGTTAGTTTCCTCAGAGTTCTGATCCTAGGTTCTGGTGCTGGGTCCCAGCTGGGAGCAGTTTGATGGTTGGTTGAGTTCAGACAGCAAAAACAACCTCTCCACTGCTGCTCAGGCCAAAGGTACAAGGCTCTGTGAGTCTCATTCAGAGATGTGGGATGTGATGATGCTGCGAGAGGTTACTCAGGGCAATGGGCCACGCCTGACTGGGGGGCCCAAAGTCAAGGGGGTGGAGGTCAATTAGAAGCAAATGTCCTCCATCATGATCGGCCCATTGTAGTATGACTCTCATGTTTTGTTATGAGCAGGAGGACTCAATCTGACCCTGGTTGTATCACTCTCACTCCATATCACTCTCAATAACCATCATCCCTCTAAAAAGGGCCATATGATTGGGCAAAGCATGTAATGTCTCATTGCTTTCAGAGTATCACTAGAGTAACCGTAATGTAATATCATTGTTGATTCTGCAAGTTTAAATCAAACACCGCCTGGTGCCTTTGCTTTAAACGAGGTATGAGGATGGTTTGCATTGGCCTTTTTCCGGCTGTCAAAATTGAAACACCTTTCAAAAATGGGCCGATTTTTTTTTTGTTTCATTTTCAAGATGTGGAAACATCCAGCATGTCTGTATACAGAAGTTCAAGGCTCAAGCAGAGGATGATATAAGTCCTGTGAGGTGGACAGGTCAATAAAGACATCTCTGTTTATCATGCTGAAGCTCTCAGCACACTGAGACCACTTGGACACAATAATGCTTATAAAACTGTCTCTTGGAAAGTCAGTGGCTTATCCACTTGCCCACACACACATGCAAGCAGTCCTATATCTACTCCAGATTTGAAGTCCCTGCACAGTCATGAAAACATACAGTTAGTTTCTCTGACCTCTTGTGGTTTAGGATACAAGACCTACCATCAAAAAAAAACACCATCACACATCTCTGGAGAGGAGATGGTTTTGGCATGACTCTCTCAAAGTGGTGTGTTTTGAGAGGTGCATCCTGTGGTGACATAGTTGTGATACTCCTGTAGGAACATACTTCAAAGGTTCTGGTGTAGAATGGATGACAGGTACAGAGCTAGCTGATGTGTTCAGGAGACACAGAGAGGGAAAAGAGGAATAAAGGACTTCATCAAAAAGGTAAGACAATGTAGAAAAGATGTTGGCAAGGGATATGAGAAATATGAAAAAGAAATAAATATTTTGTGAAAGAAAGGAAATCTGCTGTCAGAGAGTCGGGAATGGAAGCTGATGGGATAGATGAAGAGACACAGGAGAGGTTTTCAGGAGAGAAAGAGATGCCGATACAGTTAAGGAGTCTGTCCGTATACAGTGGATTAAAACCACATGTGTCTGCCTGAGGTGAGGACACCGCAACGCTGCACACATGTGAAGAAGAATGGCGTCACTTGCACTCACCAGGGGCACTGCACGCTCGTTCTCCAGAATGCATTTCTCCTGCCAACTTTCTGCTGCCTGCAAAACTTTTGAACGTGTCATCTCCTCTGCGTCCTTCATCTCTTACCTCCTGCAAAACAAATATATAAAGCAGCTTTTTTTCCCCCTCGTACTTTCCCCGGATTAAAGAAGTATACTTTGGTCGAGCGTTGTCATGACAAGAAGGTCCCTTAAGGAACCTATGCAGTAAGAGAAGTCATGGGAAGAGGGCAAAAAGGAAATGGGTGCTCAAGACCCAAAGGAGGGTCTGTTCCTTAAAAGTGATGCTCTAGATTTTTCATTTCACAGATTTTCTATAAATGCTTTCATCTTCATCTCTTTCTTCAACACATCTGTAGCAACTGATCTTTCAAATGACTGACTTAAAATTCAAGTCAAGAAGTACAGATTTTTCATTTTGAATACATTTTGCCAACTTATTTCTTGCTTCACATAAATAAACATTCAATATCAAAACTTTTTACGTCTAATCTTCAGTAAAAATGTGTTCAGGACGGTTGAAAGGGAGGGACAGATGAGAGGAGCGGGGTAACTGGGGGAGAAAGGGGCGAGACGGCCATGCTATGGGAAAGTGTTTTTTGGGGAAACCAAATTAAGGAGAAGAAAGGCCGGACACAAAAGCCTTTGAAAGCGGCAGACAGTTCCCCTGACATGTGCCTTAAAAGAGATGCTGCCGCTGATGCCAAGAAAGGGGGGAAACGACGGAGAAGGGCGAGAGAATGGAGAGAGAGTGAGGGAGGGACAGGAGGAGAGATCAAGGGAGAGATTGACTGAAAGTATGAGGCCGATGGGAAGTGAGGGCACGCAACACGGGACAAAACTCCAACGAGGAAGTTAAGGGAAGAAAGTTTATGATACGTGTGACAAGTATGAGTGAAGGCATCAGTGCAGGTTTGTGTGTTTGTGTGCATGCATTATGTGTGTTAAAAAAATACTTGCTGATCAAGAGCATGCCGCTGTGTGAAGGAAAGTGAGTGTGTGGGAGGGACATTAGAAGGAGGAAACAGGCAGAATATTAAATGACTCTTAAATGGCTCGTAACCTCGATTCCATTCCTTAGGGTCTCAATATTTTTTTCAGTGTATGGAAATCACGGCGAGCCTGCTGCATGTGTTTTACATAAATGCCAATGTGCACTGATGAGATTTTTTGCTGCCTTTCCAGTCCCTGCGTGCCTACTTTAAATCAGGTTGGGGTATGAAGAGTATAATAATAATATTCTGTGGTAAAATGATCAATAAGTGATGTTAAATCTCCATTAAAGGATTAAAGATTTGAATGTATATCAACTTTGTTTCTGTTCAATCTTTACCTTTGTTTTTAGTACTACACATAATTTTTGCTCACGAGCATTAAATATTAAGATATTTTGTAGCTGACTGACATATGAGTGTAAATAATGGATGTAATCTCCTTTAAAAAAAAATGTTTCAATTCACTGAAATAATCAGTTAACAACAAGCACTCACTTTTTGTGGCTCTGCAATGTCAACAGCAAAATAGCAGCATGCTTTTTCTTGTGCAGATCCAGCCTCTTTGATGCAGGTCAGCCCCTCTCTTTTCTGTCTCTCCCTCTCTACTTGTGGCATTGTGTGCCCCTCAGAATTCACACTGGACTCTCTTGCCCCCCCTATCTTCATTTCCACACACACATAACATCCGTTCCCTGGGGCGATGTCTGACTCTGGCATGAAATCAATTGAGGATGCTGCACCTCCCAACACCCTTCTTCAGCACCCATTTTCCCTCACCACGAAGCAAGACCATTCCTGTGCCAGCTAGGAAAAAACAGTACGCCCATCCTCCCCAAGGAAGTGCCCCCATCCACAGATGAGGAAGAGGATGGGCACCTGGGAATGGGTACCTGCCGTTGTCACCAGACTTACATCCTTCCGAACCCTATTCTGTGCCAAATATCTAAAGTTTTGGTCACAACTAATTGATTGCATCTTTTGACTATCAAAGTGTACTTTACTGTGTAGTATCTGTCCTGCAGATGTACTCAAGTATGTAAAACAAAAAACTAGCTTTGATCAGCAATATTCACTACAGGCCTAAATGGGAGCCCATTAAAACTCCACATAAAAAATGAAGCATAACCACAGTTGGCAGCGTGGAAGAAACATGAAAAGGTTTTCAATCCCAAAATTGGTCTAAAGTGAGAAACAGTGAGTGAGTTGACAGAGGGATGGACATGCAGAGGTGCGGCGGCACAGCTTTTATCATTGTTATTCCCTCTGCCGGCACACACAGCTCCTTCCTTAATCTGCACTGACAGAGTTTTCATCGTCTGAGGAGGTTGGGACGATGAAGAACTCGAGGGACTCAGGAGAGGTGGGGGGAATTCCCTCGACTCTCTCCCCAGTGACGGTGCATCTCGAGCGGCCGCAGCCAGGGCTAGCAAGGCCCCCTTTGTGCCAGTTATCACCAGGTGGTGAGTGACGGCGCTGCGGCCTCCCGCTCTCTCGGGAGAGAGAGAGGACATGGTCAGGTAGGGGAGGAGGTGAAGAGGAGAAGGGGGCACAAGAGGAGCAGATTGGAATGTTCGCAGAAGAGACAGAGAGCGCTTAAAAGGAAAGAAAAGAGAGACAAAAAGATGCTGTTTGAAGGGTTGTAGTATTATCTGTGCTCGTTTCACAGGTGCACCGCAGAAGAATGTGCTTCACTGTGATGACTCAAACTATCAATGAAATAAGAGAGAAAAAAATACCAAACTTATCTTTCTAGTTCATCACATAACCTTGTTTTATTTAACAGGCTGATGTCATTGGAGCACTAACTAGGCTCACTGCGTGTTTCCTGCTATGATTTCATGTCTTGACTCAATTACACTCACTGAGACACGATTAGGAGAAGTGAGTGATGGACACACGTCTAGTCATACAGCAGACATTGAGAAATATCTGAGTCTCTGCAGATGGAGCTTGGGAACTGCCCAGGTGACCAAAAGGGTCAAAAGTCAGTTAATCCCCCCTCCGCTTCTCCTTTCTCCTCTTTTCTTTCCTGGCCTTCTCCCACGCTTCCACCAACACACCTGTGTCCTCACTAGCACCCAGGTCCTTCTCCCCCCCCCCCCCCCCCCCCGCCCCCATCGTTCACACACAGAGAGGCTCACACATACACACAGATACCAGTGTCTCGGACGTCTCCCTCTCTCTTTTCCTTCACGTTTACACACACGCACACCGACACACACATTCCTCGCCTTCCCAGCTGCCTGTGCACCTGGGCTGGCAGCTGTCATCGCTGTGGTAACTGGCATACAGCTGGCTGTGTCACTATCACCTGGCTCATCTGTCTCTGAAAGAGAGTGAAGTGGGCAGAGAAGGAAGAAAAGGATTGAAAAGGCAGAGTGAAAAGAAGTTGAGGGCAGAATAGATGAAAGACAAATGGATTCTAGAGAGAAAAGGGAAAATGAGACACAAACAAGGGGGAAAAAATTGCCAACATTTTGTCACTGAACGGATGTTATTTCTAAAACATTATTTCTGTTTTACATCTGTCTTTTAGCTCAAGTTATTATTCTCCATCTGCCCACTAGTTGTCAATATTAAGCTGTCCACTTCAGCTCATTACTTGACCCAGTCAACTGCTCACCCAACAGCTCCTAGTCTGCCATATACTGAAGTATACTGAAGTATATATTGTCTGACTGTCCTCTCACTCCTGAGTCTAAATATGCATTCCGACTATTTAATGGAAAAATCCATGAGTGAAATACCATTTCCAAAAATGCAGATGCTTACCTTTAGTGGCTCTTAATGGTTGTTTTGGAGATAATGGGTAACATGTGTTTCGGCCCGCTCAGTCACCACATGTCAATTGAGTGATTTTGGACCACTGTGGCAGACAGTTGCATTTGGGATTATAAATCTATGCAGAGGCACAATGCAGCTTTTTATAGTGCTCAATTGGCAATAAACATTGAGTAGTTTAGCTAGATAACCGACAGTGTTGTAAATGAGTTGGTTCAACCTCTGCGCATTAGAGTCATGAAAGAGGGGTTGTATTGTGAGAACACAGCTGCTAGGAAACAGCAAGGTGAACGCCAAATTAATGTTGAACTGGCATTGAGACGTCACCAAGGCTATAATTTTACTGATCTTATATGTTTTGTTAGGTAAAAAAAACACAAGGCTATTGGGATCATTTCACTACGACCTATTATTAAAAACACCAAAAACACTGAAGCGCTGTGAAGTGATTTTCCAAATCATGCAACTTAGAGATTTCGAGAAATTGTAAATACCAAGAAATTAATTTCAAGATTGAATTGAAATACTAATATTGGATCAAAGAGAATTTTAGGCATCATGTGAAAGAAACCAAACCCGACACTTTATGTAGTTTCATCGAGCGATGATGTGCACAATCAGCCGACTAAACGACCGAAGTTGGCACCCTTGCTAGTCGGCGACAGAACTACTAGTGTGTTAAACTGTAATCAAATTTCACATTGATTACCGTCAGATACTGTGATCCTCGTCTAGTGGGATTAAATAAATGTTGCTCAATTTTTACTTTTATCTGAGCATTTGTGGAACTTAAGGCCAGTCTACTTTTTCAAATCTGCATTTAACCAGCTTTTAAACCCTTTGAACATCACTAGATTCATTGAAAATTGAAACATGTTTTCAGTTTGTTGAGTTGATGTCAAATGTTGTATAGTAACAACACAACATTGATACCACCCCAAGAAAAAACTCCAGCCTACATTAATGTAAGTTCATGCACGCCCCCCCCCCCTTTCAAAAGGTCAACACCAGGGATGTAGCAAAACAAGACTTTTCGAGACCCCCTGCATGGGCGGCTTTAATTACGGCAAAGCTTAACGCAAACCACCCTGCTCGGCTGTTACATCCCATGACTCTGAATGAAAGCAGAAAAGCTGTTTAATATCTTTTAATGTGCCTGTGTGTGAGAGCCGCACGCTAGCAGTGTGTGGCAGAGGTGCCGCGCAGCATATGGACAGGCGCGTCTGTACTGCCTGTTAAGCAGGGGGGACATCAAAAGGTGTGCTTTCGCACGCACGCACGCACACACACTTTTCTGGGGACTAGCTGGTAGCTCTGTGTTTCTTCAAAACTTTCTCCTCTATAGCCTCTGTGCTAAATAAGAGGGCTGGGCCAATACACCAAAACAGAAAAGATTTCTCTACCAAGTGTCCCGTGCAAAATGTTTAAAAAGACAAAACAAAAACAAGGTCAGCTGCAAAGGAACAACAGATTTTCTGTAGTAGGCCTGTGTCAGCATGTAAATTAGGATTTGATCTTTCTACTATAGCTTATATGTCAACCTATACGCAAATGATCTCTCAAGAGGTCTGCCAATGTGATCAGATGAATATATACATAAAGACAATGGAATTAACAGCTCTCCAGACAGACGCATATACAGGCACATAAGACAGACAAAATCACGTCTGCCTTGAAGTCACTGAGGTGTGTTAAGATAGCTGAAATACTGACATGAGACGTTTGGGGAAAAGCACACAAAGGCCTTTGCCATGCCCCAACCACTCAAGCATATACAACAGCTCTCTAGTCTGTATGTGTGTGTTGCTGATGGATGTAACAGCAATCCAGGAGGATGTTTTTTTTTTTATCTCTCTGGACAGACACAAAATATGTTTCAGTCAACAGTTAAATTGATGTTCATCAATGAAATGCAGGCCAACAATGAGTCAGCTACCTTCTTATGTGAAAAAATGTTTGCTCCGTTCCCCCTTTTTCTTTTTCTCACTCTCATTGGCTTCCTCTTTAATTCATTGAGTTTAATAGTGTGTAATAGTTACCGAGTATCATTAAGGCCAATCTCTGTGGCTTCTAACAGCGCTGTAGGCAAGCCAAGTGTTTGTTGTTGACATTTTATTGGCTTGCAGGGAAGAGGTTGTTGTTGTTCAGTGTAATCTTGGCACGCCAATAACAGGTTTCAATAAAAGCAGCTGCTTTCTTATGGTAGTTAAGCCACTCTCCACCCTCCCTCCTTTTACAAGTGTGTTTGGTGGAATAAACGCAGAGCTCCTCCTTGTAGAAAAGACTGAAAGTGTCTCCATTTGGCCTGACTTAAATACTTCAGTTTTTTCTCTAATCTTTCTTTTTGCCCATATTGCAGACATCCCTTTACTCTCATTTATGTTTTATCTTTCGTTATTTTCATCCCTCTCACTCCAGGCTGCTGAGCTTTTAATTGCGGCTGCTGCTGTGCTACCTGGTTGATTTGACCACACTGCCCCCTTTTGGGAACAACATGCAGTTGCAATTCAACAAATCTGAAATGTAAAGGGAAATGTAACAAATCCAATAGTATGCAGTCAACTTTAAGTGTTTCCCATTTAAAGAATTTGAGCATTGAGTTTAATTTAATTTAAGCCTTTTGATGGGAGTATGGGGGTCCAGAGTAGCCTATAGAAAATGAATTTTTACACAACAAAAAAGAAAACAAATTTTAATAATTTAGAAAAATCTCCGTATCGAATTGAAATACATGTTCCTAGATGTTTAACGCGAACATCGCTGAATCTGTACATTTAAAATGAACTAATCCAATACAAACATTAAAGACCACAACAACATCAACAACATCATCATCATCATCAACAACAACAACAACAAACAATAAATTTAACCATGGACCATGGATGTTCATGGTACTGCAGCTGTGAAGAAAACCTTGCTGGTAATGGTTTGAGTTGGATAATGTAAAGACACACTCTTGCTAGTAGCTGCTACCTAGCTTGTCGTTAGCATTAGCCTGAGGAACACAGCACACGGCAGAATAACACAGATAAAAGCCTACACTTGTATTTATCTAAGACAAAAGCTAACTTTTAGCTCAGTATTCATTTCTTACCGGCAGTGTTAATGCAGCTCCTTTGGAAATTCCTCTTTATAAGAATTATGATGTCCTTCCCCACATTAGCAATCGTAATCCTCAATGTCGGTCCTATGCTGACAGTCAAATTATCTTCTCTCCCTCATTAAGTCATACATGACTAGTTTATCCGCTTTAGCTCACATAAAGCCACACAGTTGTTGTATTTCACAAATGAACTGTTTGTTTGCTGCTTGAGTAGCCTTAGCCTACAGATTCTGTATGAACAATCTGCAATTACAGAATCTGTAGCTTATTTTTTTGCGGTGTGGGACCGTATTATTTACACCGTAGTGTTATTATATTTGTTTGAAGTCCCCCACAGTAGGCTATAGTCCACTATAGTGTTTCAGCAGTTGCGCAAAAGGGGCGGGACGCTACCTGCTTGGCACTTCACAGGTGTTAGAAAAGCGTGCCTGCAGATAAATGCATGCACCTGGCGGAACATTTAAAAAAATATATAACTCTTTGCTGAAATTATGAGATAATAAAGTCAAAATAATGAGATAAAAAGTTTAAATTATGAGATTTTTTAGATTTGTACATACAGTTGCTGTTCCACAATTAAAATACATAATTGCGCTATGAACTCAAAACAAGTGGTATTCATGACGACATGGATATATAGCTATGAATTATTAGACTATAGCATGGATAAACCATAGACTGTAAAAGGCAGTGAAAAGGTTTGGGGAGGGGGGGGGGACAAAAATATGGCTGGTGACTAAATAAAAAGAGGAGGCATTCATTCAGTTTGATTGGATACAAGAAAGAAGTTGAGAAACAGTTGAAGGGCCAGTGTAAACATTGTGATTGATAGTAAACAATCATGCAAGTGTAATTCAGCAAAAAAATGTAGGGGTTTAAAACATTTTCCAGTAACTCTCAGGGAAAAGAACATGGGTGGGTTATGTCTATAATGTCTCTCTGATTATGTAACTTTGAGTTCATAGAGTGCAGTCATTTTTTAACTTAATGCAAACTGTGCGATTCCAAATTGTAAATGTAGTTTTAAACGGGCTTACAAATGGATATGAAAACACTCTCACCTCTCTATAACATGAGTTTAGTTCAGAATAAATCTTTGTCTGTCATCTGAACAGAAATGACACAGGTTCAAAGTTTGAATATAAGTGAAACTCTAATGTATTGCTTTCTTCAATATGATCTCTGATTTTTCTTGGCAGTGAAGTTTGATTTGCCAACACATTCCACAGTTAAGGTTTAAGAGAAAGAGTCCCCATGTGGTTAGAAATGTTCCTGCCTCCCATGTAAAATGAAAGCGCACTGAGACAAACGTTATTGAACCTGTACTGGGGCGTGAACATTCCACCATGTCTGGCTGACCCTGACACAGGTTTAGATTTCCTCTCTTGCTTTTTCAAGTGTTCCCTTTTTTTCTCCTCCATCAATTAACCCTTCAAACTGTCCATCGTTATTTAAACATGTAGAGGTGGCGTACAGCAGACATACTGTAAGTACAAAGCTCAGAATAGTGAGCCATGACCATTTGGATGTCAGCCTGCACGTTGGTCTACCACTTTGGACTGGACTAATCAAGGTCAAAAAGCTCCAGCAACATTTGTAGTAAATGGACTTGAGCTTATATAGAGCTTTTCTAGTCTTCTGACTACTCAAAGCTCTTTTACACTGCAGGTCACACCTACACATTCACACACTGATGGTAGTGATCACTATGTAGTATCATCCATCAGAAGTAACTAATCCCATTCATACACCACCACTGAAGCAGTGGGAGCAATTCAGAGTTGAGTGTCTTGCCCAAGGACACATCGGACATGTTGCCCAGCTGGGGATTGAGCCCTTGACCTTCTGGTTGAGAGGCGATGACTCTACAAACTGAGACACAGCCGCCCCAGCCTAGAATGAAGATCAACTTTATTAACAATTAGACCAAAGCATTCCGGCTTGTGGCCTTCATTGGCCTACTTTAGTCTAGACTAAAATATCTCAAATGATTATCTCAATCAATTAAAATGGCTCCTTTGGAAAAAGTATAATCATTTTAGTGATGGCCAAACTAAGCTTGTGCTTGGGGAAACATAATGCCTATCTATCTATCTGTCTATCTACCTATCTACCTACCTACCTATCCATCCATCATCCATCCATCCATCTACCTACCTATCCATCCATCCATCCATCCATCAATCAGCCAGCATTGTTATGTAACAGAGAAACATAAGATTTCAAGTCAAGTCAACTTTATACTTTATATAGCACACTTAAGAACAACAAAGGTTAACCAAAGTGCTTCACAGAATAAAAATGTAAAACATCAACAAAATAAAATCATACAATTCATAATAAAATCTGTTGGGATACAACAATCTCATATTGAAAGAAATGCCTAAGGGAAGAGATGGTTCTTCAAAAAGTATTTAATAACATTCAAGAGTGGGGGCAGATCTACTTACATACACTAAGATTTTTTCTCATAGTCCACTGCACAGCTCCTACATTGCACCTTTTGTACATTTTGTGTTTTTATTTTTTATATTTTATATTTTTAAATTCTATTTTACATATTGTAATATCTTCTTATACTGTATTATTTAAGTTGTTGTTAGTTCTGCTTTATTTCCTTGTTTATTGTTTAGCACTAATACACCAAGTCAAATTCCTGTGTAAATGTACTTGGCAATAAACCCTGATTCTGATTCTGATTCTGATTGAAATGGTAAGCTTTTCCACATGTTAAGGGAAGCTACCACAAAGGCATATTGAATAAAGAGTTCCTCAAGGAAGTGTTCTCTGACAACTTTTGTTTACTTTTTACGTATAAGCTGCCATATTGAAAATATTGTTTCTTATCACCATGTCAATTATCATTGTATGCTGATGATACTGAAGTGTACAGTTCTGGTTAACAAAATGACCAAGTAAATGACCAAGTCCAAATTATGCTTGTTGAATGTCTTGCTGACACAATTTTGAATATAAATGGCAAAAAAAAACTGTTTCGACTCATAAAGAAAACCTAAAAAATTTAAACTACAGTTGATTTGGCAAACTGTAGCCACAAGCATAACTCGAATGAGGATTATGGATCACTTTCGCTACTTCATTAAATACTACATTGGTAACCTGTATGTTGTATAGAATTAACTTTCATGTTTTCATACTTCTTTAAAAAGCTGACCAGAGGTCTCATAAGTGAATAATCTCACTCTATGAAGAACTGTTAGTTTTGCAGTCTCCCGTCATTATGCAGTCATTTGGAACACTAAAACCTTTGTCCATCCATATTAATGATTTTTCTCTATATGTACTCTGTGCAGTTCTTTGAGCCCTTAGTTTGAACCCACTGCTATCAGCCCCCTGGGAGGTGAGTGACAGCTTTTATATGCCATAACACATGTAACTGATATGAATGAACATGACTCGTCCAGAAATGACACATCACTTTCCAAATATGTGTTTCAGGGAAGTCCCTTTGCGTCTTAAGAAACTTTTGTTTTTCTGTTATCCAAACACTTCTTTGACATGAACAAAAGTTGATTTCCATCGTCTTTGGACCATGCATCAACCAAAGCAAACGGCACATGTGACAGGGCCAAATTAATAAACTAGAATCCACCAAGTCATTACAAATGATGTTTTTGTATACTGTTTCACAGGCATTTATCTGTCAATCCCATTCTCAAACGGTCCTGTGGCTGCAGCCCTGAGCAGTCTGATCCCTAAATGACAATATGCCCTGGTCACAGTACAGAGTGTATCAGAGCGAAAAAAAAGTCGCTTGTTCTGCCAATTAACTTTCAGGATGGCGTCGTTTCCAAGAAAAACCTCAAATCGATCCAGTTTAAAACCGCAGTGTGCTGCCAGTATTGGAGCCATCTTTGCTAACAGCTGTGTCATGTAAGTGCAGCACCCTATCACTTACCGCAGCGTTTACGGGTTGCAGTTTGGCCTTTCATTGTTATCATTTGTTTCTTTCACAATCTGTTCTTTAGGCAGGGATGATTGGATGAGTCTGTGTGACCATTTTAGATTTCAGAAATGGAAATGTTCAAGTGTAAAATTTCTCTTTGTGTTGTGCGTGTGTCAAATCGCATGGTGGTATGTTCCATGTTCATATCAACCCAGGGTGTAAAATAACCCTGGGGGGACTCCAAGTCTCTGGAGTTCACGAGGCAGTCAAGGAATAACACAATAACTCTGGGTGAAGTGAGTCATCTTTTATGATCATAATCATTTTGGGGTAATTTCTAGTAAAACAACACAAGAAAACATAATTAATCCTACACTCAGTGACTTTTTCTTGCTCTTTCTGACGCAGAATATGTGTTTGAAAGATAAACAATGAGGTTCTGCCTTTACTGGGCATGGAATAAAATCAAGCTAAGGGGGTTTCCTAAGTCAAAGATGGTTGGGAACCCATGGTTTATATGACAGTATAACCATGGTCATAAGGCTGTGACCTCCCAAAGGCATCCAGAGGTTATCCATGATTCACTCAGATAATGAGCCTCATCACTTAGGCTGTCACACGCTCTCCTCTGAGGCCCCGGCTAATATCTGCAGCCAGCAATGCAATGAGGGGTTACATGAGCTGCAATCCCATGCAACGCTGACCAGTATGATATATAACTGTAAGGGGTATGAATGATTGGATACTTATTAAGCAAAATATTGAAGATCTCTCTGTGTATGATCTGGAACATGAGAAGAGAAGTAAAACACAGAGGATTAAATGGCTTTAGAGGCGTAAGTGCCACTTTCACTTGTTTAAATAAACCTATTTCCCTGAAGTGCGTGGTCATTTGAAGACTATTTGCTGAAGGGATCAAGGAAAAGCTACAAAAACAAGACACCAGGCCTTGAATTCTTTATCCTTCAACAGTTTAAGTACTTTTGAAACTACATTCACAAAGTTGTTTCTCCTGAGAAATTACCGTCATAGAAAATCTTGTCCATTATAAAATCATTGGACAAATACAGCAAGTGAACACATCCTGTCATAATTAACTTTTCATGAAGGTAAAACTTCACCTTATTGGCACATTTTGTTTCATAATTGGCATCCATGTGTTAAAATACTATCATGTACTAAATACCAAGAATGCGGACACTGATGATTATGTCAGATTACTCGGGCACCAGAGCTGTTATATAAACTGAAAGGTTCCCAAACAAAATCACAAGGTTTTCAAGAACATTGGCAGAACAACTGTCTCCTTTTGGTCCATTCTTCATAAAAGCTTTACCCATACAGCGTGCATTGCAGATGGCTCTTTGGCGCTTTCTTTTTCTTAATACCTTTTCTTTTTGCTCATCCAGAAATTCCCTGAGTTCTTTCAAAGAGTTGTTTAGAGGCAGTCAGGGCACAGAGCCACCTGTCCAGGTAAGTGAGCTCTGCAGGGACACAATCTGCGATGAGAGGAGTCCGAACCAGCACAACTGAACAGCAGAGGCTCCTGCTGGAGGCCACAGTGTCGTCCCCAAGGGCTGTAGGAAGGAAACAGGTGGTTTGCTTCCTGCCCTGTGCTGGAGCAGCTTATTCCAAGTCTGCAAAGAGGGAGAAAAAGTCTGTCACTAGTATTTATGGAATGTTCATCTAAGAGTATTGTTCTTGTTGGTCTTGTCTTGTAGTTTAAAAAACTGAAGGGATACTAAAGTCAATTTGGATCCATGTGCGCCTCCCGACTTCTCACCTGCTAAACGCAGCAGGTGTGTTCAGGTGATGAAACAGAGCCGGCTCACACACATGAGAGGACTGCCGACACACACTTGCACATGACTGACCAAGGGGACCCAGGTGAATCCTTAGAGCACTTTCTGGTGGCCAAGTAGGAGCTGATTGAGTGCAAAAATTCTGGAGAAAGTTGACAATGAATGAGGTTTGAAGGAAGAAAAAACAGAACGGTTTCTTATGTCACAAAAACTCTCTTTAAATGTATCTTAATTATATCGTAAAGGCTCTTAATTGCCCACGTCAGGGATCCTAAAAGGCAGTGAAGCTCTAGAAAGTACTACAACAATTCTGCAAAACCCTAACATGGCAACAGCTCTTTACCTGGTGAGTGATGTAACTGCGAACCCTCTCCAGCATTCCTTCAGACGTTAACTCCCGGGGAGTGAAGGGCTTCACCTGCAGGAACATACACATATTTATATACTAATAGATTTATATACAGTAGATTTATATACTGTATTTTGTTTATTTTTGTAGGCCCCACCTCTGTGTGTAGAATGGCTCTCACTGCCTCCCGTACATTTGTTTTGTTGGTCATGTCTACAGTCCACACGTGGGGTTTGCCGATGAAGCTTTCGGCATAAGGGTGCTGAGAGGAGATCTGTGATGCAAAGGTTTTTACTTTTTTAGATTAAAAAGATAATGTTTGGTATTTATATTCAAACTGTAATTGGCTCCAGTTTGAGGAGTGATTCACCTGTCTTGTGGTGGGCTTTCCTTTGTAGAAGTCGTTGTTGTGTGAGGAGTGCGGTGGGTCAAAGCGTGGCTGAAGGAACACACAGCCCAGAGCTATCGCCTCGATGGGCGCTGGACCCTCGTAGGGGAATCCAAGACCTACAAACACCTGAGAGGGAAGACATTTTTATTTAGCATCTCACTGAGGATCAAGTATAAAGCTTAAACAAGGAAGAGCAGGCAGATTGAGCATTCATACAGTAGATGCATGCAGAAGTGTCTGACCTTGGCTCTGCGGAGAAGGCGTAAGAAGTCTTCCTGAGTCAGCAGGCCGTGGTTTCTGATGAAGCTGGGCAGATTAGAGGTGTGTCCTTCTGGCTGGTAGACTGTGGCATGGGTCTCAAGCGCTTCATTGATCAGCCCCACATATTCAGATTTGCCCTAGAATATACAGTAGATGCTCATACCTGACGAAGGGCATCCAGGCTTGTTGAATTAAAACTTGCACATCATAAAATCATACAGTGACTGGCTTCTTGATATTTGTCTAGCTCACTCAAAGACTTTTAACTTGTATACAGTTTATTTTTCAGTCATCATACCTGCCACATGTAGTCCTGTTTGCCATAGACTACTGCTATTCGGTCTTTCCTGTAGCCCTCCGGCTCCAGCTCTTCCTCTCTCGCTCCCTCCCTTGCCAACTCCTCGCTCACAAAGCCCAGGAAGGAGTTGTCAGGAGTGTGAGCTGGAGATGACAGAAGATAGAGGAGTTACCTTACATGTAAAAAGAAAAAGAAATTGCACTGAAGAAGTTGATATTTGAGGGCTAGAACTTTATTCAGGGGTCAGCCTCTCTGTCACTAAACACCGGTGCTCCACATGGATGTGTGCTAGGTCCACTTCTTTACAGCCTTTTTTTCCTATCACTCAAACTCCATCCTAAAATTTGCAGATGATGAATATTTAGTATTGCCATAACTTGTCATAACTATGTTATTATTATCTCTGTTTTGTCTTATTTATTCCATTCCTAATACTGCTTTTATCTTATACTGCACTCCGCTAGTCAGGGAGTCGTTTTGCTGTTTTCTTGTTGAACACAATGACAATAAAGACTTGAATCTTGAAATCTTGAATAGTATGAATCATTAAACGTGAAAACGTGAAAACTTTTCACAAAATTTACTCAAAAGAGAAACACACTGTGTGGAAAAAACACCTTTGCATAGGGATAACTTTAGGGCTAAAAATATTTCAGGTGACAAAAAAAGATTAAAATACTGTAGCAAGGAAGAACACGCTGTGCAGTATAAATCAACAGTAAAAGGAAATGAGAAATCTTTTTCTATGAGACGTTAAGGTCCTGCTGTTTGGATCGGCAGCTGCCACCCTGCTGCTGTCTAACATACTGAAGAAGGTGTGAAAGATGAGTATTTACTTTACAGGGAATGTGCCAGCAAAGGTGTGTGTGCATGGACGAGTGTGTAAATTGACTCTCTAACATTTGTATGTGTGTGTCTCAATGTTTCTGACTTCAGTAACCCTTAAAGCAGCAGAGCTTGTCTTCCTCACTCCTCCTCTTCAGCCTCATTTTGTCATCACTTGTCTCTTACACTTGTCTTGGTTTACTGCTGAACATCTTTGTCACTCATAGATAAGCAAAGTCAAACTGATATAATCAAGATATTGCAACATGTGGGGGTGTGATTAGAGTTTTGGTTATTTGAGTGTTCGTGCTGCTTGTTTACAGTTCTGCTCCAGCAGCTTATCCTTTAATCGACTATCTCCTTCTCCTCCATTTGAAAACAGAAGCATAAACAATCCGCCCTCTCTTTTCTCAAGCTTCCTTCTGCCCTTTCTCCTCCATGAGCCATCACTCTCTCCGTACTCAGCAGGTCAAATAAACAGTGATCCAGGCTGAGGCATGAAGGGTGGCTATGGGCCCAGTGTGTCCAGCTTGTCTCTATCCCCCGGCGAGGTGGGGAAGATGACAGGAAGAGGTGTTGCAATGAAAGTTCTGTCTGGGCACCCAGTTTATATAACTTGAGCTATTACTGCTGTCACTGTGAGACTGCATGGAGGAATGTGTGTGTGAAGGATCAGTGTTGCAGCATTGAGATCTGTACGTCTCAGATAATGTCACAGACATGGCTTTGCACACAAACCAATACGCATGTTTGCATAGTTACATATGTGGACACACAGATTAAATGAAATAAACACACAGAAACTCACGGAACATGGTCATGTACTGCAGAGGCTGCAGACCCCAGCTGCCCCACAGTGTTTGATATCCTGTGCTACGTGCATAGCTCCCCAAGTTAAAGGCCGGTTCAGTGCCAAAAGAGTCCAGGATCCTGAAGCGACACCTGCAGCGTATGAAAAAAATATAAATCACATTGATGTTACAACTTTATTGATGTTGATGTTACAACTTTATAAATTCAACAATTATCATGTGAACACAACAAATGCAGTGTGTGAAGCATCCTATGTGACTTTATGATTGACATTTCTCAGCAATTTTTATTTTAAGGCTTAAGAGGCCTTAGGAAGCCAAATACACTTTTCACTTCTTCCTTTTTAAGTGGATTTTGTACTTTAAAACTGCAAAGTATGACATATTATAGACACATATTAAAATGGAAATTGGAATTTGAAATTTAATACAGCTTTTAGAATATATTTTTTATGATAAAAGTAGGCCACTGTCAGGTTTTACTACTGCTTTTTCATCATAACATTAGGGGTCTTCAAATGGGAGTAAATGTAAAATAAGGATGTAGTGTTATTCAGAGAATGAAGTAGAAGCACTGTCATATATTTAAAACAAATGAATGGTGGTCATACTTGTAATGCAGGAAAGCCAGCCCCATGGCACCCTGCAGGTGAGAGAGGCCATGGTAGTCAGTGTAGATGAGGTCAAAGGTGAGGGGCCTCTGGATTGGACAGCTGCCTCGGCCTGGAGCTGCACCAATCAGACTGAAGCAATCACAAGAAAACATACATGAATGCAAACTTAGGAAACCCTTCAGGACTGGTATTTTTCTCCACTCACCATTTCAAAGACCTGATACTAATGAATGTACCTGTGGAGTTGTTGCAGTGAGGTGCTGAAGGTGAGGTTGTGTCCCAGGATTGTCAGACAGGCACTGAGGTCGGCCCACTGGACCAGCTCTCCGAGAGGACCCCCTCTTTTCACCAGGGCTTCAAAACGCTGACCAACACTCCCAGCCAGGGCACCGGTATACAGCAGCACCTAGAGGATGTTACAGAGTGTTGATTCAATAATTTATCTGAAGTTCTTTATTTAAGAGAAGCTGAGATTTACTATTGATGTGTCTAATCACTGATTCTTAAAAGTATGGCAGCCATTTATTGTGTTCTTGGTCAAGTCTTTTCAGTTTGATTGCAGCATGAGGAATCATAACGCTGGGTTTACCCTCATCTGGCCTGTGACTGTCTTGTTCCGGCCCTGCCTCATCCACAGACCGGCCTGGATCCACCGATCAGACATCCTCTCCACTCTGGACCGGATGAAGTTCATGGCAGGACCAGTGCTGTTTCTGAGGAGCGCATACAGAGGAGCCAGAGTGGTACGTGTCTCAGCCTGTCAGGAGATAATGTAGAGAGTGGTGTTGGTAGTGAAGTGCATCATGAGCTTTATTATTCTGCCCTCTAAAGTGATTCTTGACGAGCTTTGTGTGCTTGTACCCTCTCTGTGTAGGAGTGATTTTTCGGATGCCATGGCACTGCAGGGTTGTTTCTTCCATCACGTGGAGGGCAAAAGTCTTCTATTTGGCTGAGGTAAGCTAGTATGGAGCAGATGGTACCATCCACCCCATAAAAAGCATAACAGGGATCTGCCTGCCAGCGGGCCCGCAGAAACTGCAGGGAAGATACAGGTTAGATCAAAATGCTGAAAAAACTTTCATTCTCCAAATAAAATGAGTTGGCTTCTTATATTCCCTCATTATATACATACATGTTTTTACTGGACATTGTGTTTGTTGACTTGAACCTTTGATTTGTGATGTTAGAAAACTACAGCGATGATGCTACTTTTATAAAATCTGTGCTTTTTTTGGTTCTTGATTATTATGTCAACTGCTGTCCATTTTTGTAAATGTGCTTTAAATGTTTCTAAAATAACTTAAATAACAAAAATAATGATAAGTTATGATTAGAAAAACACTTTTGGTGATTAAGACTGATTCATTATAAATAAAAGCTCAGCTACATGCTGTAACTCCTATCATTTTTTAATGTTAGTTTTATATCCAGCTAATAAACTTAACACAAAAGTTGAAGTCATCTAAGCACTTCAGCTCAATAACAGTACACACACATTCTACCAGCCATATTCACACTTTCTTACCTCTACTTTCTCTGCACACAGCGGATACGCAGCATCCACTGGCACCTCACACTTCTCACTGAGCCCTATGGAGCAAACATTTAAAATCACATACTTTTTCTTTATTTGCCCATTTTGACCCACATCATTATCCCACTAGCTACGGGAACAGAAAGGAACATTGTAGAGTGAACTCACTGCAGGTAATGAAGAACAGGGGATAATAACGTTGATATACAACCTCTGGAGTGAAATATTCACAATGAACAGCAGCCATCAGCACGGTGTATAGTGCCACTGTGCGTGTAAGAGGCAGGAGAGTAGAGGCAGTGTGTTCTCAAGAGGCCCCCTTCCCGAAAGCCCCCCCCACCATCTCCAGCCAATGTCAATCAACTGAAATGAACACACGCTCACACACACTTGACCCACCTGCTTTCTACCAAACATACCCCTTTTTTTACAATGTGAGGCTTTGCCAAAACACACAGTCCATAACTTTGTAAAACAACCTATTAAAAAAAGTGGAAAAAAGATAAGAACAACCTGAAAGCATAGCTAAGGTGTGAAAGCTTAAAAAAAGTAATCTATAGGAGGAGAGAAAAAAAAAGAAAAAAAGTGCTCTCTTTGCAAAAACAAGAGTCTGAGTAGACAAGTCGGTGAAAGGACTTGTGGGTAATTTGGTGGTATTTTATAGGTGTGAGGTAATGTGGGAGGACAAGAGTAAGGGGTGAACAGGCTGCTGACGGGGAAGTGTGTTTGTGTGTATGCGTGTGGGATGTGTGTACATATAAGTGTGTGCATGTCGACATATGAATGTTATGGCGCCCCCACACGCCCCACACACACACACACACACACACACACACACACACACACACACACACACACACACACACACACACACACACACACACACACACACACACACACACACACACGCCAACTAGGGTGCATAACCCAACTCTCACCTGACACTTCTCAGGAGGGTCGTAGCGTAGCCTCCAGATGATCAGCTCCGGCTCTAAAGTACTTGTAAAACTTCTATTTGAGGACTTCATCCCCCATAACCACCTGCACCCACTGCCCTCTAACCCCCCCATTCACACTCTCCATTATCACAGCTTCTTAATTTCACTGTGTGGTTAACCTCTTTTGAGGCTCTGAACCATGCACTGGGCTCCGACTGTCACTCCGCAGCAGCAGTAAACCACAGAAAAGCTTTGCAATTATTGGCCGATCCTTGAAGCTGGAAACAGGGAGGAATGGGAGAGTGTATTTATTCTGTGTAGCAAGAACATTAAAGTATATTATAACTGGAACAAACCCTAAAATCACTCTTTAGGCTTGTATAATAAACTGTTTTAGAGCTGCATTAGATCTGTGTATAAGAGCCTGATATACTTGTCCAGCTTGTCCACTCACTGGACACAAATTCCAAACAAAGGATGCAATGTAAAAAACTGTCTCCTGAACTTTCCATCCTGAGAAATCTGGATGCACAGACAGCAGGTCTTTTTTATCACCTGTGTTTCTTTCATGTCATAGAGCATCAAGTGTGGTAATCACGAGCATGTTTAAAACAACTCTGAAATCCTAAAAGGAAAAATTATAATAAAGAGGTCGAAAAAATCGAAACCTCCTCAAAAGTAATAAACATGAATCATTTCAGACAGTTTTTTGTGATAAACGTCTGCTCAATGCGAACATGCATCCCCTGCATGTTGTATGTTCTTTGTGCAATGTGCAATGTGTGCAGAATAAAAACAAGTTTAGAAAAAGAACAAAATCTTGCCTTTAGCTGTGTGTGGTCTGAGGTCTTCATGTGGTGTTGCTGTGTTAGTCTGATGACGACTGAGGTGGTCGAGCCTCTGTGACACTCTCTTCAGCTCCCTCTCTACCAGGCGGACTAAGCCCTGCTGGTCCTGTCTGAAACTGGGAAAACAAACAGAAACCTACAGATTACCACTATAAGAACAGATGCATTAATGAAACTGTTTACACAGTAATGTTTACCTATGCAGTAACAGACTGACATCATCTCTGGTCAGACGGGTGATGTCTCTCTCTTTGCTCAGCCTCTGAACCTGAGTACTCAAAGCCTCCAAACGAAGAGACAGCCTGCGAAAGCCGAGACCACGCTGACCTAACACATTAGAGTTAAACACCATAATGAGTCATGAATGTGCAGTATGATGTGCTCGCCCCTATCATGATGTTTATGTAGTTATACTGTGTATATGTCAAACCAAAGTTTGTCTCCCATGAAACAGTAGTTACAGTTATGTTTTCTTTTCACTATGATCTGCTGTAGATGTAGCAGTCTTAGCTCTGCGTATTTTTAGATTCCATCTTAGGGAATATTAGCTTGTAATCTTATCATACAGAGGTAATTGTTTTTCTTTCTGCCAGAGGCAGAGCATACACTAAAAAATGCTGCATGCATGTTATTCTACATTCTACAATTCTACAATTCACTTAACAGACACTTTTATCCAAAGCGACATACATCAGAGAGTAAGTACAACACAAGCAAGGATCTACAAAAAAGAATCTAGAAAAAATGAAATAAAGTAAGAGCAAACGATCAGCTTTGAGTCTGATTGGACACACAGGTATTGGCAGGAAGTGACCAGAGGCAAAGCACAACATTGAGGGCAGTTCTTGAGAGCTCTAATCAGTATAGACACCATCTTATAAGTCATCGTTATCAAACAAAAACCATCGTCATTACCATCATCATCATCAATAATATGGAGACCATCATCATTAAGTTAGTAGGTATTCATAAAAGAGCTGGGTCTTTAGCTTTTTCTTAAAGGTGCAGAGGGACTCTGCAGATCCAATGGAGTTCGGAAATTCATTTCACCACCGGGGGGCAACAGAGGAGAAGAGTCTAGTCAGCGTCTTAACCCTGTTAAGGTTAGATCAGACGCCTTTCATTGAATATTGAATATGTTTTTTCCTGAGTGTTTGAACAGCTACCTTCATGGATGGATATCATCTTAAAATGTTGATTTATTAAGATGTCGGATAAGCTCATATATGATCGTGACCTTCAAAAAGAGGTGAAGCTTTTTAAGAAGAACATCAACAGCACATTTACATTGGATGAGGTCAGTATGTTATGCATTCACTTAGCCAGCGGATCCAATCCTTTTTGGCTCATCAACCAAAGATGATTCCATGTCAACTTGCAAACCAATGTCACAAGGACTGACCTTAAAGCACGACCTTAACACGTGGTTTTTAGAACTGTAGCACAGCCATCGAGCATTTTTTCCTAACCTTAAGATAGGAGCGCCTTGACATTCAAAGAACCTATTTTAGAAAAAATAAATATATTTTGCTTTGGGGCCCTTAAATAAAAGCCGTTAATTGTTTAAAAGTTTTAGATTCTGTTAGCCACCCAAGTGACCACACATGATCCAGCAGTGTGCAGCCAGAGCTCAAAAAAATAATGTTTGTGTGTGTGTGTGTGTGTGTGCATGTTTGAGTGTTTTGAGACAACAGATCAAAGATCATTTAAACATGAAGCAAAGTGGACAGTTAAAGACGTTGTGTTGTCATTGAATAAGACATATTAAAGGTGTTATATTGGTGACATCAGGGGCGATGGAAACAGTTGTCTGGAAAGACTTAATTTTTTTATTTTCTGAGGTTTGCTTCTGGAGTTCGGGTTGATTTCAAGTCAGAGTAAAGATCTCCTTTGGGATGAAGCTATAAACTGTGATACGCAGTAAAATCTCACCGACGGATGAAGTCACTTCCTCTCTGTTTGTACAGCTGACTGTCAGCGTATCTTACATTGCCAGAGGCCTTTAGAGCAGAGATGTAATGAGACATGAATGAGATAGAAGGGTGGTGATACTGAAAGCTGTGTGTGATAACTACATGAAGTGTGCATGCTTCATAAATAAATGTATGTAGCTGCATATCACACAGTAGAAATATATCATGAATTGTTTGTGCACACTGACAGACAACAAGGCGACAGAAAACATGCTGTACAAAGATTTTTATCATGTGTTTCTATAATAAAGTTATGTGTTAAAGGAAATAATAATAGTCTACTGATACCATTTCCTGAATGTCAGAGGGAAAATATTTCTGCCAATGAAGGAAACAATTTAGTTCAGTCTTTTAATATCCGTATGCTTTTCAAACAAAACTCCAGAAGGCACAAGAAGATTTTTCACAAAATAAACGTGTATTTTTTGCGATAAAGTCCCTTGACTTGACAGTAGATTTTTACAGAGACTGGTTGAAAACAGAGTATTTGTTGATAAATTGGAACTGGATTAACTGCTGACCAACCGCTTCCCCCATGTGGCATATTTTCCAACACAACCACTTTTCTTTGTACACAGCCTGTGGTTGGTCCATGTGAGCACACAGCAATTGTGGCTCTGTGGCTGAGATGCACCCGTGGGTTTCATTGTCTGGCTAAAACAATTTTCCAACAATTTGAGGCAAAATGGTTTGGGATGTTTAGATAAAAAGTAATTGTCTGCGATTATGTTTTGAAACCGATTCATCAGTAGCCATGTTTTCAAAGTCTCACACGAAAAGTTAGTTCTGTTTGATTATTCACCCTCACAAGATGGCTAGTTTGAAAGGCTGAGGATATTAAGAAATACAAATCAGCATCTGTGTAAGATTATCTTTTTTTTAAATCCAGGGTCTGACTGCATTATGAGTAAGTGATGCCAATAAATTAAACTGCTAAATAACATTTAAGACAACATTTGGATTTCTTAAAAAGAATCAAATAGGCCACTGAACATAAATTGAAGATATCCTAAACCACCTTAAGCATAAAGTGAAGCTTGCTGAGTAAGCTGTATAAGAGTGACTCAAAGGTCAAGAATTCTGGGAGACATGTGTTGCCAAAATATGCTAATGTATTCATCCGCTGCATGAGAAAAGAGTGCTGATTTTACAGGAAAAACATACTCTCTGGAGGAGATTGTTGACAACATTTGTCTCTTCATATGTAAACCAGGGAAAAGCGTTTGCCCAAACAACCTTGTCTACTGCCTTCTTAAAAACCCTCCTTTAGAGAAACAGTTTAGCCAGACAATTGAATTGGACAAGGTAATATCTTGGCCACAAACCACAACTGTCAGACCCACCACGCACTGTGTACAAAGCTTCACCTAACACGAGAAGACGGTCAATTTCTGAGAAATACACAACCCTGCTGCTGCATGTCCCAAATCAATTCTTAGTGTTAGGAACCAAGGTTTATGTGCCCAAAAATTGTGTTTGTTTGAATATCTTTTATTTACTTTATTTCTAGTCAGTGGTGCTCAAATGTCAGGTCATGTAGGTTGTTGACATACTTAAGGGATCTGTTTCTTTTAAATATCTTAACTCAACCATGTGTGTATAAGTTACCTTGTTCCTCAGGTGACCTCCCAGCTGGTTCATCACTAGTCATCTCAGCCGGCACCCAGAGGCTCTGCAGCAGCAGAGTCAACACAGACAGGCACAGACAGAGCACCAGGCAACCACTAGAGGGCACAATTCACAGAGAAACCTCTTTAAGACTACAACATACTGTACAGTACAGCAGTGGTTCTCAACCAATTTTACCTAAAGAGTTCAAGTTCCCCATGACACCACTGTGTTTAACATGACTACAAACTGTTTTTTACCCCATTTATAATTTGATTTTGTCACATTGAACTGCCAGGGTAAATATTCAGTGAGTCATTTGATAAGATTAAAATATTTTATGCATTTCTTTCAGTTAACAATACCAACTAGTCATCAATTAGACCATCTTTTAGCTATCAATTAGCATTAACTATTTAACCATTACTTTAGGATAATAATTTTAAAGTCTTATCTAATATCTGCTCACCATTACAATTGTTCATTCTTTATATTTTACAGAACAATTTCAAGAGTATATTAATTACTTTCAGCTTAAAATTTAAATCATTTATTTATTTATTTTAGCTTACAATTTCAAGCATTTGAACATTACGTTTAGCACACAATCCCCCCCCCCATGTTTGTCCATTACTATTAATTGAATCAAAAAACTATTTACTTGTTACTTCATGCAAACACCCTCACTCTCTGCTTACAATTTTAAGCATGAAGCCATCACTTTTAGCAAACAATTTCAAATATGGAGCATTTACTTTTAACAAACCTTTATAAGCATGGAGCTATTGCCATACTTTAAGCCAAAAATTCAAAGCGTTATCCATATAGGTAACAATTTTCAAGCGATTTTGGATTCTTTTTAGCTAAAATTTGAAGCATTTAGCCATTACTTTGAGATAACAACTCAAAATATTTATCCATTACATAAAGGTAACCATTTTAAGGCCGTTTTGATTATTTTTAGCCAATTTATTTTTACGCATTTAGCCATCAATTTTAGCTAACAATTCAAAAATGTATTCATAACAAACAGGTAACAATTTTCAAGCAGTTAATGATGATTTTTAATGTTTAAGCATTTATCAACCACTTTAACTTCAGCAATCATTGCCCATTCAAGCAAACAATGTCCTTCCATTACTCTTTGCTAGCTACTTTAACTAATTAGTCCATTGACTTTAGCTTATCAAGCATTTATCCTTTAATTTTAAAAGATTTTAAGGGCCTATTCATGATTTTACCAAACAATCACTGAGCCATGTTTTCCTCGCTACTTTTCCCTTTTTTAACATGGACAAAGTTTTACACAATGTATGAGGCAATTACCTTTAATTTATCCATCATTTTCTTCCACATTCCTTGTTTGCTTGCTAGCTCGACTTAGAAAATCTCAGCTAAAGGAATTGCAGCTGACTCAGTATGTGGGAATATTTTAGAGCTTTATAGCACAGCTTAACTTCAATTAATCTGTGTATGTTGAGACCTATAGCCTTTATATACACCCTAACGACTGAGTCTGAAAATGGTATATGTCATCCTGTTTTATTTTCACAGTATTTTGATTGGTTTTATGTTTGACATAAAACAGTTAAACTGCTTTTTAACATTAATAGCATTTATTTCTAAGCACAGATTTGATACTAAAAAGAGCTGGAGAGCCTGACTTTGCCTTTCATCAAGCACACTGAGAATGTGAGATATTTTGTTCAATGACTTCAAGTTAGGACCCTGGTGAGTGAAAACAAATGTTAGAAGTGTTGCACAATTAAAGCATGTGTCTGCTCACTGCTCACATGAACTCAAAGTCTCAGAGAGAGCCATCTCTTCACCCTCAGTTTCATCAGTCCAATAAACCCACCAACCCTTATCCAAAGAAGCATAGCCTGGCTAACCTCAAGTACATGCACCAATAGTTTGTAGTCTCTTAGTTCCCATAAAGCTAAAAATGCAGATGCAGGCTAATCATTTTAATGTCAGTCTATCAATCTGCGTTTCATCAAAGTTGTCAGAGCGCTCATCACAATCCTCAGGTTGAGGTAGAACAGCTATAAAGAAGCATTAGAAAAATAGTGCTTTGCTACAGTTGGCATTATATCAACTAAGGTTGACGTTACATGCAGGGGAAGTAAAGCTCCACGTCTAAACCTAACGGTCATTTAGAGATGCCCCTCAGACCAATCTGCCGTCAGAAAAAGACAGACAAAGGCAACTTCTCTGCCAAATTAGAACCATGATGTGGCATGGACATGAATGAGGTGTATCACTTTACTGTACCTGCGTGGCCTCAGTGCAACATGCATGGCCTTCTGGTTGCAGGATGTTGGATCTCACTGTTGAAAACAAAGACATTTCAAATACAAGTGAATAATGCACACTTATAAATGTATAGTTATAAAAGACTTGCATGGGAAAAATGCAATTGCAAGAGAGGTCATACTTTCAACAAATGTTACTACAGTTCAGTAAGAAGGCCAAAATAGATTTTAAAATAAAGCATGTGGCCATGAAGGGTCTCTGCTAGTAATCAAACAAAGCTGCTGCAACCAAACTGTCCTTGTGTTGTGTGTGTCAATGTGGGACAGATACAGAGACATCAGCAGTCTCTGGTTATAAATGAGGTAGCTAAAGGACAACCACACACACATGCACACAACCACACACAGACACACATCCTCACCTCCGTGGGTCTCCGTCTCAGTTCACTGGCAACCATCAGGCCTTTTTCCAAAATACACAACTTGGAAAAAAAAGAGAGAAAAGAAATAAAGTTTGGAATGGATCTTGCCTCCTTTTTTTTGTCTCTTTCGCTTTCTTTCCCTCCTTCTTTGGCCGGGTCTTTTCTCTGTCTAAGGCCTATGGGTGTGCATCCTGCTGTTGCCAAGGTAACCTGACTCCCCTTTAAAGAAAACAATACCCAGAGTGCTACTTAGGCCTTTCACACATACAATGGAGCCCACGCTATTGGGTGACACAGTTTCTTTCAGTCTCACTGGCTAGACTTAAGCCATGGATGTGAAGTGATACTCAAGCAGCGAGCTCATTTAAAAAACTTAAATGGTTCAAACCTTTGGCACAGAATAGCTCAATACAGACCAAATACATTACTAACTTCATTAAACTTAATAAAAGACCCCATAAAATACTCAGTGGAAACATAAATAAAACATTTAAAAGCTATTTAGTTGAGTTGTAATTCTGTCTCATTGTCTAATTAGAAAGACAAGAATGAGGTCATAGAATTTATTTGGTTTTATTTTGAGGTATAAGAGCTGAATTTAAATGTATTGGGGTCTTATCAAACTAAGGGTATGTGGTTGTGCTAAAACCATATTTATTTTTAGTCTAAATACTTGATTATATCATAAACAGTGATGTAGTTCAGTGTTTACGCAGGTATACGGAATATATCCACTTATTTTTCAGTCTCTCTTATTTATACCACTTCTAAATCCTTCTCTGATTCACAGCAGTGATTGATGGACAATATTCAGTAGTAGGTTTTCTATTGTTTTTCCTAGGACGGTGCAGGGATGACCCTCCCTATTCTGTCTTTAATTGGCAAATACGGACTAAGAGTCGTCTACATACTCGTGCATACTCTGCTGGACGGCCACTCAAAAACATTTGGGGAAAAATGTAAGAGTATAACCACTACATCACTGATCATACATTATAGGAAAGCTTCCCTTATGGAGAAAATCCACTCAAATCAATGAATAGCAACAAGAGGAAAAGCCACAGGAATGAATGCATACCTGGCAAGACTGCCCTTAAGAGACAGAGATTTGTTTGTGCCTGGTGCATAAGTCAAAACAGGTTAACTTTACAAAACTAAAACATCTTCAAAGAAAGATCATGATAACAAACATGCAGCAGTATGGTGGGAGCACAAAAAAATGCTAAACACACCAATTAACCAATTAGAAATTAAAAAAGATGCTTAAAGATGAAAAAACTGCTTAATCGACTGATGGATAAAAGCGTCTGCTAAGTGAATTGTAGAATTATAGTAATACAGGGGTGTTGCTAAAATGGAGCGTTTAAATTTCCTTTTCTAAAGCCATGAATACCAGCAGTCAACTATGACAACCAGAAGCAGATATGCATCCAAAAATGCTATTTACCCCAATTTCCTGTGATTTCCAGATGTTTCCAAACCACATTTGAACACTAAAAGAAGTCATTCACTGTCTGCAGTCAGACTCCAGAGTATCTGCTGTTTATGGAGAGGGACATATGACTATAGAACGACAAGTAAACATGATCTGAATTATTGATTTTTTTTCACAAACTTCCCAATCAATAAAACATGAATCAACCAAATGTGTGTTTCCTTATGTATACTCTTTCTTCTCATTTATCTGACCAAAAGTATCAAATCAAAACACAGAACAGAAGAGGAATCAAGACCTTTTAACAAACT
The DNA here is from genome assembly GCF_963930695.1 of Labrus bergylta. Lineage (NCBI taxonomy): Eukaryota > Metazoa > Chordata > Actinopteri > Labriformes > Labridae > Labrus > Labrus bergylta. The sequence continues at coordinate 23,058,131 of NC_089215.1, read as the reverse complement.
TTAATGACATACAGATCTACAAATTCAGCCTATACTGAGTTTTTGTGTAATAACATTTAACCAATTTGTAGCTGCACCGTACATCTGGAACAGTTTGTGATTTAATTCCTTGTTGAAGGACGATAGCTGATCAGTAACACAGCTGCACATTCATTCTCCTCTACCCATAATAATCAAGTGCAAATCTCGGATCTCTCCAAGCTAAAGGGGTCTGTAAACTTCAGCTCATGTCTGATGTAAACTGTGTTAGTCAAACTCTGTGCTTTAGCATTTCTACAGAAGGCCGCTGGTGGAACTGAGTTGCCCAATGTGAATTATAAAATCAAACTTAATGGATCGGTCACAGGAGAGGTCATATATGAAAGTGTTTCAGCAGTTCTACATGTGTATTTATTCAGTCTCTGTGTGTACGTGTATGTTTGTATTTAAGTGTGTTTGGAGGATAGGGCGGGGCTGGTTCATGGAGTGATGTCACACAGCGTGTGGGAGCGGAAGTATCTGATGAGCATAAACCTCCATAAGCTTGGACCTAAAGGATTACTGGCTTTACACCCATCTGTCTCTCTCTCTCTCACACACATACACAAACGCTGACAGTCCCTTCAAATATTTTCTAATTTTTACAGTTTAATAACCCACAACTAACTTGTTCCACACCGTTCAGAATAGCTATAACATGCACACAGTATACGAGCTATAGAAGGCTCACTTTGATCCAAATGTGCGTGCAAATTAAATATGAAATGATCATAATGACATGCTCGGCTTACCTCATGTGACATGGTTTTTTCAGCCAGTTCAGAGCACAGGCTGTGTACAAGTCAGAGGATATGGATGCGGTTCTAGCCATGAAGGAGTATACTTTTGGATTTAAAAGAGAAACAAAAAACACAGTCAATATAATAAAGAACACCTATAATGATCAATGCAATGTGTGTTGATGTGGATAATTTTGGTGGAAAGCAAATGCAACTACATAACCCACCCTTCTTAAACCTACTGGTTGCTTAAGTACAGAAGGTCATTCGAAAATAAGGACATCAGGACAACATCAGCTGTGTTAGAACAAGATGAACAACATTTTAGACTGAGTTGTCCTGTAAGGCAAAGATGGCTCCACAATTGAATTATCAGTAATAACTGTCATGTGTTGGGCGGTTTCTTTGAGTGCAGGACAAAGACATGGCTTGTTGGCCTTGCGAGGGTACTTCCTGTCCTGTCTCAGTGCCGTCACTTATTTCGCATGTTTGCAAGTAAACAAGACAAATTAAGATCTGTCATGCAACCTCTGCAAGGTCACAGCAGTATAGAGATGTCTTCAAGAACCAGCTTAACTATTAAAGGAACATGCTAGTACATTTGTTGGGATGCTGGAGTGAAGAACATAATTTAGTGCGTCTATGATATCCTCTTGATATCTGTATATCACATGGAACAGTGTAAATATTTGCACATGATGTTAGCAAAACACATAGAAGGAGGCGTTAAAGCCAATAACATAGTTGATTTTTTTCCTTCACAGTGTATAAATCTTCAAGACGAGTTCCAATCAGCTGTATATTTAACCCACCTGAGCCCACCCGAGCCCCTCTGAAGCTCCAGCAGCAGCAGCAGCACACTCACACGAGAACAGTGACCGGGTTAGAGCTACTGCGCATGCTCGAGGCAACTTAATATGAACGCTGCTTCACGTCTCAAGACATCTCCCATCCAGGTAAGGATACCGTCCTTGTACTTGCTTTTAGTAAGTCAATATTTGGTTACCAGTCTTCGGTATTTGTAATAGAGATAACTCTAACCCCGTTCGTCGGGTAGAACATTCAAATGCATCGCTTTTTCCACAAACTGAAGCTCAAATCTCACCACATCAACTATCTGTAAGGAAGCCTGAGCACCAAATCAAACTGGGTTGGTATCATTCATGCTAGCGGGTGCAGCAACGTTAGCAGACGTGTGTTTACCTCGTTGTTTCGGCGTCTGTTCATATGTGCACTGCTAAAGATCTGTCTTGCATATTATGTTTTTTGGCATCTTGTTTTGTGTGTCCGATTGCGTTTTCGTTCACTGCTGTCATGCACTGACAGGAACTGCTTGTGGCTAGCTAGCGCTAGCTATGCTAACCTGGCAAGTGTAGATGGAAAAGGGTGAATCAGATTTACTCTGATGTTAAACACCTGGTGACCCGTTTTCACTTGCTTCAACTGACATGTTAACTAAAAATCAGCCTGAGCCGGCTATCTTAGGGTGATGAGTTATTGGACTGGAAATGTATTCCAGCAGCTTGGTGTGTGTTGTCAGTCCAGTTTGTGTTTACACGAGTGAACCTGCAGTCCTGTTTACAGCTCAGCCATACAATGGTAGACATTAGGACCGTCAGATAAAATGCTTGTGCTTTTGTATCTGTTGTGTTAAGTACAAGTACTTAGTCTGCGCTTGGGTAAACTGTAGCACGGATAAGCTAAATGTTTTTTGCACATTTGTAATTACTGTTTTTATATTGTTTTCGATGTATTGTCTATGCAGCAATTACCCAGTATCCAAGACAAATTTCTCCCTAGGGAGACGAATAAAGAAACATTGAACCTTGAACCTTAAATGTACCTTATCTTTTCCAGTTTTACAGAGGTACAATTATAAGGTGCTTCAGTAAAAGGTCAAATATTCTGCAACCTCTTAAATAACTGAATGTAATTTCCAATGGATATTGCCTAAAGCCTACATAAGTGGTGGTATTTCTTTAGCTTATTTTTTTAAAGTGAATTCAATAAAATGCATTGAATGCAAAGAAAAGACTAACTGTTAGCTTTTAGTGCAAAGGACATAACTTTTACTCGTTTTCATTTTTTTATTTACATTTGCTGGCTGCATATTATTGAGTCATTTTCATCTGAAAACCAACTAAACCTTTAAGGCTAAGGAGGGTTCAGTAAATCCATCCATTGAAACCTCTTATTCTGGGACAGAGCTTAATCTTTAACCTGGAAACTGACCCCTAAAGTCAACAGTCAAAATAAGTGGGTCATCATTTTCAACTGTTTGGGAATACTGCAAAGTATAATTAACAGTAATATGTAACACATGATGTAGTTATCAGCCTGGATGTGCAATCTGATTCTGACATAACATGCAATATGTTTGCTTTATATCAACAGACAGTAGAAAGTAGTATTTAAATGTATCACAAATATGAGTTAAGAAGGCTAATCTCTTTTTTAATAAAAACGAGGACACGTATTGTTAGAGCCTTTTCTGAAACATTAAATGAGACATGTTGTCAGGGTACTCTGCAGCCCCCAACGCCCTATTAAGCATTCTTGTCCAGTGTTTGAAGTCGATTTGGCATAATGTAAGATATATGTAAGTAGCTCCAGTTAAATAATCAGCAACGTATGCTACCTTGCCTTTTTGCAAGAATATTGGTTTAGTTAATCTTTTTGTCGATCTCTGTTTATCCAACTCTATGTTCTCTGATTTAATTAGGTGCAGACAGCTTAATGTGCTTGAATTTGAGAACTTATTTAATCAACTAAGATGTCAATGAGCCTTTCTGCCAATTCCATGTTTTTAGATGTGACTAGATAAGATAAGAGTAAACTTCTGACCAAACAACCTGTAGCTGTTTTCAACATATTCACCGCCAACTAGGACACTAAATCTCTCTAACCTCCAGATGCTTCCAGTTTCCATGCAGTAATGTGTTGGTATGCGACCCCATGTGACTTTTTTAGAGACAGTGTGACATGATCTGATGATTTTATGACAGTAGTTTCAAATAGATGGCAAGTGATCTTTGGACGTGCATGTCCTTGTGACTTGTGAAAAAACAGCTTGAAATCATTGTAAAACACAATTTTTCAGAATATTGCAACTGATCTTTGGCCGTGCCTCTCCGTGTATCTGTGGGTTTGCATTACCAGGAAGTGTTTTTGAGTTACACATAACTACTTCCCTCAGCACTGGAAATCCCTGTTTAATCGTTTTATTATCAAACTGTGCCTATACCAATTAAATCTGAGATGTAACTGCATCACATGTCATTTGAAGCTGTTTATGTATCACTAAGAAGATCTTGAGCTGCATTCCATTCAAACTATGAGTTAACTGGATTTGATTCTCACAGATCATGAACTGCCTTTAAATCATGTGATAATGTTTAGGAGAATTGAACTCTCAAAATGATGAAAATGCTTTATTATGGCATACTGTATAGATTTCCTGTTGCCATTGTGTAGTTCCTTTTAACATATTGAAAAATTCTCTTATTGGAACAGACAATAAACATGGTTAACAATCTGTAGTTTATTTAATCCACAACTAATTGATACCAAAGTCTGAGGATAGCCAGTAGTCCAGAAATGTCTGGGTTCATTAGGAATAGTTTTTAGCTTTAAGAGATTTAAGGCCAAGTTTACTTTACAGTTTGATTTTGGACCTGTACTGCTATTACTTATTTTTCTTTCATTATAATCTTTTTTGTTTTTGTGTCTTCCAGTAACCACCATGGGCAGCTAATGAAGACTAGTGATCTACTGTGTAGGACAAAAGGTTAGTAATACTCCGGAGAGTCCCTCCTCTCTTCCCACTCAGACAGTCCAGTAAAGTTTCCAGCATCATGGCTGAGGAAGACTATGGCAGCTTTGTGGACTGGAACCAGATGGGGGATCTGGCCAAGAGCAGCGGGCCCACCAAGGTAGACTGTAAAGACCTGAAAGAGTTCAAACAGATGGCTCGGCAGGGTTACTGGGCCAAAAACCACAAACTGAGGGCCCAGGTCTACCAGCAGCTGATCAAAGCCATCCCCTGCCGTACAGTCACCCCAGATGCAGAAGTGTACCGTGACATTATGGGAAATGCAGCCACCAAGAAGCCCTCCTCCCACATCCCACTTCCAGATTTTGTGGATGACAATGAGGTGCCGCGGTACTGTCTGAAGGCGGAGGGGTTAGCTTCAGCGCATCAGATCATAAACTGCGTGGTTGGACAGTTTCCAGATATCTCCCACTGTCCATCACTGCCTGCTATCACATCGTTACTCCTGCACTTCAGCGTGGACGAAGCTCAGTGTTTTGAGCATGTCAGCCGCATTCTGGCCTGCAATGAGCCGGGCAAGCGCCTGCTGGACCAGACTTTCCTGGCGTATGAGTCGAGCTGCATGACTTTTGGGGATCTTGCTAACAAGTACTGCGCGCCCGCACACAAACTGATCATTGCCACCGCCCAGGATGTGCTGGAGGTGTACTCTGACTGGCAGCGCTGGGTGCTCGGCGACCTGCCTTTCAGCCACATAGTCCGGATCCTAGATGTCTACCTCGTGGAGGGCTACAAGGTTCTGTTCCGCGTGGCAATTGCCCTGCTTAAGTTCTACCGCAAGCATAAAGCAGGAGTCCAGGGGGTTAACCAGCAGCAGGATTCGGGCAAAGTAAGGGCTGATATTCAGGCTTTTGTCAAAGGCATAGCCTCTACCGTCACTCCTGAGAAGCTGCTGGAAAAAGCCTTCTCCATCCGCCTGTTCAGTCGTAAGGAGATCACACTGCTGCAGCTCACTAATGAAAAGTCCCTGCAGCAGAAAGGAATCACAGTCAAACAGAAGCGGTAGGCTCTATAATATGATTTGTGTGAATTATGAGCATCTTTTCCCTGCCTTTACTTTAGATTCTAAATGGGTTTTTTTTGTTTTCAATTTAAAGGCTGAGAGAGAGAGAGAGAGAGAGAGAGAGAAGCAATACAAAAAAAAAAAAAAAATGCTGTTCATAGTAACGACATCATGTCACAATATATCACATTAATATTTTGCTCAAATACCCAGTTATGTTAGTTTTTTCTGTCAGGGAAGTCACATTATCAAAATCCTTTTCTTTGGGCTGATCTTTAAATAAAAGAAAGCCAATCACATCGTCTTTCAGCCTCCACTGAGGCAGATGAATTTGTGAAATCACTTTAATATAGTAAATTAACCAATAGAGAACAGTCTCTTAAGATTCAAAATGAAATGTTGTTTATCTGCTCGTATATCTACTGCTACAACTTGACTGGACTTAATTGAACTTATTTTAAGGTAAGACACAGTTACTGGTAAGTTAAATCCCAGTGGGATGCACTGAATGAGAGAAATGTGTCGACCAATTCATCAGCCAGCCGATATCAGCTTATCCAGGGACTATTGGTATCAGCTAATTTTATCGCCGATATTACTAGATTTAATCACCAGTCAAAAAGCATTTCAGTTGGGTATCATTGTATTACACTATCAGTTGTCTTTCACCAGCAGAGTGTGCTATATAGATCACATCAAACATGATCACTCTCCTTATTGTCAAGCGGTGATAGATAGATAGATAGATAGATAGATAGATAGATACTTTATTGATCCCGAGGGAAATTCAAAACATCCAGTAGCAGGTTACAAAGACGTACATGACATGAAACATTTGTTACAAATTAAAACACCTCCCCCCCCCCTCCCCCCCATACATGTATATTAACCTGAAAAAAAGATTTAAAGGATACCCCTAGATAAATCAAACTTAAACTGTGCAATTTAAAATAGACTTATACAAGAAATGTACATAACCCGTGCAGGGATAAAAATATGTGAGATTTAAACAAGAACCTTTAAACAGTTGAGGAAAAAATCTGTAATTAGACCTGAATATAAAAAATAGTGTTGACCTTCTGAAGTTGTGTTGTTTATATATGTACTGCAATGTTTAAAAAGAAGATGGTGAGGTTAGCATTAAAAATGATGCATGTACATGCACAGTTACCTTACGCTGAGTGACCATCTTGCCTCCATTATATATCTTTCCTACAAGTGTTTGATCTGCATATGAGCGATCAAGGGATAAATGTGTATCTCTACAGATGGAACATAGATTTAAGAAAGATATCGGCCGATATATTGATAACCCAATATCGATACCGGTATAGGCCCAAAGAAATGCAGACTGTTATGATAAATTAGACACTGGCTTCCCGAATTTCCCCTCTGGGGATCAATAAAGTACTATCCTATCCATTGTAAAGAATGTCCTCTTCTTATTACAGCTTTATTCTCAGGCATGCTTTGGGAAATGCTTTCAGTTGCTCTTGCCTCCTTGTCTCACACATGTTTGTATCCTTCTTGTTTGGTTTGTGCCACATTTTTCCACCCACCATCTTCTGTCTTATCTGCACTCCACTCCTGTTCATCTCATTGGTTATGTCTCAGCTCTAGGTGGGTTCTCTCTTCTCTATGCTGCTCTTCAGATCCATTTCTAATTCTTTAAAACAAATACATTATTATTGCACTTTCCATAGACTAATAATGTATAAAAATTAGTTTCTTTATAAGACTTTGATGGCCTGTCATTCTTTACTTCTACATCTCCTCCCATGTCTGTATTTCTCCGTCCTCTCCAGGAGGAACGTCCAGCTGGCACTTAACCCCGACACCTTTTCCTCGGAGATCGTCAGCGCCAAAGAGATGCGAGACATCTGGTCGTGGATCCCTGAGCGCTTCGCCCTGTGCCAACCACAACTTCTCTTCACAACGTCCAATCATGGCTGCAGCTTGACCAGGTACACTATCCAACACCCTCCTAAATACACTAATCCAGCTGTTGGCTGCTAACGATCCACATGTGGGGCCTGTTTAACTTGAAGAATTTGATTTATGCTAAAAGGCTGAAATAACAACACAGATATCAAAACAAAAATATTTTTATAAGAAAATAATATAATTTCCCCCTGTTTATTCCTTTTTTCTGTACATTTTTTTTCGACTTTTTCTCTTACAGCTGTCCACTTCTGTAACAGATTCTGTCTGCAGAAACCAGCAGACCTGCCTTTAATGTTATAAATTCTATAAAACACATCTTTCACCTTCCTCTGGGTTGGTTCTCTCTCTAATGTTCAGCAGAAGTAAAAGGTCTTTGATTAATGAAGAATAAAGTCCCTTAATTAACTGTACCATAGTAAAGTAGATTGAAAAGAATTCAACTTTCACATTGTCCTCCAGATTCTACTCGCACTGTGACGGCTACGAGCCCACGCTGCTCCTCATCCGGACCACAGACGGAGACGTAAGCACACACACAAACTTATTTCATGATATTAGTCATTCGTAATGTCAGGGATCTACTTGTTGTTTTTATTGATTAAAAAATAATAATAATTGAACCTTTATTTTTCCATACAAGTCCCACTGAGACAGAGATCTTTTTTTAAATTGGAGACTTTTCCAAAAAAGCAGCAACACACAGTTTCAACAACATAAATACTCAACCTCGCACAGTACACATTTCATAATAAGAACAGTAAGAATCAAATCATCAGCTAAAACAGTTGCAAACAGAAGGTTTGAAATGGTAAATGGACTTGAGTTTATAAAGCGCTTTTCTAGTCTTCCAACTACTCAAAGCGCTTTTACACCGCTTGTCACACCTACCCATTCCTACCCTTTCACACACTGATGGTAGTGATCGTTATGTAGTATCATCAGAACCACTGAAGCAGAGGGAGCAATTCAGGGTTAAGGGTCTTGCCCAAGGACACATGATTAAATGTTAAATATCATTTTAATGTTATGTTATATCTTCATTAGAACGTCATCTTTTTTTCTTTCTTCAGTAACTAGAAAGGTCCACAGGAGCTTTTTTCATTTCACTAGACTCAGCTTTTATTCTTGTCCTGGACTGAACATTAGACCCAGAGGTCATGATTTACACACGTGTATTACGATGCTACAAAAGGATCACATCACAAACACTGACAGGCTACAGATAGTGATGTTCCACATGGTAATCATCCATAAGTATAAGTATGACTTGTTGCAGAAACTCTTTTTCTTTTCTTGCTTCAGGTGTGTGGAGCCTTCCTGTCCACAGACTGGGAGGAGCGAAAGAGAGGAGGCAACAAATTGAGCTTCTTTGGGACGGGGGAGTGCTTTGTCTTCAGGGTAAGGTTAACATCTGTGTCTATGGTTGATTTAAAAATAGGACTTATGGCAAGTGACATATGAATATCATAGTTGCAGTACCACTTTTTTGCCACCAGAGGTTGATATTTGCTTTTGTTTGACATGGTACTGCTGGTTAGAATCAGCAGGTCAGGTCCTCATTAGGATAGCCGGCCTTGTAGGTCATAGTTCACAATATGACATTGCCATGTCCTCTTCAGCATAACACTAAAATAACATCCATACCATCTTGCTTTACCGCTTGTGATAGTGCTGCATCAAGTCATAACAACACCTGGGCTAGAAATAGCAGAGCAGCCTTCTGTATGAATTATTCAGCTGGCTCCTGTGTTGATGCACAGCTGCAAGCTGTCTGAGCCAGCAAACCACAAAACAGCGTCATCTCACACACTTAATACTTAAACACACACAGATCGGAAACTCCTGTAACCTGATCCAGTAGTCTCTGACCCAGCCCTCACCTGACACCAGCAGAAAATGGAGACAGTCAGCAAGGACTGATGTCGATCAGATGGTTTTTACGTTTTATTATTTATCTTATTTAATGCTTTATTTCAACCTGGCGATCATGGCGATCATGGTTCCTTTTTCAAGAGAAAAAATTGGTTTGAGTATACAGATGTACTTGCATGTTTATTCATAATTTATTACAAGGCTTTGTTTAATACTCTATCCAACCTGATCTCAAGACTTATGTCAAGAAGTCCTTAAAAATGTCAATGAGCCCCTGAACACTAAATAAAGAAAAAAATGACTTTAAAGAAAAACCATGGGAGATGATGAATAGACACAGACCTGGAAGTCAAGTCAAGTTTATTTCTATAGCACATTTCAGCAACAAGGCAATCCAAAGTATTTCACACAATACATAGAGAATACATTAAAATAAAACACATAAAAATCACTAAAACAAACAATTAACAATTTTCTAGCAATAGAAAATTCCAAAAGAAATCCAGAGATATGACATTAAGCAGAAGACACAATTACAATAAGAAAAGACCTGGAAACTGGACAATAAACAGAACATATTGCAGACTTTGAGTCTAAATACTGGAAAATGAAAGTACAATATCAACTGTTTGATACGTTGGTACAGGGCAAAATGCTTCAATCAGATCTGTGGGGATTCATGTAGCCTGGTGACCTTGTTTTCAATGTCTATGAAGTTTTCAGTTTAACTTGAATTAAGCAGCTAATTTAATGAAAACTTTCGGATTTAATGAGCCTATGAATGCAGTTACAGTAACAGTAGAGTCTAACAGAATATTTTTAACTGAAGATATTTTATCATTTTAAACCAATAAAACAATTTATTTTGTCAAATCATAATTTCTATTGTAGGAGGTTTTATTATCGTGATGGAAGAGTTAAATCCAAACACGGGAACGTGGGGTCATGATTGCTGCAGGATTTTTTTATCAGCCAAACTTCACGCTTTTTAATGCCTCCTACAGACTCTGAGTTTTGCAATTTTATATGTTTTTTGCAAACCACACGATGCGACACAGATCTCATAATTATGACGTTATGCACATACCCTGTGCATGAGGTACCTGTGAATCGTAGGCTGCAAGTCAACAGGCAGCATCAATGGTGTGCGGCTGAGGTTGCCATGGCGGTCAGTAGAAAGTTAAAAGAAAAAGAGGAGGAATAGACTCGGTTGTGCAGGGAGAAGAGGCCAATTCAGGCTGCCAGTGTTACAAAGAGAGCTTGAGATAAGTCCCCATAAGTCACGCTAGAGTATCGTCCTAGATATCTGACACTGTCACATATTTGTTGCAGGCTGTCATTGGTCGCAAGACCAGGAGATGGTCATCTTAGATCCTCTCTCACAGTGTGAAGTAGGACCATGACCACAGATATTGCAACGATTCATCATCTTTTGTCTGGGACGGCCCAAAATCATGCAGTCTGTACCCGGCAGTGTTAGGACCAGTGAATTTAGTGACCAGATGCAGGACACATAAACAGAGGGGTTGATTGGTAATGAGGTTTACTGTGGCAAATGGAGACGAAGATGGGTTGAAGAATCCGGAGGTTGGCAGAGTGAAAGGGATGATGGCAGACCAAAGCAGAGCAGAGTAGGGGTGTGAGCGTGGCTGAGTGGTTTTGAGTCCAGAGAGCAGGTTGAGGCAGGTGTGTAAATGGTGATCCTGAAGCAAAGGAAAAACAGGATGAGACTCACAAACAAAACTAGCACAAGAGATTCAAAAAAATCGTTCAAAATCTTAATTTGCCTGAGACCTAGTCTACCACAGTAGTTGATACAACGATCTGCCGATGAGTGGATGGAGAGCCGGGGTATATATACTGCTGAGGTGATGAGGAGATGGAGAGCTGGTGTGCAGGTTTGAGCAGGTGAAAGGAATGAACCTCAATCAGGAGGGAGCCACAGAGTGAGAGAGCCATGACAGGCATAAAGTAATGACTTTTTAGATACATTTTTTTATGGAGCAGCATAGTAAGAAAGAAACTAGTCATTCCCAGATAAGTGACACGTGTGACTTAATTTACAATATCCCATTACTTTTCATCCCCCTGAATTTAAATGAGAGAGAAGAAGTAATTTTGTGGTAGGGCCTACAAAAAATAGAAAAGAATGAAGTATCTCCATCAATTTATGTTGGAAAATAACTTAATTGGTGTCTAACATACTGTAGGTGTGGAACTTAATAAATGAGCTGTGCTACACCAGTGAATGTGTGTAACCTCCTGCTCCCCTCTGCAGCTGAAGCCAGAGATGGAGCGCTATGAGTGGGTGGTGATCCGCCACCCTGAGTTGGCCTCCTCCATCAAACCTCAGGACCAGGAAGATGGAGCCGCCCCCGAAGCCCCAAACACAGAAAACAACGGCTTAGCGCAGCCAGAGAAACCTGTTGGAGAGCTTTCCCCTTTCCTCTCTGCCCGCCATTTCAACCTCAACTCCAAGAATACATCGATGTTCATGGCTGGGAACTTTGACTCCATCATAGTGGGTGAGTGGATTCTTCATGTTGTGTTGGATTATTAACCTTTGATCACATGTCTTTTGATAAACGATCTAAATAGGAACAGTAAGAGAGCTGTATAAAAAGTATGTTTTGTGTGTGATCAGGTGGTGGTGAAGGCAACGCTCTCTACATCGACTCTGAGCTCAACCACGGGCGCACCGGCCGATGCACCACCTTCGACAACCCGCCCCTCTGTGCCGAGAGCTTCCAGGTTTCACTGCTGGAAACGTGGGGCTTTGAGGATACCATGTCCAAATAATGCTGTCCACATGAACACACAAAACACATGTGAATCCATGCATACACAGCTCACACTTGTACATAGAAAAAAACAGAAATCTTCATATATAATGTCCAGCAGTGTTCGAGTAAACACACCGATATGCAAACAAAACTACGTCCGTCCTTATTAAGAAATTAAAATAGGTAACTTTTTTTATTTATTAAAACATTTCAACATGTGAATAGAAATGTGATTTCATTTTCCCTGTTTATTTTTGTATTTACAGATTTGTCATTATGGTGTACTAATTATGTGAAGGTGTTCAGTGATATGAAAGATATGTTCAGGACTACAGAAAAAGCCTATTGAAGCAGTTTGTAAGTGGGCTGTAATGTCTTCATGCTCATGCTGGACTGAAAAAGGTTTAAATGTCTGAATGTAAATGTGGTCTTTAATGTTCTCTGTTTCAGCTTTATCTGCCAAATGAACTGTACAGGTAGCTCTGCAGTCTGTTGAAACACGTCGCTAGGCTAACCGTGTTGATAAAGTGGGGTTAAAGGTTAAAAAACGTGAAGTCAACGATGATTATTGTGGTGAGATGCTTTTTAATGTATGAAAAGAAGTGGTGAAGTTGGTCCAGCTATGATTTACTTTTGTCTCAGTTAAAAAAAAAAAATCCCTGGCTTGAGATCTCTCCTGTATCAATCGTGGTAAATATTTGTGAATATCAGTGGTGAATTTGAGTGTTGCCATTTCTGCACTTTATATGGAAGCTTTCTTTTTGACCCAGTGACAGTCTCTCTTCTGTATGGTGAATGGATTCATGTGACTAACAGGACAAACTTTTTAAAGAAAATGAAAACTCAAGGTGTTTTGGTTTACAAATAATGACTATAAAAGCAGTTCTTTCCTCCTCCTCTTCTTACCATTTTCCTGTTACTTCCGTCCTTCTCAGTGTGAAGATAGCAACAAAACAGTCCAAATGTATGCCCTGACTGCAAACTGTGTTGTTGGGGTTTGTTTCTGTATGTTCAGGAGTGCTCCAGTGTAATATCAGTTAAGAAACTAAAAATGTATTCTACATGTGAAAATACACAAGTATACTTTGAGCAGCTGTCTTTGTCTCATTGTGTTTGTACTCTTTACTTTTCCTTCAATCAAATCTGTCCCATCTCCGTCCTGCAACGAGAGGAGAACATTCCTTCAGACTGTCACAGAAGTGTGCCAGATGCCTTTTCACAGTCATGTGACCGCCCCCCCATCCCTATCTCCTTGTTGTGTGGTTAACTCTACTCTCATAGCAGTTACAGCTAGCATGCTTTTTCCCCAAAAACATGTTTTCTTTACATGATAAAAATATACATTTCATAGTGCAAATCGAGTATGTAAACACTTTTCAAATGTTTGAGCAGATACAGCAAATGACAATTGACCTGATCTTCCCTTTTTTCATAATTACTCATACACACTTCTTGATGCACTTTGTCTATTTATTGGACATTTTGTGGATGTGTCTAAGTGCATGACTGGAAACTGTTTGACAGAGATGAGTCAGTTATACTACAAATAAATCTACAAAAGCCTTCCATTTCTTTTTTTTAAACTATTAGCCATCTTGCAGATTTCAGTAACACCTAATAGGGGAAAAGGAGCCTCCTCACAGCACTCTTTTTTTTTTTTTTTTTTTTTTTTCTTCCCACACCTTTTTAAAATTAGATATAACAGTTTAAAACCATTCCTTGTTAATCGATGTGTCGCAACTCCTTGAATAGAGATTTCATTTTCAGTGGGTGTGGCACATCCTAATGCATCTGCAGTAATATTGTATTTTAGAATGCAAAGTGTTGGAGTAATTCCTTTGTTACAGTAAGAAGCATCGACTCTGAGCTATTCATTCAGGATTCACACTCTGCTAATCGCACATGCACTTCTATATTTAGCCTCTCCTTTGGGTGTTGGTCTGGCGCATCTCCTGAAAACCACGCTTCCCTGCCTCGAGGAGTAAGATGCTTAAGTGTTTAACTCTACACAGAGATGGGTCTCTTCTCGGACAGCCCCCTGCCCCTTAAATAAAGGGGAGTGGACAGGGGGGGGAATAAGACGCAGACTGAGGACGTCCCAACAAGTAATGTTTTTATGCACATGAATATAGATATTTGGTTAATGCTTACATTTACAACACATTGTAATTGATTACTGCCTTGTGGACTGTACATCAGCCCTTTAATTTTTTTTATTCATGACTTTTATAGTTTTTCAGCTAATGTCTGAAGGAAATAAATTAGTAATGTAAACTTAAAAAAAGGCTTAACAGTTGTGTTTTTAGTTGCTGAAACCATCTTTAATGGGGAAATCTAATCGAAAGATATAGGACTATCCTTTATGTAGAAGCTGGACAAGCCTTACACAAAGTACTGTAGAACCTGTCCCAATCAGATGAGAACGTACCAGACAGAGCCATAGAAAGATAAAGGATCTACATTTAGGATGGTCATGCATTGCCGGTGTACCTTGAATGATATTGTAACAGTTAGTGGGAAGGGCTTCATGGTACATCTTGATTTTTAGTCTTGATTTAGTCATGCCCTGGTCACAATGTTCCCTAAACACCTTTCTTGGAAAAATCTGAATTTGAAGGACCAGCCTTATAACAAAGCTTGGTCTTATCTTGTCCTGTTGATACACTCCACTCAAGGACAAGGGCATCAATCTAACCCTTGATCCATTCACCCAAAACAAACACGAAACAATGATCTGATACATGTTACTGTTGTACGCTTTTAAATGAGCTGGTTGTTTGTAAATGTCTCCAGAATATAGAAACATCATATTCCAAGCTGAAGAGAGGGGCTACATCCGTATCCACCTTAAGGAGTGAATCCTGGATCAATGGCCTGTCAGTCAGCCGAGAACAAATCCTCCTTTTAACTGTGTGACCTTTCTGTTATTACTGATTAACACACACGCACACACACACACACACACACACACACACACACACACACACACACACACACATCATCCATGCCTCCAAAAAACATCTTCTCCTTATGCATAATTTGGCAGCAGAAGTATGGTGTTTGCTGTGTAAAGCATTTGAAAGGAAGGAGGCCTCTGATGCTGCTGTAGAAATTGCATCACTAGTGGAGGGGCTTTTCAGTGATATGAGGGGGAGGGGTCCATCTCTGGTGCTGACTAGACCAGGCAATGCAGAGAGGAAGCAGGATGGAGGGATGGATGGAGGGAGAGCACGGGAGGAGGAGTAGGAGGAGGCATGGGGACTGCAAGCTCTTTCTGACTCACACACAATCACACACATTTCATTTCTCCTATGGTGTCCTAGCTCTACCGACCCCCACCTCTTTCTGGATCTCTGAGCCTACACTTGCTGGGAGCTATACAGTGAAACGGGGATTCTCGGTTCCCTCCCCCACCAACACGTACACACTCAACCTCAAATTCTCTCACTCTCACGCTCCACGTTGCTGCATATAACGGCTGACTGTGAAACCACCCTCTGCTGCATGGTAGAGTCCTGGTGCAAAATGCAGAAATGTGTTTGGAAACTTGCAACATTGACAATTTGAGCATTTGGAGAGCTCCCTTTAATCAGTTGATGAAGCAGGACATTTAGTCTATTTATTAACAAAATGTTGGCATACTTAAACATTGAAGAATTTGTATGATTCTGTATTTCCTGTTTATAACCTAAAATTAAAAATTAAAACAATGTCACCACACCCTCTTGCTTAATCTTTTCATTTGATCCTTCAGCCTCTAAAGCGTGAATGCTGGATAATAACAAAAGGGAGCCTGCAGCGGAGCACACCAATATGATGCCCAATAGGGGTGACCTTCAAAAAAAAAAAAAATAACAAAACATTTAAATACTTTCTTTATTCGTAGTAGTTCTTAATTCGTGTTAACTATCGCCCCTAATGTCACAAGTTTCTTCCTGAAACCCGGTATATCATTAACAAACCCGGTTATGGTACGCCCCCCACACCCAGTAGATGATAGGTTTTATCCATACGGCCAGTCAGGTGATACATTTTCCGCTTCGCCATTTTGTCCTGCTGCGCCGGGTATTTATCAGAGAGTCGTGACTATCCCGTTTACACTGCTAGTTAGCTGCTCAGACGGGTTTCACTTCAAGTCTGTGGCATTTGATAGGTTTCGCGAAGTGCGATTTTTGCGTCCATACTTATAATAAATTTTGTATATTTAGTTTATTTTTATACTGTGTGAGTAAGAATGTCGGCCGAAAGCCCCGCATATTCTCCGTTCTTTGCAGTGATGGGAGCCTCTGCGGCTATGGTGTTCAGCGGTAATTATTACACCTTTTGCATTTAATCTGTTTATTTCTAACGAAATGACAATGTATGATATTGCTACTAGCCCCTTGTGTATTTAAATATTCCCAATAGGGTGCTTTTAATTGTCAACGATGGTCTCTAGTAAAAGCCTTCCGCTAGCATTAGCCTCGCCAATGTTAACACGCAATGCTAATCTTGAGCTGTCATATATTTAGACGTAACTGTCAGTTAGGGTAGCCCTTGAATTAGGTTAAGTTTAAACATGGGAATGTTTTTACAAGTTATAGTAAATTAATACTATTATTTCAACAAAAGACAGATAATACTGGTAAAGTAGCTGGTTTCTGACGATGACATATGTTAGCTTTGTCGTTAGCCTAGTTAGGTTAGCTAGGTTCGCTGTAACGTTATGCTTTATCTGAATGTTAGAGAAATAACAGGATGCTCACTCTTCATAAACACGACTGATCTATAGAGACAGTGCCTGTTAGAGTACAGCTATCTGAAGGTGTCGACGTGTATTTCATTTATAATCCAACAGCTTGATACCTTTTTCTCCCTGAACTTTTGTATTGGTTACGTTTATGTCCGCTTTAGGTTCCACATTAAGATA
Organism: Labrus bergylta; assembly: GCF_963930695.1. Lineage (NCBI taxonomy): Eukaryota > Metazoa > Chordata > Actinopteri > Labriformes > Labridae > Labrus > Labrus bergylta. The sequence continues at coordinate 23,041,030 of NC_089215.1, read as the reverse complement.
TAAATTGAGATATTGAAACTATGAAAGTGTATGTGATAAAATATATAAAACTGTTTATTGAAGCTGTACGTATCAGTACCCAGTGACGCACAGTAATTGTATTGACGTCGTGCTGCGTTCACTGTCGCTGCACTGCCACAATTTGCCATCTGTCAAATCTCTGCAAGCAAAATCACATTTATTGGCATTTATATTTATCTGAAAACCGATTTTCCGATGACCACTGGTCTGGAAAACAGGATCAGCTGGTTAACTTCCTTATTGCTGAGAAGGATGACATAAGGTCACATGATTATCACATGATGAGACTTCTGACTCGTCTAGCTACTGATCTATTGAAAAACGAGTGTATTGTTACATAGTAAGCAATTGTCATGTGCAGAAAATAATATTTACTTTAATTCATGAGACTATTTGACAGCACATTGGTGTCTTTGGGTAGAAAATGAGAAGTGGCACAGAAAGGGAACTTTGTAACTGTCTTTCTTTATTGTTGGTCCTACCTGTTTTTATGGGCCCTTGTTTATTATTTTTATTTCCTAAAGATAGGAGCTTCATCATATGCCAAGGGAATGCTTTATTATTGCAGCAAGTGGCCTGCATGTGACTAGGGTGACTGGTGGGATTGATGCAGCTCCAATGTGAAATCCACAAGCTACTAGTGCTAATTGACCATGTCACAGAGGGCATGTCCTGCTGTAGCTCGAGGCCTTTGGCCAAAACTGAGCAATTTTTGGTAATAGATGGTGCATACATACATTTCTGTCCAGGAGTTTTTCCTGAATTAAGATTAAGTCTTTCCCATGTGCCTATTTATCAGTCAAATAGCAAAAATAATTTGTAATCGCCTTTCAGCAAATTATATTAGGCTGCACACTGAACAGAAATCAGATTTATACTTTTTTTTTTTCAGCTTGAGGTTTGAAGAATTTCAGATTTAGATTAATCTAGCAATTCACAATTCATGATGTAAAAATACCCTATTGTGCCATGCAGCTTCTGTATTTGATTTTTACATTGGGCAGTGTCCAGAGCCAACACCAACTCCAGTCTTGTCATAGCTCAGGTTTAATGTGTAGTGATAGGGAAGGGCAGCGTGGTGGTGGTGGTGATGGCCCTGAAGGCTAGCAGTACTACTGGTCTGTTGTAGTGAAGGAGTGACAGCTGGGGAATTAGCTAGGGAGGGGATCAAGCTGGCACAAAGCAGGGACGTGGTAGTGGCGGGATAGACAGGGAGACTTGATGATTCAGACATCAGCTTTAAGGGTCTTGAAGTGCTTGGTGTCAGTTAAAGGACATTTTGGCTTGAGATTTAAGTCACTGAAATTTAGCTAAAAGACAATTTCAGCTGTTCACTTCCTATGTATTCAGTGAGTTATATTTTGGGGATTGGTCCTGGTTAAATTTTTTAAAACATCAAACAATGTCACACTCAGCACAATTCTCAATTAGTGTGAACATTGATTATTTTAATATCATCACTATGCTGAGGAATATCATTTATAAGCCATGATCCGTAGCATTCAGGTGTCAGAAGATGTTGCACTGTTTGAGTAGTCTGCTGATGGTGACCTGTCGTGAGGACTTCCCTTTTGAGTGATGCTTGGCTCTGAACAGGTGACACTCACAAGGGGCCATAACCTCTGAGACTAGAACAACCACACCCACTGTAGCTCCGTTGAAGCTGTTTCTATCTGTCTCTCACTAATTTTATTAGTTTATTTTATAGTCTTATATTTGATCTCTTTTTAAGTAAAACAAGTTAAGCCGGTCTTAAGTCTTTGATAAAGACTGACAATGTACTTTTAGTTGCGCTGACAACAATTCTGTTTGCTACCAAGATTAGAACAGCATCTCTCTTTGTCATGAGCATCTGCCTTTCTAAATCCCTTTTACAATAAAATGCCTGGTGGTTCTGGCACACACTCTTCAGTGCTTAGGTATAGTTGGTGATGGCAGAATATTTTCTGAATTTCTAGCCAGTCTCATTATTTCCACATGTACCTTCATAGGCAGTGTTGGCTGAAGCTGGCATGCAGCTGGAAAAACGTTTTTACAACTACAGTATGACCTTCCTCCTTTTTTAGTTCTTTGAAAGCAGTGTGCTTCCCCATTCCCCCACTATTCATAACAGACCAGTGTGCTGTGTATTGCGTGGGCTTATTGCATGCAAGATCATCCCTGGCTGCGGGCACCTCCCACTCTGACATCACAAGACGTCACAAGGGCATCCCATACATGAAATATTCTGCAGGGAGGGGGAAAAAGGAGAAAAAAACTGTTAACCTAAACTGAGGGGATTAGGATTATAAACCCAGACGTTGTGCTTCCACACAAATGCAGAAGCCGACCTACCATCCATCAAATGTTTAATCGTCAGGACAGTATGATGTTTGAGAACTTAAGGGCTTCTCCATCAAGCCTCACCTGTCACAACTCAGTGAGGCCAGGCTTACCGAGAAAGACCACAGGGGGAGGGTAACGTTACCGACGGTAACATATAACACTGGTTGTAAAAGCTGTTTAGCTAAAGGCATAGATGTTTCCAGTATATTCTCTTGAAGCTGCTAAATTTGATTTGAAAAATATCTTTATTTCTTCTATCCTTGTCAGGTTTTTTTTTTTTTTTTAACTTCTTGACGTTATGTGGCTTTTCTTAGAGTGCAAGTCCCTTTGTCTAATGTGATGCACTCAGAATAAATTATATAAAGCCAGCACAAACTATACTGTGAGCAATCTGACATTTCCACAAAGTCAGTAGAAAAAAATCTGAGATGGTTTCTTGTGTTGAGCCAGGTTTTACTCAGACACATCGCTATAAATGTGCAGGAGTGATTTAACCTTGTATTGACGGCAACAGTCTGATGATAGATCAATGTAGGGGATGTGGCCAGCTGCCATGAGCACATTTGAAGATTGGCCCTCATCATCCTCGTGTCTGCCTCCCAGATCTTTTTGCCAGAATGCCTGACAGCTAGTCTGAGTTGACCAGAACTACCTCCAGGCTTGAGCAACACATTGTCCCAAGAAATAGAAGAACTGAAGGCAGGGACACCTCAGGCTGTGTGCACAATGCTGCCTCCAAAGATCATCTCTCAGGACGCATTTCTGTTTTAATCATCATCAGTTTGGTGGCTATGATGCTGCAAGAAAACTTCCACTGCCAGGTCTTTCTTTAATACTCCAATAACATGACAAGATGTGCACAATAATCCAAGGATGTATTAGCTTACTCCTTTATGATATTGCTTTTTTAATGTTTGATTATGTTGCTTAAGTTTGTATGACAGAGCAATTTGGCTCTGTTTTACAAATTGCACACAAGTGACAACAAGATTGTGTTATTGCAATAAAAAGCTACAGAGGGCAGACAGATATTTTAACATCAGAGCAGCATCCTAGAATCTGTAGAAGTTGCAAATATCTTCCCGTTTCACAATAAATTACATGTAAAGATGTAAATGTGTGCGACGCTGCTATTAGTGAACATACTGCTGCTGCACAATGGTTCAATCATCTTTTTTTCCCTCTCTAATTTGTTTTGCTTTGGCTGAGGAAATAAACAGGTTTCCATCAGCACTTGTACACACCTGTGACATTAGCTTCTGGTTCATGAAACATTCTTGAGATCTGTGAGCCTTTGTTGTTTGTTGTAAAAGACAGATTACAGTCGATTATGTAAATATGAGATCTATTACATATCTGCCTATTGCTCTTGAAAGAGGGATCTTCCTCTGTTGCTCCTTCTGGTGTTTATTTCTGATTTCTTTGTTAATGTACACATAAAAACTAGTTCCTTATGTACACTTTCTGTTCTTTATCTGTATACACATCTTTTCTAATTTTAGAGCATAGTGATTATTGATTTTCACGCTCCTGCAGTCAAACTCGTGTGACGTAGGTGCACTCTGCTTTCTAAGCTAATATGCTGATGTAGCTTTTTCTTCCCCTCCCTCCCCGCCACATTTCACTGATGCTAGCCAGAGAGCACAAGAAGATGCACACAGCAGATGTGTATACTACTAGTCTTCCTATGATGCCCATACTGCACTGATGCTGCTTCTGGACGTGTGGAATCCTGCTCTTTTACGACATCAGCAGCACATGTGTACTTAAGCCTTATGAGGCTTTTTCATTCAGATTGTTATTTACAACTCTGCCTCTGTCTGGCAGAGACATCAGTGAAATCACAAGGGCTGAATACGTTTTATGGACATGAGAAAGTGTGACAAAGGTGTATTTTGGTGTTGAGTCTGCATCAAGAAGGAGATCTGTTATTTCCTCCTTGATACCAGCAAAAATTCCCCCAGTGGAAACATATTGGAATTTTTAGAGGAAGAGAAACTGAAACAGTTGTTGTATTGCTCCATCTCCTATTTCACTTCTGCTTCATTATTCAGCTGTGCCTTCTAGTTTCTCTAGTCAGCCTGCTAGCATATTGCACCTTTCATTGTATTGCCTGTACTCTAGTTTTTAGCTGTTTATTTATCTTAAGTTATTCTCTCTCTGCCCTACCAGCCTTGGGAGCAGCCTATGGCACGGCCAAGAGTGGTACAGGGATTGCCGCCATGTCTGTGATGAGGCCGGAGCTCATCATGAAGTCAATCATCCCTGTAGTCATGGCGGGTATTATAGCCATCTACGGCCTGGTAGTAGCAGTGCTGATTGCCAACAACATCTCAGAAACAGTCTCTCTCTACAAGTGAGTTTGCTTGACCTCATGTATGTTTTTGTTATTAGGCCACACATCTCATGAAAATGTCAGGGGGGTTCAATTAATTGGTTTAAACACAGTCGTGGTTTGGCCCTGTCAGTCTTGTGGGGCTTGGTGTATGCAAGATAGGAAGCAAAATGCAGACCTAGGTGTTACTCGGTCATTAAAAAACAAAATACACAAAACAAAAAAAGAAACCAACAATGTACTCCTGCCAGTACAGTTTAAAACTTTGGACAGCAGTTCAGGCTATTTAAAGCATATGCAGTAAATGGCATATACTTTGACTTAACAGATGTAAACTTGTTGTCCCATACTTATGAAGAAATTTGTCTCCCAATGCAGCCATATACCTTTTTTTTTATGTATAACGTTTAGGGGAACAACAGATGTTTAAATCTAGATGCAGCATATAGATACAATAATGTCAACCATACCAAATAAAAATGAACTAAATACCTTTTTTTTATATAATTTAAAAACATCTGCAAATGTATGAGTCATACGAAAACAGTTCACTGTTCTTTTAAGAGAAGGATGTATGCATTATAAAGATTGGAAAAAGTAAAACTAGCAGAAACCACAGAGATTTGGTTTATAGCCTGACCGAAGTACATGTGCAGTTAGTTTCCAGTTGAGTGACCATCTTGTATTCATTAAATATCTTTTCCACAATTGTTGAATATATGTATTTGAGGGATCAACGCAATACATCTGTATATCTATCTCCGAAGAGCAGACATCGATCAAAGAAACATATCGACCGATATCAGAATTTTTTCTCTTCCTAATATGAGCCCCTAATATCTCATATCTGAAACCTTTGATATTCCTCCTGCTGACAAACACTTCTCTCTTTGTGCTCAGGAGTTTCCTCCATCTGGGCGCTGGGCTGAGCGTGGGCCTCAGCGGGCTGGCGGCAGGCTTCGCGATCGGCATCGTGGGAGATGCAGGCGTGAGGGGCACAGCTCAGCAGCCGAGGCTTTTTGTGGGCATGATCCTGATTTTGATTTTTGCTGAGGTCTTGGGTCTTTACGGGCTCATCGTCGCCCTCATCCTCTCCACGAAATAAAACAAACACCCAAACATCTCCACTACAAGATCTGTCCTTAATGTTGCTGCTGGAGAAAAAGTTTTAAACGGGAAAAAATTGTAAAAAGAAAGATAATTCTGCCACACAAGATGAAAGGCGGGGAAAAAATGAATTAAAATGGCTTCATAAATATGGTCTTATCTCAACAATGTGTACAGTCGTCCCAATTTGATAGTCAACTTGTAAATGCGCAATGTAGTGATTTGTCTGTCGTGTGTGTGTGTGTGTGTGTTTCAAAACAGTTGTATGATGAAGATTCCTTTTTTTCCCTCCACTTATTTCTGGCCTTAGGGCTGGCTGAGGCAGTCCGGCCTCTGGTTATAGAGAGCTGACCAAAGGGCCGCACAGCTGTTTCTCCTCCTATATCAACCTGGGAGTGACACAATTTCTGCATTAATCTCGAGGATCTATTTGTAAAGAGAAATGTATATGGACTTAAGATTTTTTTCCACTGATTTTATTTATAAGAAATTGTTCATTGAACTGTTTAATGCAGCAAAGTCTTTAAATCCCCAGGATATATTATACATATTATATACAGACATATAGATAGATTTAATGCACTGTGGGGTAATTGTGATAAGTGGTTGGAATTCCTCTGGATGTAATTCTTGGTTTAATAATTAAGATTGCCTTTAGTATGTTGCTGGTGAAGTGGGAGTTTTTGTGTGTAGCTGTATTCTAATCATTACGCAAACATTCTCAAACTTCAGTGTTTTTCCTGTAGTACTGCTGTTTGCATTAAAGGTGTGTGTGCCCCGTGTTGGGTGTCACAAGTGTAATTTCCAAAATTCCATCTCCATCTTTTTCACCCACTTCCTCTCATGTGGCTGTTCTTCATCTCATCCACATTCCAGCCATTAAGATCCTGCATGGGTTTCAGTGTCTTGTTGCTGTTGGATATAAGGCTGACGAACAGGCTAGTTTCAGAAGATCAAACCAAATCAAAATGTGTGTTTAACGTCGTACAGCTCCTCCCCCCAAAAAAGAGAAGACTTGATGCTATCCTGTGTAGTGTTTAGCAGAAATCCAGTGAGATTAATGCTCAGGTTTGGCCTAGTTTCATGAAAACACTAGTACATTTTGATCTGGAGTTTGTTTTCTGAAAATGGACCGGCTGCTGATGCATTTACTGAAGCGCCAATCTACAATCCTGTATTACCACTGGTATTGAAGTTAATCCTGATGTGTCGACGTGTCACAATCAAATTAAAGAAGATTCCAACTTCGAGTTGACTGGTTCCGCACACGCACACGACAAGGGGTTTTCAGTCCTGTATGTTTTACTGGGAAACAAGTTTTATAAAGGCAGAGTGATTTACAGTTGTATCACTGCATGTCTTTAAACTGGCTGTAAAACAGTAGCACTCTCACTGTTTCCCCTCTGCAGTAAAACATAATGATCTTCACACTGTGGTTAACACCCTGCAGAGCTGCAGCCCTGAGAGATAACTGATAAAAGTCTGTATTGTACTGTTAGCAGTTACACATTTGAAATAAGGTATCCGCACAAGATGATAAGTAAAAGGCTTTATACGATGTTCAACTGTACAAGATGAATATCAAAACAGAAATCATTACATCTGCATTAATCAGGACTTTTCACAACAACACAATCCAAAAAGAAACTGATGGCTTAAGCAGTTTGGAGGCTGTTCAGAAGAATCTGAGAAATACTGCTGATAGCACTGAAGGTGGCACTGTCAGGAAACAACTGTTGGAAGTCTTTGCCCTCCTCTATGCTCGAGCTGAGCAGAGGATCCAAGGGCACAGAACCTGGAAGAGAGGAAAAGCATTGAATGTATTTAACACCTGATATATCAATGTTCATGAATGCTTTACCAAAACCTTAATGCCTCAATATACTACTAAATAATCTGATAATCAATAGTAAGAGTCAAGTGGGTGTTTCAGAGCATTGACCTATCAAATACTTGGATTGCTAAAGCATCGCAGCACAAACACACAGCTGCCTTCTCGCAGCCACAGGCGAAGCTGAATAAGCTGCATCATTACTCACAGGAATGATCCGCAAACAAAGCGGATAAACACTGAGGCAAATGTAGTAGATCAATTCATTTGAATGAGGATCATTGATAACCTGCATCGTGCCTTTACTGAGCTATTTTAAACCTCTGCACTGGAGTCTGGATCGACCATTTTAGCAGCAAGCTAGTGATGTAAAATGCCTCCTAAATCATGAATGGATGGGAGAGGAGTGATGTGTTGTCACGGTGTGATGTGACACCTTGTGGCTGGAAACGAGCACTGCATGTTATTTAATGAGCTCACCTAGGAAGACCGATCCAGTCAGCTTGGCCAACTCTTCACCGCCACCCTTTGAGAAGATGTTGCTGCATTCCTGCAAAAATGTTTTATTACATTACATATCACATGAGTGTGACCAAAAATTAATTAAGCCTTTTTGATATTTCACTTCTGAATAGTACACATTTGATGGTATGAAAGTATTTACTGAACAATGTGGACAAACAAAGCCGCTCATGTTCTCGACGATGCCCAGGATCCGAACGCCAGTCTTCTTACAGAAAGTGATCTCTCTCCTCACATCCCCTGTTGACACTGCCTGGAGGAAACAACACAAGACAAACATTTTCACTGAATGTCATGATGCCTCTTACAAAAATGTTTTAATATACAGCACAATCTCAGTAGAAGTTCTGCACATTATGTCATACTTTATGTCATCATTATTGGGATATGAAAATGCTCAAATAGCAAGTCACTAAAGACTGCAAGAAACAATTGCAAAAAAAAAAAAAAAATGCATTCACAATTTGAAGCCAATATAATCGTGCCCCATCTAGCTACTATTTACCAAAGATGAATTGGGGTCAACTTCATTGCGCTGCGAGGCAAGCTAGCACATTGACTAAGTAAGAAGTGAAGAGCAAGGTAAATAAAATGTTTAATAAAAGAAGCACTTCTGCTGATTGGAATTATTTTGGATTCAGAGACATCAGTTAACTTGTGTACTGCAAAATAACTGAGCTTTCAACATCTGTACTTCTGACTGTTTTTGTGAGTTACATGTAAGCATTTGTTGGAGGCATTTTTTAAACTTTGGTTTCAATCTAGAGTTGAACAGCAGTGATCAGAGTAAGCTCTTAAATATGACAAGCTAATATATATTAATTGGTTTTCTGTCAAACTGAGCCATGGGCTGGTTAATTTCTCTTACATTGCTATCAAAGCCTTTTTCTTATCTTATCTCAGACTACTTATTGCAACAGGCTGAACGTATAAACAGCCACATGTGAGCTTTCTTTAAAGCGGTGTGTGAACCTTCCCTTACACTATCTTTAGTCTTCTTGCTCATCCTATATGTAGAGGCTTTCACAGACTCGTGGGTACCTGAGGTGTGGTGACCAGAATGGCTCCATCCACTCTGTGTTTTTTAAGGTTTTCCAATACTGCTAAATGCTCATCAGACGTCCCTGGTGGTGTGTCCACTAGCAGCACATCCAGCTCTCCCCACGCTACATCTGACACAAACTGGCCAATCAGAGCTGTAGGAGAGAACAATCAGAGGTGGAGAGAGAAAGTAGATAATAGAGTAGATACAGTGGGTGGAAATAATACAGTGTAAGACATGAATGTTAAAGCAACAATAGGTCTGTTTATTAATGTTAAGAGCCAAAACAAGTGGCATACCCGTCTTCTTGGGTCCCCTCCACACCACTGCTTCATCGGGGTCCTCCAGCAGGAAGCCGATGGACATGAGGGCGAGGCTCTTATCTGCGCCTGTATAGACAGGCACCCATCCTGAATCACACTGGTGCACATCAGGCCTGCCCATATTCAGCATGCGGGGGATACTGGGCCCACACAGGTCAACATCCAGGATGCCTACCTGATGGACACAGTTTAATATCCAGTCAGTGTGCTCATTCCTTGATATTTGAAGAATGATGTATGTGCATTACAGCCACCCTGTATTCTGGTCTGAACTTTAAACTCACCTTCTTACCAGCATGCCTGAGAGCCAGAGCTAACTCTGTGGTGATGGTGCTCTTCCCCACGCCTCCTTTCCCGGACAAGATCAGGACGACATGCCGGACCTGATCCAAGCTCCCGTCTCATGTGAAAAGTAAAAACATGTTTTTATTTTAACGCCAGGACAGTAGATACACAACCAAATATTTCAAAGTTAACTGTCAGCAAATAACCACAAGACTGCCACGTGACTAGGTTGTGCATTAGCAGGTGTGAAGTAACCCGAGTGAAGACGGGTCACAGAGAAATGTTTCATCATCCGAGTTCAACACAAGTAGGTCCCCCTCTGGACTTTCACGTTAGTAACTATAAACTAGCTCTCCGTAACTAATACGAGCATTACAAACACCTCTCGGTATGTTTTGTGTGCTGACATAGCTGAATTTTAAAACTAAAGCTGCTTTATTAGCTTTCTCTAGACAGCTAGCTAAACTCTTGGTTAACACGCAGCCTTTTCTTACAGCTGCCTTCTCTAAAGAACGACAAATATTTTCATGTTCGGATTAACAAGCTTCAAAAAGAGCGGTACACTAATGGTAAAACTTTTTAATAACTTCTTGTCCTACCATTATTTGGTTCCATACTTTAGATATGAGATTTCAATCATGCACGCTGCGCAGCTCAGTACTTCCGTGTATCATCATGCGCCACCTAACCAATCACTGGGCGTATTTTACATTTTAGTCCCGCCTTTAATCCAATCCCACCAATAGTTTACCGGCGCAAACCATGGCGCATGATTTAACTGCGTCACATAGCTAAAAAAAACAAAACAAAAAAACAAAAAAACAAAAAAAAAACAAGCATGATTCTGTTTTCGACATTTGAGGTTTAATTAATTGTAAACTTTGAGGAAAATGTCCCATTCTAAAGGTAAGCAGCTTTCTCCAGACAACGCAGGATTTCTTTTTGATTATGCTATTTTACCCAATTGTCAGATAAACTTCATGCGCAATTCAATCACCTTAAGAGTCATTCAACATCATTATAAGCTGCAATATACGCTAGTTTAGTCCTAAAGAATGCTTGAAAGATATCTACGTAGTATAATATTTGTATACATTTTATTATTAAATATAGGACAGCGCTTTTCTTTTTTCTGTTTGTTTTCTTTTAATTGTTTTGCCCTTCATCTACAGGATGTACACATTAAGGTACAGCATAATTCGTGAAAAAGAAAAGTTCCCCATATTAGCTAAAGTTCAGTAAATAAATGACATTAACCCCTCCCCCAATGTGACTCTTAACCAATAAGAATGAGATAGGGGCGTGGAGCTGTAATGTTTACGTCTAGCCTGTCAGAAGTGGGACAGAGTGCAAACTGCACCTGTCACACGGGCGGATTCAGAGGCACAGCAGCGTTTAATGAGCCACTGCAAGACTGTGTATAGAAAGACTACTGTAAGGTAAGAACATACACCGTTTTTCAAATGTAGGGATTTGTACTGGACTGTGGTTGACTGACTTTCCAGATAAAGTTAACGCAAAACAACAGTTATAGTGTTGAATGTAAATAAAGTATGATGAGTTTTAAACACTGAAATGATGCTCTTTGGTGACTAGCAGAGCTTATTAAAGACAGTCCATGTGCTCTGACTTGTGTCTAAACTTGTGTGGATCGCTAAGAAAAGACACTACTGTTGTGTTTGAATAGAAAGTCGTGTGTAAGACAGTCTGGGAATAGCTGACATCTAAGAAAACCATTGACGTCACTGTCTTTGTTCTAATATGACAGCATCCATATCATATCAGTCAAAATTATGGTTGGCAAAGGTACTGTAGTGCGTCTTCACTGGGTTGTCCAGATGATGCATTTACAGTATGTAGGGTAAAGACCAATTAAATTGAGACTAGCTCCAGACTAGCTAATCTAAATTAATGGCAGTTATCTCCTGCACCTGCTTGCAAAGTAGTCACCAGCTGCTGTGTTCAGAGGAGGCATTAACAGAGACATGCTATCAGGCTGACAGTGTTGACGAAGTAAAAACTTGTTGCAGTCATTTCTGGGTTATTAAAGAGTGAACTCATAATAATTGTTTGTAATGTAAAAAAAGAGAGAAGTTTCAGAAAAACAACTATACAGATAACTAAGAATAAAGCTTGTTTTGTTTTATTCTGTAAAAACATTTCACCAACAAAGATGGAGGACAAATTCCTAAAATGTTTTTGTTATTTTTATTGCATCAACTTCCCTGATTGTTGTTTTGTTTTTAGAAGAAACACACTTGTTCAGTGTTCATTTGTCACATTAAAATGTCTCCCATTGTAATAATGGTGTAAACTTTGACCCAGGATTTCCTTTAAAATTACAAATAAGTAGGTCATAAATGGAAAAAGGAAAAAAAAAAAAGGGTCTCACAAATCTATAGATTCACTTCACAGAAACACATCTTGTTTAAATTAAATTGCCAGATCCTCTTGTAACAAAGTGTTACAGTCCATATAAGCAGCAGTAAGATGTTTGATTTATGATCAATACACAATGCAGTCAGCAGGTCATGTGACCTTATCTGTGTATGGGCTGATGCAGCTCACTGACAGACACGCTGCCACAGTGGCAGAGCAGAGGGATAGGTTTAAAGGTTAAACAAGTGCATGGAAACACTTCCTGCTGCCAACTGTGACATATGGGCTTGATGGAAAAAAGGCAGGATAGCACACAGGGCTCAGTCTTGATGTGTGTCGTTTCCTCACAAGGATTGTTTGCAACTTCACAATCAATGTGAGAGCTGGTGTAGAAGGGTGAGGTAGTTAAAAAATGTCTCCAGGTCACTGTTAATAACTGACCTACTTTCAGCCGCTCAAGTTTATGAGACATATGAGAAACATGCAAACATGCAAATACGTTTTAAAAAGTTGAGTCAGTCCCTGTTTGCTGTACAAATCAGCATCATTTCTCTACTAAACCCCTCTTTAATATGAAACATCATGTCATGCTCTCTTCCATCCTGAATCTCTTGTATCATCTGATATGCATCTGTTGAGTAAGAATATATAAGCTGGGAAATGTAGTTCACCACTGACCTTACTTGACCTACATTGGTGTGTGTGTGGTCTATGTGGCCCCTGCCAGCTGGTGGTAAGGTGTCAGGTCTGTTGTCCACAGAGCTGCCATGCTGAGGAGAGGCAGGAACGGGCGAGCTCGACACGTGGCCTTGACTGAAACACGGCACGAGACAGATGCCATGGCAGTGATCCAGACATCGGACAGGGAGGAGTGGGAGGGCCGGACGACTACACAGGTGAGATTTTATGAGGAGGCAGTAACATTTGAGAAAGAAAAGAGTCTGGAAAGTGAGAAATTTAGAATTCAAATATGTTTTTATTAGTAGGTTGCTCAATTTGACAATGTAATTTCAATTGTTTAAATATATACTCCTCCTGGGGACAATAAAGTATATGTAATCTAATATATACTTTAATTTTTTTGCATTTGATAAATTTAAAAACAAGAAAAATAGACACACTGCACAAATACACAATACTCCAAAAGGACATTTACAATCAATACCAGTAACCTTTTTTATCATGCACTTTTTAATTCTGAGTTACAATGTGTTCATTGTTCATTGTTCAAGAAGCAAAATAAAACCGACAGGTCATAAAATCATGATCATGAAAGAAACAATTAAGAAATAATTATTCAAAAGACTTAAAGTGAAATTAATTAAAGAGTTATAAAAGAAGGAAAATGAGGTTGGAAGAAATAAAAAGGAGGCCAAAATACCCCCCTGGGATTACTCAGGATGTGTGTGGGGGACACACACATCCTGAGTAAGGCTTTGTATTTGCTTATTAATATGATAATAATTAAGTTTTGGCTGCAGACTGAGACACTTAAGCATCTTTTCTTAGCTTGATATAAGAAGTGTTTAATATAAAGAACAGTTAAATGAACAAGAAGGATTTCTTCTGAGCACCAGTAGTTTTCCACTGGGACTGCCTCTTCTCTGAAAAGGCCATCATGGAGACCCGGTCAGGTCATCAAAGGCAGGGAAAGGGGGGCTTGTTATATTTGGAAGGGGTCTAATTTTACTTATGGGCACACATGTCATCTTTCACCAATAGGAAGCAGGAACAGCTTTCAGGGAAAAGGCATTCTTGTTCAGCCTGTGAAACATGACATACAGGTCAGATGGCTCTCACTTTGCTCCCAGTGAAATCCAAACAGGACAACCTTGCACTCCTTCAGTTTCTCTCCCTGCCGGCGCTTTACAAAATCACAGCTTCCCTAAAATCCTTAGGCTCTTCTCTTGTGCTCTGATCTAATTCCTTTTTCCCTCGTGCCGAGCCAACATCCCTGCCTGGACCATGGCCACATCTATGGACTTACCAGATGCTGTTTGCAATGTTTGTGTCACCCAGATCAGCGACCCGCAGGAGTCTGAGGTGGATTATCTGTCCAGTTCTCAGATGGAGTCTGAGGCGGTGGCCCTGCCCAGCACGGAGCCAGTGATAGGGGAGTCCTTCTGCCAGTGTGAGCGACAGGAAGAGTTCAGCCCGGGCTTTGGTGTCACCAGTGACTGCCTCTGTGGGGAGGAGGATCAGGGTGAGCAGAATACAGATACAGCATATGACTGATGGGACACTATAAGGACTTGTTTGTCGATAAATCCCACTTAAATTAACTTCTCTAAACAATAGCTACACATTCAGATATATTACTAACACAGTTTGTGTCTCCTCAGGTTTTGATTGGGTGTGGGATGAGCACTTTAAGTCTTCTGGAGCCTTCCTCAACTGTGACAGTAGGAAGGTGACCTTTCACTCCGACTACAGCTGCGGCACAGCGGCCATCCGTGGCACCAAGGAGCTCGCAGACGGCCAACACTTCTGGGAAGTGAAGATGACATCTCCTGTCTATGGAACTGACATGGTGGGTAGCAGAAGCTTTACTTCTTCAGATAACAAAGGCACCCGGGCTTATTTGGAAATCTCACTTTGGTTTTTATTGATGTTGAGGCTCATCAACGACTGCTGTTGATGAACCTGGTTTGATCCTTTTTATTTGAATGTTTGATTGTGCAGATGGTGGGGATAGGGACCTCAGAGGTGAACTTGGAGAAGTTCAAGTACAGCTTTGGCAGCCTGCTGGGCCATGATGAGGATAGCTGGGGGCTCTCATACACAGGTCAGTAAAACAGGTTAAATGTACCACTGAGGCTTTCCACCACTGGTATGAAGAATGTTGAAAAGTGAAATATTGAGGTGCTTGTACTTCACTTGATTATTTTATTGTATTTAACTCCAAACTTCTTAATTTGACTTTGTGGATTTTTATAATTTATAAGTTTTTTTTTCTTTGACTTTTTTTAACTTTGAAAATAAAAACATTTTTTATATTAAACCATTGTGTCATTGTGTAAAATAAGCAGTGACTGGTCAAGACACATTTCTGAAGTTATTCTTTAACTGTTTCTAAAGGTTTCTTTAAATAGGGCAGTAAAGAGAAGACAACATAATCTTCTGCTGCACACATTAGTCCATTTTCTTTTTTTGTACAATTCTCAAATACATGCAATCCTGTCAGGTTTTTCATAGTTTTGCTCCATTTGCCCTCAAAACTGTTATTTAATAAATTAAATTAAATTAAATTAAATTAAATTAAACTTTATTTGTAAGGGACCATGTGCCACTAAAACATAAATGTAACCATTTGATGCATTGCACTAGAGTTAGCTTTGGGCTAATTTACATCTGCAGTCCCTTGAGACCCTTCAGATTCATCTTGTGACCCCTAAGATGGGGCAAAGCTCTACATTGGAACTGGAACTGGATTAAAATACCTACAGTGTACATGAAGTTAATTAAAAGTTCATTTTTTACTGCTGATAAATCGTCCTTTTACTTTCACTTAGTAAGATTTTAGTTGGCACAACCTGTAGAAATGTATTTTGTAGTATTGCTACGTTTACATACTTCTTCCATGGATACTTGTTTTTACCATTACTCACCTATTTGGCATCTCTTTGTGTTTAAAGGTCACTTCCAGCACAAAGGGGACAAAGTGAAGTTCTCCACTCGGTTTGGTCAGGGCTCCATCATCGGAGTTCACCTAGACACCTGGCACGGCACTCTGACCTTTTACAAGAACCGATACTGCATAGGTGTGTTTCTCTGTAATACTAACAGATCTTATTCATCAGCAGCATCTTTATCTCCCCTCAGGCGATCTCACTGTACCACCTTTCTGCTCCAACAGGTGTCGCTGCCACGCGCCTGCAGAACAAGAAGTTCTTCCCCATGGTTTGCTCCACAGCAGCTAAGAGCAGTATGAAGGTGATCCGTGCCTGCTACACACCCACCTCCCTGCAGTACCTCTGCTGTGCCCAGCTCCGCCAAGTGCTGCCCTCCTGCCCAGACGTACTGAATGCTGTGGAGCTCCCCCCCGGCCTGCGGACCCTCCTCCACACACAGCTCGGCTGGGTCTTCACCCTCAGCAGCAGCAGCCCGGAGCCTGACTTACCAGAACACCTGGACTTGAATGAGGTCTTCACGGAGGAGATTTGTCGGCCTTCCAGCCCTGTCCCGAGTCCAGTTTGCACCCTGAGTGCCTGCGCCTCCCCAAGCCCCTGCAACAGTCCACTTCCTGACTCTGTCCCCTACCCGTGCCCATGTCAGACGTCACTGCAGACTCAACCCTGCACATGCCACTGCCCTCCCACTCCCCCCAGCAGTGACTACGACAGCTGCTGCTCCGAGCCAGAGGATTACCAGTGCAAAAGATGCCGCTGGACATGACTCCGCTGTAAAAACTTTTAGGTTTTAATTTCATGGCATTCAAACAATGAACGGGCGAAATAAGAAACTATAAAGGCAGTGAGACATTCAAGGGAATTGGGATACCAGGGTTCTCATTTTATCCAACATCTATACGCGGGTCAATGAGAACCATTTGTACTGCACCTTTTCATTTTTTATTTATGCCAACCTAAGAGCATTTCAGGTAAAACTGTTCAGAAGGATAGAGTCCAGACAGGACAGGAACTGCTTTTTTGATACAGAAGAAATGACTTTTTGTACAGTTAACATGTTGTATTATCAGCGTCTGGCTCAAATACCAAAAGTTGTTTGGTAACCTTGCCGACAAGATGATTTGTTTTTCTATATGCAGTTTGTAATGAACTTTCTTACTCAGGAAATTCTGTAAAATAAAACCAAAATGAGAATTTCTGTTGCAGCTCATTTTTATAGGACATTTCAAATAAACAAAAGTTATGAATAGGGGCATCTAAGAATTTATCTCACATTGATACATAAACAGAGCACTGTATCAGAACAATACATCATATACTGTACATCCTTTGTGATCAGATTTCACTCCATGAGTTAGAACATGTGTATAGAAAGTGCTTTTGGTAAACATCTAGGGCTCATTATTAGACATCAACATATTAGCAGCTCAGTAGTTACATCCATTCATGTTGACATGTTAGTCCAGGACCAGCTGGGGGTTGGTGGCTGTGATGCAGCGGTAAACTCTGGCAGAAATGTCCGGTCCTACACGTCTCTCTTTACCTCCACTGTTCACTAACACACCGGCCAGCAGTCCTTTTCTGTCCGCCTCCAACTCCAAGCTCTGGTATGCCTAAAAATCATGACATATTTTATTTAACAATGTTTTCTACTTAATGTATGTCTTTTTCTGATTTTATGAATTCACTTTTAATTTGATTAATCTCAAACATTTCCAACATTTAATTTCTCTTCATCAAGCAAAAGACAAAACAAGTTTGCTTTTATATCTCATTTTCAAAGAATCATTTTGGATAAGTTGTTATGCATGTAACTGTGTCTTGCTTTGAGAGTGAATGGTTTAATAGGACTTAAGGCCACTCCCCCTGCCTCTCCTCATGCGTACCTGCAGAAGCAGCTGCGGTGACGGATATGCTGCTGTCACGGCTGAAGCCACAGCAGGACTAACTCTGTTAAGCTGTTGGATCTGTTTGCACCAGACCTGCGTCAGCCCCAAGCCGTCTCTCTCTACCCGCACCCCGCTGGCCCAGGAACCGTCCACACAGAAGGGCAGCTCTGCTTGCTCGCTCAGCAGTCTGACAAAATGAAGATAAGTCTACTTATTATCAATGAACAACTAGTGATCATGGATGTTTAATGCCTGATAGAAAGTTTGAAGTCTTTAATGTGACAATGACTTTGATGGCTGCGTACTTGAAAGGGCGTTTGGATAAGGCCTTGGTGACAGCATATACATGGTCAGTGACCTCCTGCCAGCCATCCAGGAACACCACTGAGATATTTTTGTAGAGCTCTAGGTAAACAAGAACCTGGAGAGGAATGGAAAAATAACATATGAAACCCCTCATCTTGTAGATCTGATTAGCTTTAGCCATGAAAGGTATAAAAAAAGATGGACGACACGACAGCTCTCCAAAAGTGAAGCCAAAACATTAAGCACTCCTCGTGCAGACCTAATGTTGACACAAGAAAAATGGGTCAAACTAAATTTTAAATACTTATGGAAACAGAGGTCTCACAAATGATTTTGTCTCATTATAGTTAGTTATTATCAAGCTGATTTATCACCAACTGTTCATTTTTCAGAACTTTAGTTACTTGGTGGTGAAAAGAGCGGATGTAACATTATGATTGAAGCTCCGTTGTCAATGCCGCTCCTGTGGGGATCTTTACCGGATTAGCAGAGTAGAGGAAACTAAACAAACTGAACTGAAAACCAACATAAGAGTCAGTTCTGTTGTGGACTGTACCAATCTGAGGCAGTGAAATGTGTGCTTTGATTAGCAGAAGGTGCAGGATGTCCATACATTAGCAGAATCTTTGTTGCACAACACAGGCTTCAAATGACATCACCAGCGGAACTTGTCAGCGCCTGTTGCAAGGGGTATTTGGCTTCACTTTTAAACAACAGGAGTGGGTGAAAACCTGTTGTCCATGTTTATATTCATTTCATTTCATTTCACTTGTTTATTTCTTTCGCACATGCCAAAACACAACGTTCACAGAAAACGATTCACAACTTTTTATCCCAATCCATGTTTGGAAAGGAGCAGGGAAAATAATAAATCTTATTTTGCCTGCTCCTCACTCAAAAAGAAAACAAGAAATATCTAGATGGTCTGTCCAATTACAATCGCTTGGCAACCATGACCCAGCAACATAAAAAAATCTGACAATTCAGAGTCTTTGACTTCACTTCCACATAAATAGGGAGGAAAACAAACACAACTAAAACACTAACTGCCAATTTCACAGTCTAATAACTGAAATATATTCACACAGCTCTTCAAGTCATTACATACAGACATGGTTTAAGCAGCCCAGCTCAAGTACTATAAAGAGTTAATTATGTGCAATATTTAAAAAATGTTAACTTTCAACCTTCAGAAAAATCGTTGGATAGTAAAACATTGGAAAAAGAACACTTTAGATCAACCAGCTGCAGAGTTACAGTCATAGTCCATTGTAATATCTTCTTATACTGTATTATTTAAGTTGTTGCTAGTTCTGCTTTATTTCCTTGTTAATTGTTTAGCACCAATACACCAAGTCAAATTTCTTGTATGTGTAAATGTACTTGGCAATAAACCCCGATTCTGGTTCTGATTCTGAACTGACCTCCTCTATGTCCACATTCTCCATCCCAAATTTGGATTGGAGGGTCTCGTCTAATAAACGCACATCACAAGCATTTGTCCTGTTGGCAATAATAACACGTGTGTTAACACCATAGGTAATGAAAGCTGGAACATAAGAAAGTAATCATTCTGTTATCTATGGATCATACACTCACCTGTAGTCTGTCACTAAGAGAGTGACCACCTTCTTAGCATCACTGTTGAGACACTCCAAAAGAAGACTGAGGATGGACCCTGTCCCTATCTCCTCCTCTTCACTATCAAGTACCTGGAGCTGTAACAAAGGAATATGAAGGAGTGCTTAGAATGCAGCATGGATGTAACTAAGACCACCAGAGACATTCATGTGAGCGTGCAACAAGCATAATTATTAACAATTTAAGAGGTTGCTTACTTTCTTCACGGAGATCACCATGTCCATAAACTCAGTCATATTCAGCACCAGAGTCACCTGCTCCTCCTCTAAAAAGCCTACTCTGCCATCTCCTCTCTAGGTTAGGCAAGGCAAGTTTATTTATATAGCACATTTCAACAACAAGGCAATTCAGAGTGCTTCACACAAGACATGAAAAGCATCATGACAGAGGAAAGAAACAAACATACATGCAGATGAGTACGTGTGCATTTAATATTTTCACCTAGTCAAAGCTACAGGATTGCAGAAGTGAAACACAGTATTTATGTTACATTAAGTCCCTACCTGGGGTAAGTCCCTCGTCCAGGTGATGCTGTGTGGAAGCTGTTTGCTCTCAATGTTGAACCTCCATTCAAATGTAACCAGGGTGTCGAGCAAGAAGTCTGAGCCATCCTGCTGCAGAAGAGCTGGAGAAGAAAAGCCCTAAACTCTTTACAGATTTACAATATGAACAATTCTGGTTTGTTAAGAAAAATGAAGCTACTACCCGAGTACTTCTGTTGGCTGATGGACGTAAGGAAGTGTGTGGTAAGCATAAAATAAATTTAACTAGACTTTTTATTGATTTATCATCCAGTAGCTAGAAAAATGTCACCAGATGTGTTACAACCTCTGGATCTGCATGTTTATTAAATTATTTGTTGCTATGTTTAAGGAAACCAAGAAGTCCTCATCCTAAAAATAGTTTGTTTAAATACAATTTATTTAGTAAACTTACAAAAATAAATGTTGAAAACCTAAATGATGAAACTCATTTTATGCAATACAGTTAATAAGCACTGTGAACCAACTTCTTTACAGCAAGTTGTTTGTACTTATTTGTCTGCAGCTTGTATGGCACCACAGCATACAAAAATATATAAACAAACAAGCTGTGTTAACATGTCTTAAAATCAAACTTCTCCAGATGTTATATATTACGGGGTTCCAAATGTGCAAACAAAGGGATGTGTGTGTTTAACTGTCCTTTAAAGGTACATTTAGTGTTACAGACCCTAGTTTCGGTGTGTCTTTTGCTCACATGACCACACATTTGTCAGTGTCTTTTGCTCACCTGGTGATTAATTTGTCCATCAATTCTGCTACAAACGTTTGTAGTTTTGTTGTACTCCCTGTTATGTGTCCTCTGACAGCCTCCTTGTTGTTCTGATGAGTTGTCTGAATGTGTCGTTCTGATGTGAATCATTATACACTTTTCTTTTTTTATTTTAACGTATTATGCCAAAGAAATGTCAATAAATCCCTGACTTTGGACAAGCTTTCCCTGTACACCTCCTGGAATTATATTTTCCGACAGCATGAGAAGGCAGCACGGTCAGTCTGTGTACCTGGATCTATGCAGACAGTCAAACACTTCAGGCAGTTCTCCGGCCGCAGACTCTTTAGGTTCTCTGCCGCCTCTCTCCTTCTCTGCTGCTCCTGTCTCTTCTCCTCCTTCTCCCGGGCTCTGGCTGTTCTCCGCTTCTCCCTCTCCTCCCTCCGCTCCCTGGCTCTGGCTGTTCTCTGCTGTTCTCTCTCCTCCCTCCGCTCCCAGGTTCTCTCTCTCTCCGCCTCTACCTCCCCCTTGGTGCGGCATTTTCTTGCAGGACTCGGTTTTAGTAAATCTGTTCGCGGTGGAGACAGTGAAGAACTTTTAACTGACTCACTTGTGTTGTCTGCAGGTAGTTGGGTGATTTTGCAGGAATGGTCTGAAGTCTGATTCTTTATGGACACTTTGCTGCTGACTGTTGCTGCATGTCTGCTTTCCTCCTGGTTTAACTCGGTTTTCGTTTCAGTGTCGCTTTCCTCAGATTCAGATATTTCCCATGTTTTAGCTCTGCGCAGAACAGACATTTCATATGTTTAAGACATATTCAAAAGCCTCCCAAACACCTTTGCGTACACCACATTCTTCTTCCTAATTGAAATCCGTCTCAACTCGACGGTGTCCGCTGAGGGACAAAACAGTAAACCGCGCTTTATAATATAATATAATATAATATAATATAATATGATATTATATGATATGATATGATATGAAATGATATGATATGATATGATATGATATGATATAATATAATTAAATATAATATAATATGATATAATGTGGTGATTTTATACTTCGCTCACGTTGATGTAATTCACTTGCAGCTTTATGGTAAATACTTTAAAATGTATTTTTAAAATTTAGAATATAACTATTCTATTCTATTAATCTTATAACCTATATTGTTGCTTCGGCTTCTAGTTTTTCCTTATTCATAACTGTAGAAAATACTTTAAATGGAAAACTGAAACTGCTCAATAAAGTTTTTGGGAATAACAAATAAAAAAACCCACTGAATCCAGCGGAACGTTTGCTGTCTGCGCAGATTTCCAAACGATCTGCTGCGTCCCTGCAGAGCTGCAAGTCTTTTTAGGGTTAGTAAAGCTGTGGCCGGCGGACCGCAGCAGGAGAATCGTAGCAGCAGACTGCTAACCTGTTTCACCAGCTTTCCATGTAAACAACTCTGAAATGATGTGATTAGAACGTTTTTGTTTTGTAGTCGCTGTGCTTTTTTTCTTACCATGACGCAGCCAGCAGAGAAAGGTACGTCTGAATATATTTTTTTATTTGACCGAAGTTGCTCAAATCATTGTATTGTGAACATCCAGACCCCTGTCTCACAACCCTCCGGATACGTCCCTAAAAAACTGACCGGGCCACAGAACCACCCACTCAACTCTTTACACTTCAAGTCTCTTGAAAAAGCTCATGTGAATAACTAGGAAGTTGCCTAATGGTTTGTTATTTCATTAATGTCTTATTCGCTGTTTAATTTAGCCTACTAACACACTAAGCTAACTCAGCTAACTCTCACAACAACAGATTGTTTTCCTCTGGAGGCCAACATGAAGGTCTTCAATGGACCGAGTTAAACTATAGATACTTCAAGACCAAACAGGTTGTTTTAAGGTTGTTGTTTTTTTCTCAGTGTGAGAATTTAGTAAGTAGGCTACATCTGTTGAGGTACTGCACTTTCGTATTTCCACTCAGTACAACTTTATACTTGTTTGGTATTCAAATATTTATTTGGCACCATGAGGTATTGGGTAAATATGAGATTCAGATGATTACTATGAAATAAATCAATTACAGTCAGTATAATTCACATGATAATATCCTGTCTGTATTATGAGTACTTGTTAAGTTTGGCAGTAAATCGTAATGCTCACTAGTTTAAGTATGAAGGGCATTTATTTGCTTCTTTCAATGATGTAAGTTTAAAGTGAGACTGTACAAACCAGAGTGTTTTATATATGAACACATGCTTTTCAGTATGTTTAGAATGAACATTGTAATCAATGGCTCTTGTGGGTGTCAATGCCCAAACCACTCAATGGTATCAGCTTGCCAACGCTCAACTTTTTTAAATACTGATTTGTTTGTTGACTCTGATTAATCTCCTTCTGTTGTTTGTTTGTGAATATATCTGCATTATCTGGGTGGACTGTGGAACAGAATTGCCCTCTGTGTTGAGGAAATGACTAAGACTTGACTTCACACAATAAGACTCAGTTGACTCAGATGGCTTACGTTGATGAAAGTTTATACATAAGAAGAATACTCATGAGGAGACATGATTCAACATCACACTTCTGTACTCGTGTCTTGCTCAATCACATCTGCTGAACTCTTCAAAAGGCATCGCATATATCCTAGAAGACATTATCATTATCAGGGTCGTGTCACATTGACCCACCTAGACTAATCTGTGACATCAAGTAGACAATAAGTCTACCAAACATCAGATATCAGGAAGAACAGTTGACACTCTCTAAGATGTACTTGGTGTTCTAATCACAACTGAACTCTGTCAGGTCTGACTGACAATAGAGAACAATAAATAAACATAACGACGTCTGTACATTAGAATCTAAATAATTACAGAGATTCCACCACACTCTGGGATAAATGAAGTTGTCTTAAGTGATAAATGCAACAATAAAGTATAAACTTTCATGCTGATTTTCTATGTATAAAAAAACAGAGGTGTTGGTTTTTCTACCTGTCTTTGAAATTGCCAGGAAGGACTCATTCTTCACTCTTTTTGTTATTCTACAGCGTATTATCGCTTTGTGGTGCTGTTCTTCAACTGTCTTCTGACATTTGGCTCCTACTTCTGCTTTGACATCCCCAGTGTTTTGCAGGATCAGTTCCAAGGGGTAAGAAAGTCTGAGGTCGCAGGGCAGACCAGCTTATAGATGATGATATCTCCACATACCACGATGATATCAAATGACTTTAATCTCTTTACTGGCTTTCTCTCGTCTGACAGAACCTGACATGTCCCAATTCCACCGTGATCAATGGGACAGTGGACTGTGTGGAGGGACTGGGGATGAGTCCTCAGCAGTATAATCTGCTTTATGCAATATATGCTTGGACGTAAGTAAACACACACACACGGCTTGTGCTGTAACATACTGAACGTAGAAAAGCTTGACTTTGTGTTTTTCTGTCCTATCTACAGGAATGCAGTCGTGGTTGTCCTTGCTGGTTTCCTGATTGACAAATTAGGAAATCGCTGTGAGTTTAAATGAAGTGTATCTGCAAATCTTTCAATCAAACAACAACAGAACAACTGCCTTCTGTAAAGTAGCTCTGTGTGAATTGATTCTCCTTGCATCCTCTCTGCAGTCGGAGTGTTTCTCTTCTCCTTCCTGTGCGTTCTGGGCTCGTCGCTGTTTGCACTGGGCTCTCACTTTAAAGGAACTCCCTACCTGCTGCCGCTCATGCTCACAGGCCGATTACTGTTTGGATCGGGCAACGGATCTTTGACCAGTAAGGCCTCTTTACAGGAAGTCACATGCTTGTGCAGTGTCAGCTCAGAGAAAGCTTCCTAAACCGCTCTCTCCTCTACTTTTTTTGATCAGTTGTTCAGAACCGCATCACAGCCTTCTGGTTCAAAGGGAAGGAGCTGGCCTTGGCATTCGGTGTGACCCTGGCATTCTCTCGCCTGGGGTCGGTCCTGAACTTCTTCTTCACCCAGAAGTTTGAGGAAAAATATGGCATGCAGTGGACCCTCTGGGGTGGTATGTAACGAGGGGATGGAAACCTCAAACTGTAAAGCATGACAGTAGAACGTATACAAGAAGTGGACGTCGCTTCTTGGTTTCAAAGTGAAGCCAATGTGGAGGTGCCTTGAAACTGTTTTTTTCTAATGACCAACAGGGACTCTACTTCTCAGCTGATTTATTACCTCAGACAAACACAAGTCTTCAAAGGAGCCGCCGATGACGCAATAATCGTCATTTTGCATCATCGGCAGCTTCTGTGGTTAGCGGGGTGAAACTGTAACGCTAGTTACTCATGTTTTCGTCCACTGAAGCTACAGACCAATCACAGATCAGTGGGTGGGACCTCACGCCCAGAATCAAAACTTAACGTCGGCCATATTGCTTGGTAGCTTGGTATGTGTTGTAGTAAATGTCTGTAACTAGAGGACCCTAGCTTCAGTGGGAGTGGCCTGTGGTGCTGTGCATTCTGGGAGTTGTTGTCTTTCATCCACATGAGCCAAAAAGACACTTTCTGCCTTTTCTCGGCCAAGAAGGCACCAACTTCAAAAGTTATTTCACATTTCTACTACATATATGACCCAATGTCAATACAGATTCATGTTTCAACAGGTGAAGTATCCCTTTAAGGACGTACCTCTTTAAACCAGGATAAAGTCATACCAGTGCAAATCCACCCTGTTGTTGAAACATGGTCATTTCTAGTTCCAGAAAACCAAGATGTTGACGGCCTAAAGCTGCCCCCAAGGCTTCAAAAGAGGCTTTTATATAAATGTCTGACTTTAGGGTGGCTACATCCATTTCTGTATTCAGGGTGTGAACGTAACATTTTCCCTTCTGCTTAATGTCACTTGATGCTTTGTTTCCTAGGTGCTATATTATGTGTGCTTGGCTTCGCATCCGCCATTCTCGTCAGCACGATGGACAAGATCGGAATGAAACAGCTTGGTCTTGATGGAGCCATTCAAGAGGAGTCCCGCAAAGTGGTACGAACACGATCTGACCTCCTTTTTTAAAAATAACATTTGATGAACTTCTTGATTTGTTTGTGTCCTGCAGTGTGAAGACTAAATGATTGTGTTTATTTAGAGAATTCAGGATGTGAAGCTCCTCTCGCTGAGATACTGGCTGCTGGTTCTCACCATCATGTTCTTCTACAATGGCATCTTCCCGTTCATCGCAGACGCCAGGTAGAGCCACTTAGACCATTCAAAACTGGATTTATCCCAGAGGGCAATTTGGTTCCACAGTCTACCCAATACATGCAGACATTTACAAACATCAGGCGGAGTACGTCAGAGACTACAAACAAATCAGTCCTTGATAAAGATGAGCGCTGGTATTCTGACACCCTCGTGTGGTCTCCTTGGGCAATGACACCCACAGTTTATGGACAACAGTGATAGATAAATAAGTAAATAAATACATAACCAAGACATTCTAGGATGCACTGCAATCACAATGAGGACTACATAAAAGGAATGTATGTACAGGCCCCTGTTGCAGGAGTCAGGAATAAACCACTGTATGGTTCAACATAAGAACAAGGGACCCGATAGAGATAATATTAAATCAGTGTTCCTAGGAAGCTAAGTGATCATTTATTGCCTTTAAATACTATAAAATGTTATAATTAATGTCTTGTATTTAGTTTTCTTCTGTGCACGTTGATTTGCATTGTGTCTTAAATGTGCTGCGTAACTTTACCTGCCCCTTCAAGACTATGTATAACTTCAGGACTGTGTTATTATGACCCAAGCACACTAACAAGAGTCCTTTTTGTCCGCTGTTTGTTCATTGTCCAGTAAGTTCATTCAGGATAAGTACAGTGGCTACAGTCAGAAGGAGGCGGCATACATCGCCGGGGCGGTGTACGACAGCTCACTGATCCTCTCGGCCAGCGTGGGCATTCTCATAGTAAGTATCTGGAACCTGGATATCTTATCTGTTGACTTACTTGTTCCACAATCTGTCGTCAAAAGTGTTAGACAACAAGTAACCATGTTGTGTTTTGTTGTCTACTTTGATGTTTTAGATGTTATCCATTCCACTGCACTATTTGAATTTCTCCCTCTACTTCTTTGTTTCAGGATTTTGTGGGTCTGAGGGGCATATTTGCTCTGGCCTGTGCCGTCCTCACACTGCCCGTGTTCGGGCTCCTCGCCTTCACATTTGTACCGCCTCTCGTCTCCACCATATGGCTCGGAATCACCTACTCTTTTGCAGCAGTATGTTTACTACCCCCCAAAAAGTGTCCAAAAATAAGTTTGTTATCGTGTTTAGAAAAGCGTGTTCCTTTAATTAATCCCACTGTGTCGCCTCCCAGGCGAGCATGTGGCCGTCCATCCCCCTCGTGGTTCCTCAGGCAACTCTGGGGACGGCCATGGGTATGGCCACCTCCATACAGATGATTGGGATCGGGGTGTCAAATCTGGTGGTCGGGCAGATTTTGGGCACCAAGTCCAGGTAGGAAGTAGTTCAGATGAGGAAGTTGTTGCAGACAGAATATGTCATGTGTTTGAACTCTCTGTTTGCTCCTGTCCAGTGAAACCAAGATTCCATTGTGGCGTTGGCAGAGGATGATGATCTTTATGTTAGCCAACACGGTCAGCTGCATCGTCACTTCAGTGCTGCTTAATGTTGTCGACCGCAGACAGGTCAGAAATCTTACACACTGCTCCTTTATTTACTACAACAAAAATCGGAATCCACTTTTTTTTTTTGCGTAATAAAGAGAATTTGTCTCGGAGTTTTGGTGCAAAACAGTGGACATAAAAACAGGAAACACGTAAACAGATGTCTGCTACCATCTAGAAACTGAAATAGAAGTTAAACAAAGAACAAAAATGTAAAACATATATGATACAAGTATGTAGAAGAAGCATGTGTCATTTGAAAAGGCATTCTCTTTGTGTCTGTTGTTTGCTGAATTTAGCAGTGTGTTGAGTTAGTCTGATTTTTCCTCTCCAGGGCGGGACCCTGAACAAGACGACCAAGAGGTCAGAGGCAGCAGAGAGAGACTCGGACAGAGAGCCGCTCAACCAGGCGGAGGAGGAGGAGGAGGAAGATGAGGAGGAAGAGGAGGCGGTCAGATCTCATTCTATCAACTCCTGAGCTTTTCCTCAAGTTTCAACAGTTTTCTCTTTCTCTTGATATATTTTTGTATGTACTAGTTTTTTTTTTTGATCATGGACTTGATGAATTACCTCATCTTACTACAGTGTATGATAGAGCAGTGCATTGAATCAGAATGATTCATGGTTATTAATAGTCAACCAGGTCAGGGCTCGACATTATTACTGGCCTGGATGAATGATTGACAGAGTCCGGCCCAGCTGATTGCACGTTCAGCTGACCAGCTCGGGTCAGTTCAAATACTGCCTGAAAAAAAAAATAAACAGTAACACGTTCTCAATTTCACAGCGCTATCCCGTCATACCGGTGTTTTGTCAGTAATTATTTTTAAACGTCGTTGTTAGGTGGGGGTTGTTTTTGTTTGTATAAATCCAATGAAGAAATCATGAAACAGACTGGAGATTATAACACCATTTAATCGGCCGAGGTCAGACAACTTCATCAAACAAGCATGCTTCCAAATCACTTGACTGACAAAGTGCTGACAAAGTAACAGTGTTCACAGTGCTGCTTATATTCTGTCAAATAGGTGCAACACACAAATTCCTTTATATTTGGGTGCATCACCATAAACAATGAAGATGACATGACACTGATTTGTATACGTAACAGATGTAGACTCTCTGTCTAGCAAACAGTTGCTGACAACATATAGTTGGCTCCTATCCAAACATAGATCTGCTACTAAATAGGTGCTTCACCCATATAAGGTTACAGCTTCAGACACCTAAAGGTAGGAGTGTTAACAGGTGGTAGACAGACTTGAATAATACATTTCACGAAGTTACCAAGATGAATGAATTTCATGAAAATTCGTACTAACAGTCGTGCTAATAACTGCTACAGCATCAACGTATCATAAGCGCTTGTGCGTGCGCATGTGTGTCACAGTTGAAAGGCAGCCGAGGTTTCACTGCTGTCACTCCTGCTCGCTACTCTCGAATTGAACACTGGCACACAGATTTTATCGCAGGTTTTCTCTGATAAAAAAACATGTTTTAAAACCATCATATCCCGACAAAAGCAGAGCTAAAAGCAGAGCTAAAATCAGCATTCAAAGGAAAAAAATCACCGGAAGAATAAAGAGTGACAGCAGGGCATGACGGAAACAGAAGGGAGAAAAGTTTGAGCCACAGTGACAGACAGCTGGAGGAGCTGGAACACATTAAAGTTAAAGACTAGATCCTGGTAAAGATAAAAGTTATTTACAAATCATCTTAGCCCTTAAGAGAGCTCCTAAAGTAAAGATCTAAGAATTAAGAGTTTCTCACAGAGAAAGAAGAAGGAGAGATTCCAGATCGATCACAGCCTCATAATAATATCAGATTAAATAGACTCTTACAGTTACCAGCATGGTGAATAAACATGAGCACATAAATATAAGAAAAATACAAAATATTTTTATAATTAGAGTTCAATTAATTAAATAAAAGTTGTAATTGACTTTTGCATCAGAATGGTTCAAGAGTAAATTGGTGACTGTTATTTTTCGAATCAAAAGTAATGTTCCTGGGCCAGCGGTTACTGCTACATATATTCACTTTTTGAAGTATTACACAAGACAGACAGTAGTGACAGAAACATGGCATCAGAACATAGACAGCCAAAAATAAATCTTTTTATGTCATGTAAAGAAAATGTCACAAATATGTCAGGTCTGTGTGAATATACTGTAATTGTCTTTTATGGTTCTAACCCAACACAGTGAATTATTTGTATGTTTTGTCTTTGTGTTTTTGGATATCTCTTCTTGTTTTGAAAAAAGGGATTTTTGATCTATTTCATATCACAGAAAAGCAAAAATAAAATCTTATTACCTGTTTCCATATGTGATTTTGCGTTACATGTATGTCCTGAACAATATTAGACACCAACAAGTTTGTCATAGTCTGTCTCTTTGCTACGGTAATCACATTCACACAGTAGCATCATGAATCCACATTTCTAACACTTTCTGATCCAAAGAGGGAACTTTGGGCAGACCTAATTAAATAGTTTCACAGAAACAGTGTTTAAATGTAACAGTGTAGCCCTGGTTAATAAACCCTGCAGACCATTATCATCCCTGAGTTGCAGCTCTGCATAACATTGAGGAGCTTGACAATGATATATCTCTCCTCCCAACATATTCCTGTCTCTCTTCTGCTGTCTAATCTAATAAAAGCCCCAAAAATAACTTACAAAAATAGACATAACAAAAAGGGACGATATTAACACAACTACTTTACAATATATATGGTTATAAAATAACGATATAAATTCAAAGAACCAGAATCATTTTTTACTGAATACTCAGCTCAGCGTTTGTACCACATTATAACCACTAGGTAGAGCTCTTTCCACATTTGCTTTCAATGACCAGAGAAACTTCAGTTTATATAGTCAGTGTGTCATTGTTTGTTTTTCTCCGTGGATTTTACTATAACCTCGCTCTGGGTCTTCAGCTATTTTTTCTAATATGCACTTTTATATTTGATTTACTTGGAATCCCTGTAACAAGATATTTGTCTATATATTTGAAACCTTTGTCTCAGTCATTTAGAGTATTTTAAGGGGAGGTAGTCATGACAACCGCACTTCAGGTCACATCCATCATACTGTCATCGACTGAAAGAATGTAGACTACATTTAAAGAGCTGCAGCAACATTTCATTTGTGCTTGAATAGTGAATGGACATGTTTGTTTTTCTTCATGGATAAAGTTGGTCACGTGGTAGATCTTTAACGTTTTTTTTACCCAATCGGAATAGGTTTAGGCAGTGATATCCCCAAAAGAAAAAAATCTGAGTTTGTAAAAGGATCTAGGTTTACTTGTCTACCCTTAAATAAACTTGAGTCCTCAAATACTCAGGTGAGATTACTATAAAGACTCAGACACAGGGTGCCAGTGTCCTGACTCTGTGCTAGGTTAGAAGTGGAGAGTCTCCTGCTCTAAAGACAAGAAGGAAAAGACTGTGGATCAGGCTGAATGTTACAGCAGATTACTGAGACTGCTTATGAAAGACTCCTCAAATGAATAATTGTGTGTCCAGCTGTTCTTTGTATTTAAACCATAATCCAAACAAAGATTATACAGAACATGCTCAGCCTTTACAGACACGGTGGTAATTTATGTTAGATTAAGATAATATGATTTTATGATACGATACCGGCTCCACTTTATAATCTGGATTAGAAGGATGTATTCTTCTTCTGCGGCGCAAAGGTCAAAGTCAGAGGAACGGAGGGAAGGTCAACTGATTAAGAGTCTCTCATCTTCTGTTTACCACGCAGATACAACCTAAAAATATACCTTTCTTAATCTTCTTAAGGGGGTGTTTGGTAGGAGTTAGTCTTTGACTGCCCGGTGGACACACACACACACACACACACACACACACACACACACACACAAACCCACGCTGAGTCAGTCACAGAGTCTTAGAGGACAACTTAATACCTGACACTCAGCAAGCGGCTTTTATTTTCTTGACATTTGCTTTATGGTTTCTCACTTAGAGTCCATCTGCAGCCTCAACTGTTTGGCTGACGGCCTGGACAGCATGAGCATGTCAGGCCTCCTCAACCTCAGCGGCCTGGGCCGGATCTGCGGCTCCAGCAACGACATGGTGGTGCTGGACCGGGTCAAGAGGAAGAACTCTGTGAGGAGGATGTCGATCATTGAAGATGGTGAAATAGCCGAGGTCCTCTATCTGATTCCCAAACAGTCCATGATGGAGCAGCTGCCTTTCCTCAACCCCAATGACTACATCGTGTGTGAGAAGCTGGCTTCTTCCACTGCAGACATGTTAGACAGTGAGTATTAACTTTATCCCTCCATGGCTGATGTGTTTTAGGTGATCGGTTGTAGTGTTAGTAGCTTTTCACAATGCTCTATCTGTTGTGTATATAAGTAAAAAACATGGATCTTTAACGGGGGAAATGCTGAGTAGATTGAACGTTTTCTTCAAATTCGTCAACACAGTTTATCAGTTCTAGTAATTACTGAAGGTTGTTGGTCAAACAGACAATACAAAAATACATTTCTGCCCTGTCATGTAAGAACTAGACAACTTTGCAAAAAAGCTAACACATCTAAACTTCAGAATCAGAATCCGAATCAGATTTATTGTCCAGGTATGCTTACACACACAAGTAATTTAACTTAGGTGAAGTGTGCTCTCTTATGTACAGGTACAACATTAAATATCAACAATAAACACAATCAGAAAAGACTAATATTTACATGACTAAATATGAAACAGTGCAGTGGTGAATAGTGCAAAAGATGCTGAAGTAACATGACAAGTAACATGCAGTTATGTGACGGTGTCTGTGTCAGCAGTCTGTGAACGGATTGCAGCCAAATTGAAATATTCTCTTGTTCAGCATGATTGAGGGCATGGTTCAGAAACACGAGGGTAACAAATGCCACTCCCACTGTCCTCTTTGAGAACACACACACACACACACACACACACACACACACACACACACACACACACACACACACACACACACACACACACACACACACACACACACACACACACACGCTCTGGCCCTCTAGCTGTGTTTTGGACAGCCCTCTTTTCTCCTGGACCAGCCGTCCAGTGAGTTCCTCTCCTCACTCCCTCGTGCTGCAGAGAGCGCCGACAGACGAGCAGAGAGCAGCTGTCATGAAAGAGAAAGGTAGATGTTTTTTTAAATGCCTGTTAGACACATGGGTGTGCATGTTTGTTGTTGAGGCTGAAAAAGTTAGTGTCTGTTTGTTCTCACACTGTTTTCTGTTTGCCTTACATATGTGTGATTAACCAGTCAGTCCTCTGAACATGTTTACCTGAGAGCTACACTGATGGGACATTTGTCAATTAGCATTTCTTGGGAAAACTTGAGCCTTGTCTGTCTCTGATGAGAATGAAATTTTCAACATGTCTTATTTCTGATCTGTTAAGACTTTAAATGTTTCCTAAACTAGACACTAAATCAAGAGTTAAAAACTTTGGCTGCCAAGTGGGTAAAAGTGTGAGCACAGCTGCTGTCAGGGCTAATGGTACATCATCATGTGATCTCAACAATACTAGAGAAAGTCAACAGTGTTTCAGCTTGATTATACTGTTAGGTAGCAACAGGGATAACAAGACCTGTGATTGTGGTTCTTTACTTAGTCAGACTGAAGGTATTCAGTTATTCAGTCACCTGTGCAGCAGTAATAAGTGACATCACGCTGTCGGGACAAAATATAACTTATTAATGATCACTGAAACGGCTTCATCTTTACTTAATAAAAGAAGTTTAATAGAAACTTTAAACTCCATTTTATAATTCAAAACATTTGCTGTAACTTTTGATTGTGATCCTGAAACAAAACATAAAACCTTTGCATGTCCTCTTTATTTTGGCAGTTATATTCCTAACAGTGACACACACAGAAAATATTTAAAGGGAAACATACAGTAATTTTTATTAACAGTGTGAGAGAATCTGCATCACATGACCTTATTGTACTGAACCCGGTGGTTAAATTTAGTGAGCATACCTAACATTTCCATTCTTTATACTCACACATAAATAGAATCAGTTGTACTTTTACACTGAAACTTCTGGAAACTTAAAATAGAGCCTTTCATCCCACTCCCCTCACCCGAGCTTCTTCCACAAATACACACACAAACGCACACAAACACTGATGCAGGTTTTCATAGCTGGAGATAGTAGTGTGATTAACTGTCGATCTCAAGTTTCTCTCCATTTGCTGTCCGTCTAAATCCACCGTTTGCTAAGACTTGACACCAGATCAGCTTCACATTGTGGGAGAGATGAAGAAAGAGTTTTATATCCAGAGGAGTTCAGACACACACATACTGCACTGTTTTCCTCTTGTTTGTACGTACTTTACAGCCGTTCTGTGTCAGTCCTTTTCATTTATGGTTTCAATGCGTCTGTGTTGGCGTCACAGCTCTGTCGCTAACATCAGACATAAATATCTGAGGTGTTCTAGGACAAAGGGCAGTGAAGCTGAAACCAGAAAAGACATGAGGACTTTGTTAAGTTTGGCAGAAGTAACAATCTCAAAAGATTTAATGGCATAAATTAATGTTTTACTAGAATCACAATGTGCAGATATAATAATAATAGATTTATTTATTTGGCATGGACATCACAGATACATTGGACGAAGCAGATGCATTGTTTAAGTATTTAAGCAAGCATGCTAGTTCTCAACACCTGTCCACGGAGGCTTTTAAAAGGAAAACAATTCAGATAGGGAGAAAAGCGATAAAACAAAGAGAAACAATAAGGAGAGAATAAATAAATAGACATAAACCGTAGAGCAAAGGCAGCATGATCAAACAATAAACCAGTCTATTCATGTGAGCACTGTTGTTTTGATTTTGATATAGTATTTACCTTTTCAATGTGAGCGTGATAGTTTGTTTTGTTTTTGATACTTTCACACTTATCACTTCCATAACATGAGATTGTTTACAAACTGTTCATATTAAATATTAAAATCTAGAATGTGTGCCTTATATTTAAATGTTATATATAAGGCACACATTTTAGATGTGTCCTCCCCTACCTCATACATACAACAGAATAGAATAGAGTAGAAAAGACCAGAATAGAACTGAATAAGAATAGAATAAGATATAGATCAGTAGTATCAAAATAGATAGAATAAAGACTACAATAGAACATATTAGAATATAGAATTAGAATGGAATATAATAGAACTGAATGTGATTAGAATTAAGTATAGATTACAATAGAATAGAATGAATATAGAATAGAATAGATTAGAATATAGAAGGGGATATAATAGCATAGAATATCTCTATCGTCGTTGCACCAGGAACAACAAAAAACAGAATATGCAACTCACCATCAACACAACATAAAAAGAAGATTGCAGCAATAAGACAGTAAAAAAAAAAAAAAAATCCTGTAATCATGCGCAGTTATCTTGTGTAACCCTCTCCTACATCCTGCAATATTACCAAGGCATTTTATCTTAACCTCATATCACAATTATAAACACCATGTTTTTTTTTTAAACGTGTGTGCAACTTTCTGTGCAACAAATAACCTTAAGTATAAATCCACAAGGGAAACAGGGTACATAGTGTGTTTAGTTATTACACTATTATTATTTCTATTCAGTCATTTTTTATCATTTCATTAGCCCCTTTACTTCTCTGTCTTAATCACTTGATGACTATATTTAACAAAGCTCATCTTGTCTTTTCACAAACTATCATTAATGCAGCCTGAGTTAGAGCAAATGTTCTACAGTGACATTTTAACATCACATAATGTACACACTGCATCTGTACAATCAGTTACGGTGAACTTTATGTTGACCTTTGTGAAAGCTTGGTCTCTTAATCCGGTTTGTTACTGCATACTTGTAACCATAGCAACAAATCTCTCATGTTGTGGGTCTGCCTTGGGGCCGCATACCAACGGTGTCTGACTCAATTTTTGAGGAACTTGCAGGGAGTAGAAATAGTTCAGAGAACATTTTCACTTCCAGCTCTGGGTGTGTGGAAATATTTCTGTTTCAGTCAAATAAATGTAGTCATCCATGCGATTGAGGCTGGGATTATCTGAGGTGTATTTCCAGTGTCGCTGTTATTTTCTTAAGATTTGATGATATTTTTCTTGGACTTACCGTGTTTAAAAGAAAAAAAGGCTTAGCTCATGTGTCTCTTTATCTTTTTAAGCTCTGTGTTGAAACATTGGGAAACGGAGCGCTCTCGACGCGCCACATTCTTTCCTCTCTCTCCTCTGCTAATCACATTCAAGACCTCTCAAGTGGGCTGTGATTAGATTGTACAGGCATCCACTGCTTCTGCTGCCATACAAACATGAAATAGACAGAAAGAGAAGAAGGACGGTTAAGGTTTATTGCTTGTAGCTAATAACGCTACTTTTTTTTGGAAGCTCTCATCTTATTTAGGTACTCTTCAGACTAATATGACTGTGTGTATGTCTGAGTTTCATGACCGTGCGTTTCTGTGCAAAAGCAAGGTTATTTTGTACATTACATTCTGTTATATAATCATTGTAATCACATTTCTAAGGGACTGTTGTATGAACAGATCAGACAGAAAAGGATAAACCGGCTGTCTGAATGATACAGTCCTCTAAACTGACAGGATTGTGCTTCTGATTTGCTTTTTCTAATCAAACCAAAACATTGAAAATGTGATTTTACACATATTTCACATTTGTCTCAACATCAACTTAAAGGATTGTCTGAGCATGTTGTACAGACATTAATATTTTCCAGATAATGGGATAAATTTGGCATTTCCATTATGTTTCCTTTAGCGCCACCATGATGTTAGCATGTTATGTAACACAAGATCCTTATATTCACTTTCAATATAGATAGCTAGTCTTTTATTTTTGATAAATACTTTGCCAGCCTGGCTAACTTCTAAGGCATTATTTACAGGCTTATAAATGCTTATGGACACTACAACCAACCATAGCACTTATGTGTCACTAAGAAGTAGTAGGCTGATAGCTATTAGCAACAAGTAAGACACATGGCTTCTATTTTTTTTATTTGCTGATGGAATTACATAAAGAAGTAACGATTTATTGCACATTAATACTCATTCTTTCAATGAACCACCCTCCAATTTATTACTGATGCAACTTAGGACAAGGATAAATCCACGGTATTGGCAGCCATCTTGGACCTTTATGACAAAATCATAAACATTTGTGATTGGTCTGACCAGAATTTGGGGGGGGATGGAAATCAGGCTCAACTGTTGGAGAAGACTTGTCTAGTTTCTGGTTAATAACCTGAGCCAAATACCTGAAAAACTCTACCGGTTAGCTAAAGTCTTACTTTGTGTGTTGCCAGTTCCTTACTAATTTGTTAACGGGGTCAACTAAGTTTAGCTTCTTAAACAATATTAAAGCACTAGTTTCATAGCATGTTAGCATTGTCATTTTGAGCATATTGGCATACTGATAGTGTTTAGTGTTAGCTCAAAGCATTGCTGTAAGGAAGTTTAGCCTCAAAGAGCTGCTAGCATGGCTGTAGATTGTAAAAGACCCCCTTCACTTAATGTTCAAAAACATGTCACTTTTCAATTTAACTTGCCTGTTAAAACATTGTGCGTTGCAGATTTAGCCTTACAGTACTTTCCTAAATAAAACATTAGTGTAAAAAATGGGCCTAGCCTACTTGCTAACTTCCTTAACAATGCTACAATTCAACCATTTGCACCTTTGCAGGCATTATATAATTTAGCTGATAGCAGACAATGCTAATACATTTGTCAGGATTCATTTAGCCTGTTTTTTCTCTCCGTAGTCCTGCACAACCTTGACAGCCACACGTGTCCTCCGGAGGGGAAACGTGTCATCCAGTGTTTCAGATGTGGGGATCTATGCAAGGGAGAGGTACTGCGTGTCCAGAACAGCTACTTCCACATAAAGTGTTTCTCATGCAAGGGTGAGTACAATCATCAGTGGACCTGTGTTTAGGCCAGCCCAATGCTGCGCTCTCTAGTTGTTTGGTACAACTTGAGAGCAAGAAATTGTGTCAGTAGAGATGAATTTGTGTCTGCCTTGAACACATTATTACAGACATTCAGACTCCAGGGGTGCAGGATAGCCTAGTGGTTATGTGGCATGTCCCATGTAGCCTACAGAGGCTATAGTCCTCATTGCAGCATCAGTTGGGTTCCTATTCGACATCGGCCCGTTGCTGCATGTCGATCCCAGCTCTCTCCTCGCAACACTTCCTGTCTCTCTTCATGTGTCCTATACAATAAAGGCAAAAACTCTTCTTTTTTTTTAAGGGTTGTCTGTAGGCTGGAAGTCATTAGAGGCCTTATCATGTGATCATCAATGCATGTCTCATTTAAGCCTTTAGGTAGCAGTAAGATAAAAAGAAACATGTATTTTATTAAGCAGAATTTTCTTATCACTCATGATTAGTCAGTCTGCCTCATATCAAAACATTTCTTCAGGGTTGTTTTGAGAGTTGTCACACAGACATTCACAGGAGTTACTCTGTTTCGTGGCAAACATATTTCCTCAGCATGCTTTTGTCTGCACTAATTGAATCAGACAAGCTTCTCGTGTTGTTCCCCTTTCATCGCATTGTGATGGTGATTACGCTGGAGAGGAAACAAAGAGACTCTCAGTACTTTTGCGGAACTTTAACAGTGAGGAGACCTATAGGGACTGAAGGGGTATTTGGCCTTCACTGAATCAGACTTTGCTTTAAAGTGTTTCACTTTGAATGAGATTCATTTAAATTTAAATCAACTGTTTGGGTTTTTTGTTGTTGAACATTTTTATTTAAGTAAATGTAACTTTGTGGTGCTTAAAGAATAATTATGACAATAATATATAGATTTTTTTAACAGTATCATTATTCTAAAACTAAATATGATTTACACTATTACCTTATGCCAGTGATACTCAACCTGAGGCTCTAGAGCCACACGTGGCTCATTTGGGACTAGTTGTGGCTCTTTTAGGTTCTACTTGGAGAAAAAAATCCAAAGTAATTATTTAAAAAAGGGAAACATTGTCAGCAGGAATTATTCTTTGCAAGTCATGTCACTGTGTTTCCTACGGAGACCTGGAGGTGACATGGATGGTTTTTTTTTTATCTTGCACGCGCGACTTAGTATCTCGCGTGTGCGACTTATAATAAGTGAGGAATTTTAAGGACTAAAGAATTTTAAGGACTATCTTGCAGATAGTACAGAAAAGCAGTAGCAGTGAATGCAGGCCTATTGTAATGGATCGAGACAGTCTCATCATTTTCTTCTTCAATTTAGGTCTGCGTCAAAGAAATACTTAGAAGCATAGCCTTATATGGTTTCATTTTAAGCCAGAGGCATCTTATCAGAATCCTTGGAGAATACAGACTTTGTCGTCGACAATTTTCGGACTTGCAGGAAGTAAGTATTGATTGATTGATTGATTGATTGATGTAGCCTACTGTATTAATCCTAGCCTGTCTTTTATTGTTTGTTTGTTTTGTTTAGTTGGAATCCCATTAGTTAATATACAGTATAATTTACAGGAAGAAGAATATTACATTAGGATATGTAAAGTAGATCTACCTATCTATCTGATTGCAAGAGAACTGGGTCCTTACACATGTGTATATCTGTATGTATCTTTGTCTTTAGCATTACCTTAAATTCATTAATTAATTCCAATATTTGTTAACCAAATGTATATGTGGGACAGTGGCATAAAAGGACATCCCCCTATGTATTTGTTTATTTATTATTTCAGTGCAGGTCAGTCATTGTGTTGTTCTGATGAAGCTCAGAGAGGAGCGTATGATTTACAATGCTGCTATATGTTTATGTTTTCAGAAAAAAGTAAAACAACATGCAACTCCAAGCGCACTGTGGTTCATTCAAGTGTGCTACATATACCCTTATATACCCTTATACCTTGAAATACTCACCTGTGCAGTTGCAAGCAAGGGGAATTTGTTTAGAAAATATAACTTGAGAATAAACTTTGACCTGTAATCCATGTAATGTGTACACATATGTAAAATGTATATTTAACGTGAAATACTGTTTAGTTCTCCTCCACTGTCTCTCTCTCTCTCTCTGTCTGTGTGTGTCTTTCTCTGTCTCGCTCTCTCTCTTTAAGAGTAATGTATAACCTGCATCTCTCTGCATTTTTTCAGGAGGAGTTAAATGAGATAGGAAATGTCTGGAACACACATCGCATCCAACCATCTAGGAACCCTACTGTGCCCAGTGGGATACCTAACATCATGTTTTCAGCACCTCATTTGTGGGGTGCAGATGACCACATAATCCATTTTAATGCCATTGCCCTGGCTACAGCCAAGCAGACCTGCAAGTTCCTAACAACCATCCCATGTGATGAGAACATTTTTGATGTCTGTACCATCACCATGGAAGAATCAGGGTTAGGCTTTCCAAACAACACATCAGAGGCACTGGATTTATACATGTCATTGAGGGATGTTATCCGTCCCCAATTGTTTGAGTAGTATTTTGTGTTGTCTCTCTGTCTGTGTGTAAGTGGGGAGAGGGTCCCTATCCCACCATGTCTGTCGAGAGAGGAGTGGACACTGGCGTGCCCCTCTCTCCAATCATACCTTGCCTGGAATCATTTGAATAACATTTTTGTAAACATTTTGTAGTTTTAGAAATACTGTATATAATATAACATTCAATTCTTTACATACACCTTGTAACTTGTATGAAGATTTACATGCCTTTGCAACTTTCTTAACTGACTGAATCTTTCCCTGCAAGTGTTGCAGAGGTACAGTTTCTCACCTGTGTGAGTTCTCATATGATTCCTAAGAATTCAGTAGTAGTATTTTTTGTTACTGAGTGACACATTGTCCATTCAAAATAGTCTATTTGTCATAAATATATTCTTTAATAAGTTCTGATCAGTATAGGTGAGGAATACAGTAAGTAAATGTGTAAACCATTGTTTTGTGAATGTGTAGCGTGACATTTTGTTGCTGAATGTTGCCTATAGCAGCTTTTAAGGAAATATAAGAAAATGGGAACAATGAAGGCTAATGGTATTCATTTATTGAAGTACTTTCCTTGAAAAGTAACTGCTGCTTCAGTTGCTGTGACTTCACACCTGTAACATGCAGCTATGTATTACTGTAAGACCTTGAGTTGACTTGTTACTGAGTGTCTACCTCTGGGTTTGTCACTGTATAATGTGTTTCAAACTTTTTATTTCATAAATAAAACATTGCGTGTAATTACCATACATGTACCCATACCCATTTGTAATCCATTTGGTTCAATTTCTACACTCTAGAGGTACGGAAATAGCGTTTAGTCAACTTGATACTTGATCTTCATAGGAGACACCTCCAAATACTGCAAATGTGCTAGTTATATTGTATTAACACACTAGACCATTCAGACCGGTTGAAATAGCATTTAAGTAAAAAAGTTTAACTCAGAGCCAAGTTAAATAACAGACTATTGAACAAAGTGCTATTGGCAGAACCGCAGTAAAAGAACATGCATGCCAAACATGAAAAACAAATGAATACTACAATGAATGATCAACGATCTTTCTCCAGACTGCATTCAAGCACAGGTAAACAAAATTGATGACTCCTAACTCATACTCCCCACTCCCTACATCCATTTATGTCAGTGGCAATTCCTCCAATCCTTTGAGCCAGAGTGCAAGTGAGATACAGTAAGTCGCACGTGCGAGATACAGTAAGTCGCGCGTGTGAGATACAGTAAGTCGCGCGTGCGAGATACAGTAAGTCGCGCGTGCGAGATAAAAAAAAAAAAAACCCATCAATGTCACCTCCAGGGCTCCATAGTTTCCCACACATATTTTAGGAAAGAAAGAGGTTATTTGATTGTGACTCTTGCAGAAATATTTTTTGGTCAATATGGCTCTTAAATCTAAACTAGGCTGAGTACCACTGCCTTAAGCCATGTATCAAACTGTACGGGAATTCATTCATCTGTCATATGAAACAATCTTTGAAAATTAAGATTCATGTTAGTGCATTTTTTATTCAGACTGAAAAAAAGCATTTCTTAAAAAGAAAGACCATGCACAGCCACATCCGGACAGAAAAATACTTTGTTGTGTCAGAAATTACTTTTTTCATAAAAGCTTCATTAATTGTGATCTTTGACGACTTTGAGAGAAAAAAGCTGAAAACACAACAGGCATGTTACTCTGATATAAAGCTACAGACAAGTTTCAATGAATTGATTCAAGTCTCTCCACCGCTTGAGCTACTTAGCAGGTAGCAACTCTTCACCAGCTGGATTAGCTCTGTAGCTAGTAGCTAGCTTTGACTGGCTGCTGGGTATAGCATACATCAC
This sequence comes from Labrus bergylta, assembly GCF_963930695.1. Lineage (NCBI taxonomy): Eukaryota > Metazoa > Chordata > Actinopteri > Labriformes > Labridae > Labrus > Labrus bergylta. Next base: position 22,999,152 of record NC_089215.1, on the reverse strand, counting down.
CCTAACTGAAGTTGTTTGGATGAAAGACATGTTAAAAAATAGGAAACGCTGCAGTTCCTCAAGTGTCAGCTAGATGCTAGCTGCAAAAGGCTCGGAAACCGTATTAGATCCCATTACCCAAAACACAATTTTTGAAATAATTATTTTGGGGCTCTTTGCCTTTATTTGGATAGGAAAGTGGATAGCATGGGATATCTGGGAGAGAGTGGGGCGAGACATGCGGGAAAGGAGTAAGACCTGAACCCCAACCCTTCGATGAAGGACTATAGCCTCTGTACATGAAGCACAACCTAACCGCTAGGCCACCGGCCCCCAAGATGCCCGTCTTTAAAGCAGAACTAGAAATGTTTACAGCCTGGTACAAAGAAAATCTTGGTCCCAAAACATTTCTTAATTTGTCTACACTATTGAGGGTGAATTAGTTTGTATAACTCCTCTTTTTTTGATAATAATAAGGTAAAATAAGGATGTAGCTGATTTGATTAACAGGTGGATGTGTTGTGACTGTTTGTCAGGAGGCTCTAGGCTTTATTTTAGCTGAACCCCTTAACTGACCTTAAACTGTCGACTTTATTTATGTGACGAGCTAGATTGGCCATCCCCATCTTTAGGCTTCATAACGTCTTTTCTGAAACCAATGTGTGACATCACTGAAACAACGTCCATTTTTGATACAGTCTATGATGAAAACAGCTGACAGCTTCTTTCTTTCAACCATAAAAAACAGGATACCAAAACAATGTCCTAAAAAAAGAAAAAGACTGTTTTAAGCAGAGCGTAGCTGTGTTGGGTGCTAATTTATTGTGGGGACAGAACAATACAAGCAACACTCTCTGTGACACAAAGTGCTATGATTCTGTGTCAATGACTTCTGTTAAAAACAGATCTTAATGTATCTATTTTCTGTGTGTGTGCGCAGTATGTGGCTGTGACCTGGCTCAAAGTGGCTTCTTCACGAAGAATGACGACTACCTGTGCCCGCTGGACTTCCAGAGGCTCCACGGCACACTGTGCAGTGGCTGTGGGGAGTTTGTGGAGGGAGAGGTGGTCACAGTCCTTGGGAAGACGTACCACCCATCATGCTTTGTGTGCACTCTTTGCAGGTAATTCAAATCTTACTTGTGCAATTCTGTTCAGAGGAAAAGGACTGTGAGGCATAACTTTGTGTCTTTATCTGTTTTTCAGACAGCGCTTTCCTGCGGGGGATTGTGTCACCTTCAGTGGAAAAGACTGCCTCTGTCAGCGCTGTATTCGACCCATATCACCCACTCCTAACAACGTCAGCTACCCCAGCAGTAAGTTAATTCTTATACAATTTATACTCTCAAACAAAGGATATCGTAGTCAGGTTGAAAATACTAATTGATATATTTTATAAATAGACTTGATCCTCTGCAGACATAATTTAAAAGAAGATCAAGGCAGTTGTCCAGTTTTTTTTGTTTACTGTATTTTAAGTCATTCATGATCATGTGGAGATGAAAACGAGCGTGTATTTCCTATCATGTGATTATTTGGGTGTACTGTTTTTGATTAAGGCTGACACATCCAGGAGATCCCTCGTAATGTCTTGAAAGGCCTCTCTGTGCTCAGTCAGTCCCAGGAATAGAAGAGAAACACTTTCTCTAATTCCAGTCTTAGTCCCTCCTGGCGCACTGTATAAATCTTTTTCACAACACTGAGTTTACATTACCTTAGAAAATCCAGGCAACCTCTTGGATCTTTCCAGGTCAAGTACGTCAAGTATAAGAGAAAGAATAGAAGGCAGCCCTTAGACTATAAATAGAAGAGGGATCAATAGAGGATCCAGACTCGCAGAGCCTCTGGATTATCAAGATCCCCCTATAGGACTAAACAGAAAGTCGAGTTCTGTATTGACAAATGGACTTTTATTGGTTGGTTTATACAATTCAAGAATAAGCAAGACACACTGTACCAAATAGAGGCTGTAAGTTTTCTCTTAATGTGTGTGTTTTCAGATTGCTCTGGCTGCGGCAGAGACATAAAGAATGGACAGGCTCTGTTAGCCATGGCTGCTCAGTGGCACCTCGGCTGCTTCAAGTGTAAAATCTGCAACAAAGTGCTCAGTGGAGAATATATCAGCAAGTAAGTATCTTGTCTCATTCCTATTCTTCTCTCTGTTGTGTTTTCCTTCAGAGCTTTTACAAATATAGGAATATGTTTTATCCCCTTGTCTTTCAGAGATGGTGTTCCATATTGTGAGAGGGATTACCAGTTTCAGTTTGGGGTACAATGTCATGCATGCCAGAAGTTTATAACTGGAAAAGTCTTAGAGGTGAGAAAATCAATTCTAATTGAAGTGTAAGGCCTTGATTTAATCTGTGATTGCCTTTTGTGATGATTTCTCAAAAGTGTAATGGACGCTACTTGACCAAAACAACACACAAATGATTTAATTCTTTCTTTTTCTGGCCATCTTATCTAGGGTTTAAACCCTAGATGTAGAATGGAGCAAACAAAACTCTATTTAAACTTAATTAAATATCTATGTCTATATCTATGTATATGTGTGTATATATGTATATATATATTTATTTAAATAATTTTTCAATTTTTCAATTCTCACAAATCATCTTGAAAACAAAAAATAAAACACACACTCATAAATGAGTTTTCTGTACCTGGACTTTTAGGTGTCATCGTGCAGAATGAGTTTGTTTTGACATATTTCAGCTAAAGCAGAAATGTTACACCTGTAAAAATTTGAAAGTCTTTACAGTGAGGAGAGTAGCATGTATTTGTTTGCACTTGAGCTCTAATTCTTTTGCTTCTGACCCTGACTGTCCAGGCAGGGCACAAACATTATCACCCCAGCTGTGCCAGATGCAGCCGCTGTGACAAAGTCTTTAAAGAAGGGGAAGAAATGTTTCTGCAAGGTCAGTTTGAAAAAGCATCCACACAGATATACATTTACATACATGTGCATGTCTTTGGCACGCTGTAATCTATTTTATAATAATTACTCAGATGCTGTCCCTGCCTTTACAGGAAAAACTATTTGGCACCCTCATTGCAGAGACATCAGCAGCAGAACGGAGGATAACTACAGGGTAAGATCTCAGTCAAACATATGTTTAACACGTGTTACTGCTGTTACAGAGAGAATGTAAGTGGGATATTAGTGTAAGTTCCTAGGATGACGTGAACACTGACATTTTATTCCACATTCTCTTCCTCCCCAGGTCAGCAGACAAAAAACACCTTGTCTTGATTTCTATTACCCCCCACGTGAAGTCAAGGTTAATATTGTCACAGAGCCTGCAAGCCATTTGCACTGTTGTAGTTTTCCTATAGTGAGTGGGTTTACATGGGATTTAATCTTGCCTCTTGAGATTAACAGCACTTGCTTGTTTCACATGCGATGTGAACACTTTGCTCAATGGGCCAGTTAGATCTCATCTCTGATTCAAAAAAGCAAAAAAACAAAACAACCTTTGGATCATTTGAATTAGATTGCTTTGAATATGTTACATTTTTCAGTTGAAAAATGGTTTGAAAAAGATTTATTATGAGTGCTTGTAAAGGTAATGTAATAAAAGTCCAACTTTAATGCATTCCTTTAATCAATAACTGTCTGTATGAAACATGAATGATGACAGTGCTGCATTCTGTGTTCTTTACTGACATCTACTGTACACTGAAATATACACTTTGTGTTGAAGACGATGGAAACCCCAATCAACAATCACAATTAAATATATACTCTGGGGTGTTATGTACATTGGGTTTGAATGAGGAGTAATAAAGGTTAGAAGAAAATAAAAAACAATTACACAATATTTCTAATAAGACAACTCTGTAAAGTCACGTTTTCACTGTTGCAGATGTTGAATGTCGACCACAATATAATTTTTATTTCTTTTAGCTGTGGGTGTTTAGTGTGGGCTCTTGATGATACACTTTCTGCATGGGCGTTAGTTTTTTGTGCCCCCTGTGGACATATCAATACTTTTTGTTTCTTTGCTGATTTTGTCCTGTTCATGCAAAAGGTTTTCTTTAAACACTTTTTTTATGTTGCTGTCTTTTAACGGGAGACTGAAAAATGAACATAAAAGTCTATTTCTGCAGAGTGCTGTCAATCAGTTTATTTGACATCTACCGCTGACAGCAATTTCAGACATTTCAGACAGAATTTTCTAGTTGATAGTCTGTTTGCTTTAATAGGAAATAAATAGACATAATCATTTCAATCTGAAAGAATGAATCTCAGCTGACATTGCACAGCGTCATACCTATTATATGGCTAGCAAAGCATTTTGTAACGTACAATATGCAGTGTTCTTGCTTCCTCCTCTGATTCTTACTCAAACAGATCAAACATACTGTTAAGTTTTGAACTTATTCTCACATTGGCTTTTGTTGTGTATGAGCGGGGGGATGTCTATCAAAACATGATCTGTCACTCCAGCACAGCCTGCAGGAATAGTCTAAACAGCAAAGGAGTTGTTTCTGACAGTTATGGATATTTAGTTCAATTAGGCTAACATGTGTGAAAGCTTTGTGGGACTAAAAAAGTGTAAATGAATTGAGCATTTTTTTTTGAGACACATTTCTACATGTATTGATACCTAGAAAACAGTTCCTTTTCATTTGTACTTATTCTACACATGATTGTTCATGTGACTGCATGATATACTGACACTGTTCACTGCTTCATAATGATCCAAAGACAAAACAATGAGAGGACACTAGCTGTGCTTGTTGTAGTGACACACTTCAGAAACAAATGTAAACCTGACCGCTGTATTTATTTATTTTTCTTCAGCCAACATCCTCATCTGAAAGCTCGTCCTCCAGGCCGGGCTCGTGCACCCCAGGGAGTCCTGGTCGAACCATCTGCGTAAGTTGGAGCAACAATGTCAATTTTGCGTCTTCCGTGGTGCACCATCCACTGCTGGTTGATTTACAGTTTATCCTTTATTCAAACAGGGGAATCGCATGGACAAAGGGTCTCTCATGCAAGATGTTTCTTTTTGACAGTTAATGCAGACTTTTTTTATTTAGGAAAATAGAAAATGTGAAAGCTGAAAACATTTTTTGATAATGAAGGTTTTCAGCTTTACCTTGACTGGTCGGAACTAGTTTCATCTTGCCCATGAGAGAGAAATGGGGTTTCAATTGTGGTTGAATGATGCGTGAACAATTTCTAAATGTAAACATAGATACACAGCAAAAAGATCAACCACATATTGAACGGGAGTTTAGATTAATTTGCTCGATCAATTTGAATTTGCTGGCAATTCAGATTGTATTTGATTGTAAAAGAAACAAAAATCCAGTGCTTTCAATGTCCTTTTGATTCCTCCACTTAGTTTGTTATGATCCAAACCCTGGTGGTTTACCGTGTGGAATAAACTTCACATCCATTAAAACACCTATTAAATATGAGCCAACTAATATTTACTTTTTGTTTACTGAAAGCCTGAGTAACACTTTATGTTTTGAACAGAAAGAGGCTACAGATAATGTTTATCCGTTCACATCTTGTGCCAAAATGGTGTTGTTGGATTCAAGTTTCATTCCATGATGTAATGTAATGAGTGACCCTTGACCCTTTATTGTATGCTCCCTCTATCTTCCCCCTCTGTGTCCTTCTCCTCACTCCTTTCCTCCCCTCTCCTCCCCTCTCCTGGTCCCAGGCAAAAGTAGATAATGAGATCATTGATTATCGAGACTTAGCGGCGATTCCCAGAGTTAAGGCTATCTATGATATAGAGCATCCTGATATGATATCTTATAAGAGTGTGAACGACACCCCCTCTACTTTGGACAACAAGAGCCAAAGACAGGACAGGCAGAGCCCTGCAGAGGTAAACTCCATTCACCGCTCCGAGCATTGATCCACTGATATGTTTGTGTGTCATTGTTAGGTGTCTGTTTTTCTTGGTTTGATATACGAGTCAAACCAAGTGAGGTTGTGTTTTGTCCTTTGGATATGTGACTGTATTTGGCCCATTATGCAAAGGACTGTGATCTGAAAAGAGATACATGTTTGTAGGTGTCAAGATAAGGCAGGCAGGATCTGCAACATTCCTCTTAGTAAGCATCTTAAGTATTAAGTTACAATTCAAATTTGACATGTGTCTTTTTAGGTTCTTCAATCTTCCCTTATACTGGTTTTAGTACAGTTTGGTTATTAAATACAGAAATGACACCACAAAAAAAAACACAATAAAAGTCTCTTGGGCAGCTAAAGTGCTAGCATCACCCATCAGTTATTACTGACAGTTTTAAAGGTTATTGATGTTGACCTGAGTGTCAGTTTTTGGTTGCAGGACTTTATTGCAGGCTGTTGATGATTTATTTACAGCATGGATGGAGGGTTGAGGGAGTTAGCCATGTGTTAATATAGCAGTAGCTTATGCCACACTTAGCTAGCATACATTTGTGAACATACGTGCATTTTAGCTAACATTGCATTTTTATGCTAACTACTTTTGTAACTTACTTTTCAGTGACCAATTGAAATTAACTTAAAATCTATTAGCAGGGCTTCTGCTTCTTCATAATCTATTTTTGACTCGGATGTCTCAAGCACAATGTTTAGGACAGAAAGAGCTGCATTACACTGAAGTCACATGCACTCACACATTCTTCAAAAAGTGAGGTTTTCTGATAGTAGTTAGTATTTATTTTGTGGATGCTAAAAATAATGTTCTACCATGATTTTACTTTTTGATGCCACATGTCTCGAGGCTTTAAAGAACGAGATGCTTATTCTGAGTAACTGACATTACTATCAGCAGTGAAATAACTCTAAACCAAACCGTCACTGTGAATATACATATATGTATATATATATTATTTAATTTAAATGATAATACACGCACACTTATTTATGTAAATACTGTAATTGACATCTTAATTGACCCATCTGTCACATAACTGCATTTTACTTGTCATGTTACTTCAGCATCTTTTGCACTATTCACCACTGCACTGTTTCATATTTAGTCATGTAAATATTAGTCTTTTCTTACTATGTTTATTGTTGATATTTAATGTTGTACCTGTACATAAGAGAGCACACTTCACCTAAGTTAAATTACTTGTGTGTGTAAGCATACCTGGACAATAAATCTGATTCGGATTCTGATTTAGATCAGAGAATGTTTGCTCGCTAAATGTGTCGTCAACTCATTAAGAAAATAAAGTCTTTAGTATTTAATGGCTTCTTAGAATATCTAGCCTCCTTTTAACCCCCCCCCCATATGTCTTTATGTGAAAACCTCTTAACTCCAAATTTATTTTGAAATCTAGCTGAAATATTTCAGTTAAAAATACATATAATCAAACAGTCAAAGATAAGATTTTAAATTCTGAAGCTCGAGGTTGTTTGTTGTGATATCAGACAAATTTGGAGATACAATGTTTTCACCGCACGCGTACAATGCTTTGTTTTAATGGTTACTACTGCACTTTTTTTTTTGTTTAGTCACCAGGAAATGTATCTGTAACCACTGAGGTAAAGAAACTGTTTTATTAAAGATCCTTACATAAACATATTTAAGAGATATTAGTATGACCCCTGTAAAATTCTATTATATCACTTTAATAGCTTTGGTTTGTTGTGATTTTAACTCTGTTTTTTTTTTTTTATGTTTTAAAGGACAATTTAGAAATACGAAAGTACATACCTCAATCTACAAGCCACGGATCTTTTGGAGTTGGGATGCACACTCGTCATAGCTACACCCCAACGCTGTCCAGATCCCCACAGCACTTCCACAGGCCAGGTGAGAGACGACATCCAAGAGTCTCATTTCCTTCACCACCTTTGCAAAGATAATTAAAAAAATCCCACACATCTCACTTCTTCCTCTGCAACCTCAAAATCTCCTCCACTTTCTTCCCACTGTTCTTCTTCTATAATAAGCAGGCTCGAAGCCCTCTCCCTCTTTAGTCTCTGACAACAAAATCACCAGCCCCACCTCCCCTATATTTCACCCCACCCTCCCTCACTTCAAAGGTAAGATCCCCCATCTGCTCTGCAACTCCTCTTCTCTAATTACTGTTGCCTTGATTATTGCTTTGTTCTACTTTTCCTATTAAACTCATACACAATCTATGCTTTACAATGTAAGGGAACATGGTGAGTGAAACAGTCAAATTAAATCCCCAAGTAGTAAAAATAAAGTGATTTAAGGGTGGGATTTGAAGTTTAGGAGAAGGCTGTGAATAACTTTGTTCTTAGAAACACTGAGCCATCTAGTGGTCAAAGTTCAGAGAGACTGTCAGCCGCCCACACACACCTCATTCACCTCTTGGTACTTTATGAGACAGCTCAGCAAACACACAAGCTGCTCCCTCAAAATATTTCACTACACTTTGTCCTTTCTCTTTCTATCCATTTTACCTACATCTAAAAATAAACCTGCTCAAATTGATTTCAAAGTTGTAGATATATATATATATATATATATATATATATACTGTTTGGATTGTGCCTGTTTCCTACTTCAGTCAAAATTCCTCTACACCTGATTCTATTTATAGCAGCACTGTGAATATTTCAAAGCCTGCTTTAGTGTGTGTGTGTGAGTGTGTAAGAGATATGAAATACTTTGACAGTTAATCATTAGCAGGTTTTTTTGTGGTGCATCTAAAAATAACTAACAACCTGCACTGCCTGGATTTTTGTTTACAATGGCGAGCCGTGTCTCACTGCATACTGAGTCCTCCTGAACCGCTCGATTTGAAACATGAGATTCTTAAATTATGTTGATGATCATTTCAGAAAAAAAAACTCCATTGACTTTTTATTCTTTTGCACTGCTGGCCTGTTTTATGCTCCCTGATTAGACTCAGGTAGAATGTGATATAAAGGTCACCATAGTTGTTGTTTACATGTTAAACCTTCACCTCAAGCTTTTGAGCACTAATTCCACTTTATATTAAGATCGACATGTTCAAATGCTACTCCAAACTGATTCTGTTGTTTTATATAGAAAACTAAATTGGTGAAAAGTCTTGGATATTGTTTTATAACTTATAGCCCCCTAATTTTTATGTATGCCTTTTTTTTAAAATAATGTTTGACAGGTTGAGCAGAAACAGGTTTTTACGTTACTGCATATAATTATTTGATATTGAAACACTAGTCATACTACTAGTACTATACTAAATACTGTAAATACTGTAGCACTTCAATCCCAACCCGTACTGTTATTTCTCTTTATTATAACAAAACAAGATTCTATATGTCCAATACTCTGTCATCGAGCAGCTTTTTTGCATGTTGTCTCAGTTTCTGTATCCTATTTCACAATGTCAATAAGACAAATATATAGAGAAGAAAAAGGGTTTGACGGACAACTGCATGCATCTGAACCACTATAGTATAATTCCTTTTCCTTATAATTCATTTTCTGCTGACGCTCAACTCTGTTCTATCTGCAGATGAAGGCTTCAACATGTACAGGAGGCCTCCGATATACAAACAGAAAGGTACAGTATGAGTCTCTCATCTTTCTGCTGCTTCAAACAGTCTCTCTGTTCCTTCTTAAGTTCTGATAGCTGTCTGTCATCGTCTGAACTATCCTTTGTTGCATCATAACCAAATATCTTACTGTGTCCTCGATTTAGTCTTTTATTTAAAATGAGGTTATAATGTCTATATTTGTATAGTATCACTATTTCTGTACTTCTTTAAGTCTAATGACTCTGTTTAAATCCTAAAAGCTGAGCCAGGGACGGGGTGAAAATTAACCACCGCGAGAAACCTGTCTGCACGGCATCTACTTTGTATTTAATATATGAAGCAATTTTTACTGCATGTGTCCTGTTCAATAAACAAATAACAGAGTTTAAGTAAAAGACAGTGAAGTAAATGCATTCTGTTCAAATTAAAGTCACAATTATAAACAACAATTTACATGAATGTATTGCTTCAGTTTTAGCAGTCACACATCAGGTCGACTTGATACATCCTTGTATTTGTTTTGTGAGATGCCTTAGAGTTATAGGCTGTCTGGCCCCTCCAGAGTTCACACCGTGTGGTGTAAGGTCACAGTACAATATAAATCAGTATTTACTATAAGCTGCAGGTAACCAGTTAGTGAAGTAAACACGTTTGACCTCAACAGCAGCGCCAAATGGGCTTATGGAAAACCTCAAAATAGAGCAGTGCTGAGAATTCCCTCTCAAAGAACAATTAGGAAAGGCTAATTAAAGAACTTTGTAAGGTCTATTTCTTCTCATTGAGTCTGATCTAATTTAAGCAAAGACCTGATTCTGACTCCAAGTGCTAATCTGTCTGCTGTTTCACTTCCAAGATCCTCTTTCCCCAACATCCCAAACATTTTCCCTGCCCGGATACGGTCGCAGCGGTCTCAATCCGGTAAGAACAACACCAATGATACCTGACGTACTCTACTATGTAATACCATTCAGAGAACATTCATGTGATTCAGGAGTTTGAATGTAGTGAATATTCAAATTCAAATGAAGAAACTGTTCAATTCAGTCATGTCATCTTCCAGGATTTATATGTAGACTTCTAATATAATATATATATATATATATATATATATATATATATATATACACACTGCAAAAAGATAAACTATAGTCGTAGTGGTACATAGAACTGATGTTGACACACATCCGAGTTGCTGTGTCAAGAGTTTTGAGTATTCATTCTTGTAAACTGTGGACAAAAGAGAGGTTTGAATGTGTTTTCTTCTCATGTAGCCAAGGTCTGCTGATTTCTCCAACTACAACAGTGACAGATTCAAAGGTAGGTGTGTAGTCACCATGTCCATTAATCACTAAAGTTATAAAACAGTAAGCGATGAATCCATTAGATATTAATTGTTTTTTCTTTTCCTTTCTCTTCAGACTTTAAGGTATGTTAGAAGAACCTGAATGGAGTGATCTCAATCTGTGTCCCTCTCCTGTTCACTGCCTCTCTAAAGGACCGCTCTCTCTCCTCACTGCCTGCATGAGCATGTTTTTTATGAAGTGTTAATTTCTGCTCAGCTTCAGTGCAAAGTGCACTAATAGGTTTCTTAATTGTAAACAACCTTTATTGCACTTTACACAGGACTCTATGACTTTCATTTTCATTATTTATCCAGTAAGTTTGCAGCTTTGCAGTGACTAATCCTGTCATGACATTTCCCCCTCGTTGCATGTGTTTGCTTCATTCTGTAGCTCATCTGTGGCGGTCAACACCCATTAACATACATGGACAGAGGAGTGTCTATGCCTAACTTGTTGGAACCAAAAGCAAGTATTATTTGACCTTTTTTATGTTTTTTTTTTTTACCACAATTGAATTCATTTTTTTGTGTGCTAGAGAAAAACTTAAACAGCAAATATTTGTTTGGAATACAATGGAAGCACAAACCTTCCAGTAATGCTTTAGCACGATCCAGTGTGAGAGCATTATGAAAGTCATGACTAGTGCTAATAAGAACATGCTCCTAGCTGTATTCCTGACCCTTAAGACTCAAACACTGATACTACAGATTATAAGTATCTGTGATAAGTATACAGTGGTTACACAAGATGCATCTATGCATGCTACAATATGTATATCTTCTCTTTTTCTATTTCAGAGCTCTTTGGTATATTATGTTCAGTTGTTTGTGAATTAACTAATAGAGAACTGTCTTTGTTATGTCAAGATCTATCCGTATGAAATACTCACAGTAGTAAACAGAGGACGAGTGAAGCTTCCCAGGGATGTCGACAGAACACGACTCGAGGTACTGTTACATTCAATTCAATTCAATTCAATTTATTTGTATAGCGTCAACTCATAACAAGTGTTATCTCAAGACACTTTACAAAAAGCAGGTAAAATACCTTACTCTTTGTCTGTTAACATTACAAAAGAGCAGGTAAAAAGACCTTACTCACTGTTATGTCACAAAAAGCAGGTAAAAGACCTTACTTATTGCTATAAGTTGTTCTGGCAGGCCGTCAACCAAAGATCCGGTGGGGAGGGGGTAGGGGTGGGGGTTGTTCTGGCAGGCCGTCAACCAACGATCTTGAGGAGCCTAAGAGCGCTCAAGAGCGCTCAGGAAAGTAGGTGGTTAGTGACTGAGATTTACAGATAGATACATGCAGTAATATGATGTACTGTATATGCACAGAGAGAGAGAGAGAGAGAGAGAGATAGAGAGAGAGAGAGAGAGAGAGAGAGAGAGAGAGAGAGAAGCTTAAGGTGCCAGTTCCCCCGGTAGCCTAAGCCTATAGCAGCATAACTAAGAGCTGGTCTACACCAGCACTAACTATAAGATTTATCAAATCTATTCTTAAAAATACAGACTGTGTCTGCCTCCTGGACCCTGTCTCGAAGGCGGTTCCAGAGGAGAGGAGCCCGATAACTGAAGGCTTTACCCCCCATAGTACACTTAGAGGCTGTAGGTACCACCAGCAGGCCTGCACTCCGGGACCGCAATGCTCTCGAGGGACAGTACGGCACTAGTAGCTCCTTAAGATAAGATGGTGCCTGGCCATTTAGAGCTTTGTAGGTGAGAAGAAGGATCTTGAATTCTATTCTAGACTGTATGGGGAGCCAGTGCAGAGAAGCCAAGACAGGAGTGATGTGGTCCCATTTCCTGGTTCTGGTCAGTACACGAGCTGCAGCGTTCTGGACCAGTTGAAGAGTCTTCAGAGATTTGCCAGAGCACCCTGACAAAAGAGAGTTACAATAATCCAGTCTGGAGGTAACAAATGCATGAACTAGTTTTTCTGCTTCATTTTGCGACAGGATATTCCTGATCTTGGATATATTACGAAGGTGAAAATAGGCTGTTCTTGAAACTTGTCGGATGTGAGAGCTAAAAGACATATCTTGATCAAAAAGAACTCTTAGATTCCTAACAGTGGTGATGTCAGGCTGATGTCACTAAGGACAGTCATATCACTAGAAAAAGTCTCTCTGAGGTTCTTAGCACAATAACTTCAGTCTTGTCTGAGTTAAGTAGCAAAACATTTCTGGTCATCCAGGTCCTAACGTCCTTAAGGCATGTTTCTAGCTGACATAACTGACTGGTGCCATCGGGCTTCATTGATACATAAAGCTGAGTATCATCTGCATAACAATGAAACTGTATGGAGTGTTTCCTCATAATATTTCCCAGAGGAAGCATATATAATGTAAAGAGAATTGGTCCAAGTACTGAACCTTGTGGGACTCCATGGCAAACTTGTTACATGTGACCGTAAAGGAGAAAAAAAAGCCATGTGGGCAGTGATTCATGTCAAACAGAATGTTAAGTACAATATGTAATAATCTGCAGCTGCTTAATGTCTTTCTTTAGAAATAACTGATGTCAAAGTCTTTATCAAAAAATGCACCTTTCAAATCAACTGTATTGACCTTTGCTGTTTTCCTTTGCAGCGCCACCTATCCCAGGATTCATTCTTTGAGGTCTTTGGCATGGACATTCAAGAATTTGACAAACTGCCACTTTGGAAACGTAATGACATGAAGAAGATGGCAAATCTCTTCTAAATGCTGCCTCAAGAATCTTTCAACTCATTGAGAATATGCAGTAAATGTAAAGTTTTGCATTTGCTACAAGAAACAAAACAAACAAACAAAAAAAATATGCCAAGAACTGGATGAAGTCATCCTTTCTGGGGCTACTTTATTAAAAATAACGTTTTTTTTTTTTGTTTTTTTTACCTCACTCTATCTATATTTGTAGCTTCAGTAATAATCAGCTGTCAGCCTCCAGATATTACATTTGCTTTGAACAAATCAGTTTACCTTGCTGTTGCTAAATCCAAAAAGCAGCAGATTGCATGTCATTCTTATAGCATGCTGGAAGTACAGTCAGTTTGTCCTACTTAAAAGCCTTTTGAAAATACTACCCATACCTGATATCTATGGTGCAATGATTTATATAATAATGGATTCTTTTAAGAACTGGATGCATTTTACTTTTGTTGATACTTTCTTATGCTATTCCTTTTTTGTGACACCTTTCATATTCAATATGATGAAGCATCAAAACTGAGAAAAACCAGTCTTGTGTATCTGTCACTGAATGATCACTGAAATGTGCTTTGTTTTGGACTCTTAAAAAGACACTGAATTTTGTTTGATATTTGACTTTGAAAATTGACTTTGCTCTATTAGTCATCACAGTATATTTTTTGTGGATGCTGTTCTCCCATCACAACAACTCAAGCGCCCTTAATAAAATCTCACACTGAGGAAAGAATGCCTTTGTATGATGATGTTGTGATTGTGCAAAGAGATATTTCTTCCTAGAGAATATGTGTTCTTGTATGTAAGGCACAGCTCCCTGGAGAATGTAATGTCCTGATAGAGTCACATTCATGAACACTGCTATATAGTGCTTTTCTAGTCTTCCAACTACTCAAAGTGCTTTTACACCACATGTCACACCCACCCATTCACACCCTTTCACACATTGATGGTAGTGAGGATTGCTATGTAGTATCAGCAGTAGTAATTTGGGGTTATGTGTCTTGCCCAAGGACACATTGGACATGTTGCCCAGCTGGGGATTGAACCCTTGACCTTCTGGTTGAGAGGTAACAACTCTACCAACTTAGCCACAGCTGCCCTCTCCATACAGCATGCATTTTTTAAAGCGTGCATATTTTTGTCAAAATCAACAATAGCTACGGTAAAGAATGCCTTTTGAGGTATTAATAAGCTGAGCTTTCCTTTCTCTTAATTAAGACCAAATTACAAAAAGAATTGCACAAGATAAACTTCATGGAGAAGAAGAAGCGATAACCAAAGTACCGCAGTGTTTCCATTATCACCCGCCAAGCAGTTTAAAAACGTTTAAACGTGACATCTTATCTATGGTTATGAAGTGAATGCAGTGATTGATTTTAATAGACAACATGTGCCATACCAGTATGCTGCAACGCATGACAGCATTTTCATCACATCACAACATCGAGTAACACTTCATATTTACATGGAGAGCAGTTTATCAAAGTCAGAGTCCTTAAACAGCATACCTGGCCAGTATAGCTGATTCTGGTATTTTGACTCATGAAAGTATTGAAAATTCCCCGTCTTAACTCCAACTGTCCATAAATCCTTAAAACCCATTAGATTTGGCTCCCTCATTGTACAATCTTAGCCCAGGCCATTGATAGTCTAAGACCAACAGATGGTGCTCTGGAGCCGGGAATCAAAACATGAATTCAGGATTGGTTTCCATGTTTAAAAGGTTCATTAAAGAGCCGTCTTTATGCTTCTCTTTGTGAAGTATGTTTTCTCTATTTGTCAAAATGCCATGCAGTAGTGGTGTGACAATGGCCTCCATCACTGAACCATCGTTTGATTCTTTCTTTATCAGCCAATTACAAGACAGATATGATCATGTCAGCAAACGAAATCCCCATAAAATGTACAGTATTAATGTTCTTTTATTTACCAATCTGTTGTTAAGCCCCTTGTTAAGGGCTACACAGAATATACCCATATCATCAAAAACGTAAAACATTTCTGTAGAGGTTTTTATTTTATTTTAAATATTTTGTGTGATTTTGTTTCACCAGATAAGTAAATCATGAGGGAACTTTCTTAGTTTTTTAAATACGCCTTTCTGTTCATACCGGCTCCCTCTAACTTGGAAAAACCTCTGAATACATGTTGGTTGTACATTTTTCTCTGTTTTATAAATGATTCTTGCTGTTTTAAATTAAACTCAATCATCACATTTCTGAGCACATTAATGAATAAAAAGTGAGTTGGTTGGTTTATAATCATCACATAGATTCACAATTCTTAGACTTCTTCATTAACATACAATTAGAATATGTGTTTGTTTCGTAGTCTGTGTACTCTATCCTTCCTCACAGTAGGTCATACACTACAGGCCTGCTGAGAGAGAGCGATGAAGTGTGTGTAGTGAGTTCTGATTTAGAATATAAAGCCAAGTATAACATTATCTATAGGCCTATGTGGCTTCCAATTAAGCCAATGATCAATTATATTTAAGACTATGCCTAGATTTGGCTTAGTAAAGTCTAGGCATAGTGATTGGGCCTTATCAGAAAAATTATCTATTTCAACAATGATATAAATCGTTGACTTCTACTTGATTCATGAATTGCTTGTTGCCAAAAGTAATAAACTTTGTTTTTCTTTTAAATAATCTAGTAGCAAGTCTAACTTGAAGCTTATGGTCTGTTTTTTTTTGATACACAGTAAAAATGTTAGCTCAGGTTAATATTCAAAACGTTGCAGCGGAACAGATAGTTTTGGTTATTATCATAGGGCTCTTTAAAGCCCACCAAGCTTGAGTGAAAGTATTAGAGTTTATTACGCTTTCTATTGGACGCTGGCTCGGCTGTGGGCGTTTTAGTAAACCTGATTGGTCATGCTTGCTGCCACTCATCACCTCCGTCTCTCCTGAGCCCCTCCCCATCTCCCCACCAACTGGATGTGCAGGCCCGAGCGAGGATTTTCACGAAAACAGCCACAGCAAACTGCGTACCAGTCCAAACGAGAGGGGTGTAAAGACGAACGCGGCCCGAGGCTCTGGACACCGCGGAGTGACAGCCGAGTAGATGGCGTTCTTAAACTTACCTAACGGTTTGAGGCCTTAAACAGAGACGTAAAGAAGAGCGAAAGAGTTTTTACGGCAATGAATGCGATCTCACTTGTTTGATAGAAAGGACGGAGAGAGAGAGAGGGGCCAAACTCCCTCCCTCCGTAGAGCTCGTTCCGCCCGATGGAGGTTGACGGGACGTTTTGCAGCGAGCTCGAGGCCCGGAATGTCACCTGTGAAACGTCGGCACGTCGTCGCAGGACGTAATTAAGAAAAGCTCGCGCACACCTGTCCACGACTTTTTTTTGTTGTCAACTTCTTAGTAAAGCGGAAAAGCAAAAGTTAGCTGTGCGATGCGATCCCTCTCTCAACATGACTATCATTGATAACACATAACGAGAGGTTCTTCACCGCCTCAGGTAACCTACCAGGACAAGTGAACGACGCACTCTTACCTGTTTACGGACTTTGAATCTGATGCCAATCTTCTACAAAGTTGTCTCATTATATTTCACCATCAGCAACTTGACTCCAGCCCACTGAACAGTGTTTGTGTGTAAAAACAAGCAGTTCTTGGATATTTTTTGTGTCGCCTTTTCCATCAATCATGTCACTCAAAGACAATCCGTGTCGGAAATTTCAAGCCAACATTTTCAACAAAAGTAAATGCCAGAACTGCTTCAAGCCCAGAGAGTCACATTTGCTGAATGACGAAGACCTTAATCAGGTAAACAATTCATTTTGAACACTTACATTTCATACTTTTGATATGTGTGAGCTGACCTGTGTGACTGTGACACTGAAGCCTGTGTGATGTGCACTGCTCTGTTTGTCGTGAAGTGCAAAGGTTAGCTTAATTGGACATAATTAGTTTCCAGCCCAAGGGCGCATATTGACCTTAATTCATCCATCCAGCATTGTAACCTATATCTTTTCTGTTGCATCAGTTAGGTTAAGGTTAAAAATGCTGCTTACTGTTGCTACATTGTCCCATCCTTTTGCCATATTGCCTGATTGCTTTCACTGTTTTACATTATGCCTAATTGAGCAGTCAATACCCCCCCCCCCCCAGAGGCCCTATAGGAGACGTAAACAAATCTAAATAGTTGTTTACATTAAGTTAAAATATCACAATTGCATTTGTTTCACCCACACTGCCTGCTGAACTGTGTTGTTGGTTTTGGCAGTCCATGAATGGTGGCATCAGGTCACATTGTATCGTGATCAGTCCTCCTGCTAAGCTGATAGGCTAAAGAGTTACCTCCAGGGAGAAAGTTTGGATGAATTACACTCCTGGCAGTAATTCTTCTTCTGTTGATATCGTCTACAGCTTGTCATTATAAGGACTTGTATTGAGCTAAAATTGGAAAATATTCCTGTGATGAATGGATAGATTTTATGTCATTTTATAAAAGAACACAACAACATTTTGTTTGCGTCAATCCCATACAGCAGCTTTACAAATCTTTTCACATATTAAAAATATATTCTTAGTTGTCAGATTGGAG
This sequence comes from Labrus bergylta, assembly GCF_963930695.1. Lineage (NCBI taxonomy): Eukaryota > Metazoa > Chordata > Actinopteri > Labriformes > Labridae > Labrus > Labrus bergylta. Next base: position 22,981,121 of record NC_089215.1, on the reverse strand, counting down.
ATGGTCTTGAGGTTATTTGTCCTTCTGAGGAGAATTCCTCACCCACTGATTATCAACCTTATCGTGTGGCTGCATCAAGTGAGAGGTTACATCTGTTGTAAAAAAGACTGAAGACCCAGGACAGTCTTTCTGTTTGAGTCCTACCTCAAGTAGATCCTGATGGACTGCAAGTCTTATTCTTTGTTGCCTTATCGACCGGCCTATGACAGAAGTTCACAGACCCACGCTGTCCCTTGGTGCAGTATTACACAGTCATTTATGATGGTGGTTGTGAATGTTGCCAAATGAACACACACAACCACACTTTAAAGACTCAATTTAAACACTGAACTGTTGAAGGGTATATGTGAAGATAGTGTCTGTGCATATACATGGTCTTTAGACTATTCTTCACAGACAGGGGGAAGCTAGTGTCCTAGCAGAAGTGTGATTCTCTCAACACTGGTGGGAACTACCCTTTCCTGCAGACCCATTATCAAATAACATCTGCAAGGTGTCATAACCTCTCAGGTCGTCTTTCCCACAGATGGATGCTGTTCCTTTTGCAGAAACTCTTGCCCTGTGAGGTGAAATGGGTTAGGAGGACATATGATAGAACATTCCTGTTACATCCTCTTTGTTTACAGAGTCACTCAGCTGAGCAGTGATGCTGGATTATCTCTGAAGTTATGACTGTAATCAAAACCACTGATAGTGGGACACATGGAGGTGCAAGGCTGGTGCAAAAAGCTTTTCCAACTTGATTTGCAGGCTTATGCTCCAGAGACTTGCAGTTGAATTATGTAACCTTCTTAATTTGTTAAAGTCTTTAGGTGGATACCTGGTGGTATACACGTTAAGTGCAATGTGTGCTCCTGTTTACACAACCCTGCAGTTGTTCTACAGGATTTTTCTATTTTGACTCAACAAACAAACAAACAAACACTACTAGTGTGGCTGAAGTTCAAGATTGTACCAGACCGGCCAGGCCAACTTGCATGTCTTGTTATGAGTTTGAATTGCAAATCTGTAGCCACTAAAGTGCTCAGACCCTGTGCTACTCTCCTGTTTCTGATCCACTGTTTTGCTAACTTCTGCCTTTAGCTGCCCCGTTCCACCCACCAGTCCATCCACTTAGAGGATCAGAGGGAAAATCATGTGTTAGCCTTTCCTTTTTTCTTTTTTTCAGGGCAGCATGGTACTCTGGGATTGAGCCAGCTGGAGAATGTAGCCTCTGGGCAGCAAGTTGTGACTAAGACACACCTTTCTGTTATTAGGCTAAAATGTGTGTTTGTCAGCTCAATCCTGTCTGGTCACAACTTTAGCGTGTAAACCATGTAGAGGCATCCAGCTACTCCTTCACTGGATCAGAATGTGCTTTATTGACCTGCTAATCAATATGTTAATGTTCCTGCTTTAGTGTTTGCGTTCAACACTGCAATTGTGTTTTTCCCTCACCAGGCAAAACCTGTGTATGGAGGGTGGCTGTTGCTGGCACCAGAGGGAACAAATTTTGACAATCCTCTGCACAGATCTCGGGTAAGTGGTTCCTCTGCTGGGCTTGAGTGAATTATGTTCACAACATGGGGCATAGTTTTGTCTCTGCACATTTTTCTGATTCCCTCTTTATGAAGGAAATGTTGTTACTGCGTCATGAAAACACAACTCGTGTTTATTTCACTCATCGTCTGCAGCTTCTGCTCATGCTTATTGTTTTTCAACAGAGAGGGGGTAATTATTCAAGAGGAAAAACATGAAGAACTCTATGCTAGCACAAAGTGGAATGTTTGAACATCAAGCAAAGCATAAACTTCATTTGTTGTGTCGAATTGCACAAAATATGCATTTCTAATAGGCATAAGAGAAGATGAAATATGGTTATAGCTTCTTAGATTTATAAAATCACTTGAGTTTTTGCCTCTACTATTGACCTTAGATATTTGTGTTATAATAGTTGAAAAAGTATAAACATCAATATTCAAGAATCAAAGTTGTATAGCTTTTATTTAGCTTTATCAGCTCCAAGAGAAACAATGCCTCTAGTAGCCCTTCTTTTAATTCTGCTCAACAGTCTGGCACTCATTTGACATTTGACAAACAGCAGGTCTGTTTTTTTTTGCTTCTTCTGTCACTGTGTCAGGGATTCAGCAGCTTCCTATGGGAGCCTCGGGCCTTTATCAGAAAACTCCTCATTCTCATGCCATAATGAGTCTTGTATTGACTTTTATTTTTATCAGTCCTACTCCCTTAGCAACATGTAATGAGAGCCCTTTTCTGTTGCACTGCTTCCTTTATCAGCTCTCCCAGATTACTCTGTGGTGGTGCATCCCAAAGAGGAGTTGGGAGAGTGTGGGGGAGGAGAGAGGAAAAGTCCCAGTTCTCACAGCCACACTGATGGCTTCCATATGGGTTTTGGTGAAAAGCACCTCCAGATCCTTCAATTCAACTCATGTCAACAGCTCGCTGCTGTCGCTTTGACGTAATCGCTGGTGTGTTCTGCCTATTCTTACAATCAGCTTTTTACTGTGGGGGAATAATTGTTGGCCTGAACGCAGTGCTGAGGTGAGCTGGTTGGTTTGGTGTAAAATGACCAACAAGTAAATAACAGAGAAAAGGAGCTGACATGATGGATGAGTCATGTTTTAGGACTACTTACATCTTACTAGTTGTGGCTTGGAGGCTCTAATTTGTCCTTCAGAATTTATTCCATAATCTATTACTTTATTGTGGATATCTTTAATGGATGACTCCTGCCAACTTAGCCCGTGAAGCTTATCAGCATCCCTGTGGAGTCCTTCCAATGCCTTTTTAGGTTACAAGCACCTCTCAATATTTAATGGCTTGGGCCCGGTTGGAATAGGAGAGCTGGTTATTTAATACTGAGACAAAACGGTGCATTAAGATAATAGGGGGGGGTCAGTGGAGAGCTCAGAAAGAGATCAATGGATACTTTCAACATATCATTGACATATTACAATATTACCAAGAGAAACCCTGACTCCACTATGTGCTACATTTAAACTTGCTGTTTAAAAAAAACAAATCAGTATTCCTCAGTATTGTGGGGTACATTTGTCACACCAACATGTTACTCTCAGATATTGAATTAATGCATTAATATGTGACCTTTAAGACAGATCTGGGCATGGTTAATGTTACAAAAAATGTTATATTAGGTCCTACTTTAAATAGGTTTTGTTCTTCTTTTAACCTTTTATCTTGAACCTTTAATTAATAAGTATAAGCAAACTAAAAACTGGATGATGGACCTTTTGGAGCATGATGAAAATGGGTTTCCAGTCAGCTTTAAAACTTGTGATGTGGTAAAGCCTGAAACTCTGCCAACTAAGAACTGTGCTGCAACTGTTTCCCAAAGGCTTCATACTCTTGTGTATGTTCTATTTGTTTGTGCATGCTTCCTTCATGTTGCCAAGTATTTATACCCGGAGGTGTACTGAGTAGTATATGAGATTCAGGATTTTAATTGTAAAATACATCGATGTGGTAATACAGATCCAATATTGAATCTGTGGCTTTATAATCAAATATCTGCCTGTACTTGTGACAGTTACTTAACTGGCATGATTAAATTGGTCAATTCATAATAAATAAACAGCTGTCAAACCCACACACAACTTCTTCACATGCTTCTTCATCCTCTATTACATGCTGATTGTATTTACTGCTGGGATTGATCCTCATGACCATGTGTGTAATCAAAAATATTCTGGTTTTCTTTTTATGCAGAAATGGCAAAGGAGGTTCTTCATCCTGTACGAGCATGGCTTGCTCCGCTATGCTCTGGACGAAATGGTAGGTGAAAGCTTTGCTCCTCCCTCCTTCATAGCCCAACATCAGTCAACATTATGTTCTGTCCATTTCAAAAGTAATCTATTACATTTAAAAACTATCTGAGCTTTTGTTCATCTTTGTTAATCTGTGTTTATGAAACTCAGCACAATATATGTCAGTGGAAGGGAAGTGACAATTCCCCTTTAAGTTTGGGAGTATTGAAAGGGAAAGTGGTGAAGAAAGCTGGCATTACCAGCACACAGTGAAAAGAAACAAATAGAACAGATGACCAAAAAGATTAGCTTATTACTGAAATATGATGAAATATAAACCAGGTGACATAAGGTCTTTATTAAATAATCCTCTCTTTTCAGACAAATGAAATCAAGGCCTGATATTTTTCATTTACTGAAGGATTTACAATCAAAGCACGATATATTATAATAACAATGATATGGTACGAGTACTAATCAAATGATATCACTACCTGTTTGGATACCACGGCAACAGAAGTCCTAGGCACCAGATATAGTAATTTATAGTAAACTGCTAAAGTTTAAATTGCACAAAAGTCTTGTGTGCGAAACTTTAGGTTTAAAAATAAATGACTGAGGATCTGTAGCTTAATCAAAGCTCCTGAACTTTTTGATACCAACGATGATAAAAACAACATATATTGTATTGTTTTAAAACTCTTGGTATTGAAGGATCCACGATGTGGACATGTTAATATGAAAACTTTTCCAAGACGTTAATAATTGTAGTTACAGTCACTTCCGCTTGACCATGAGGTCACCTCACAGTTAACACCAGAGTATTTAGTGAGTGTGTTAAACACTGGCCTAACTAGCACAATGGTGTCAAAGGAATCAAGTGACACCACATGGTGTTGATACTGAAAGTCATGTGCCACGCTGTGTGTGTTTGTTCAAGGGGCTTACACTCTTATTGTGCAAGAGCCCTGTGATGACTTCCTCTTCTGAAAGAAAGAAAAAACAGTAAAAACAACTCAAAATCTGCAAAACTCAAGTCTTCAGTGATTTTATTGGTACCACCAATAGTCTCATATCTATACAGTCATCATAAAGTGGCTGTGCAGTCTGACTGGCTCTCTTCTGGAGTTCTTGTTTATGTAGGTCACTTAATGCTGAATAGTTTTTTTTTTGTTCTATTACTGCTGCTTTATGTTGCAGCGTGTGGGCTGGCTGAATATCGATTGACCCAAAGCGGTGCTTGGCAGCTTTTTTCTAAACGTGGGATGTGCTTTGAAAAATGCTGAAAGCAGAAGTAGTTGAAACAGCACAAGCTTTGTTGCTTTTGACCCTTTCATACTGTATGTGGCATTCTCTGGCAGAGCTGAGAGGGTTTATGTATTAGAGGCCACAAGAGCCTGGATGCTGTGTAGATATTTTTCATGGCTATGGTCTTTAGGGTCAGTTTCTCCTTATAGATATTTCCTATATGTCGATGTGAAGGCTCCTATTTACATATTAGACCAGGAGCAGAAAAGGTTTATTTTTAAAGAGAATTTCATCATACTAAAAATGGGAAAACATGCTACATTGGGCTTCATTTGTTCTTCAAAATGAAGTAAATGTATATTAGTGAGGCACTGGGGGAGAAGAAAGATGGATGTGTGTTTACTGGAAGAAACAAAGGAAAGAGGCGGATGTCCTCCTTCCCATTCAGCCGCCTCCCTGGATGTCACTCGTCATCTTTTCATCTCCTTTCTGAAAGCTTGATCAAAAGGAGAGGAGGGAGGGTAGCAAGGGTCTAGAGCTGAAAATATCAAGTGACACTAAATATAGAAGCTCACTTGTCACATCGAACCCATCAGAATTAATTAGAATAATTGTTTTTTGTTGTTGAATAAACAGCTGCAAAAACTTGGCAAATCTTCATATGTAGCTAGCAAAATTAAATCATATGGCCATAGAGATTAGATGAAGTAGCCCCTCTCTCTTTGATAAACAGTTCAGTTAATTAATTAACATTAAGTGCACTGTCAAAACATTGTGTGAAGCTATAAAAAACAGAGCCAGTTGGTCTCTTCTTTAAACCAATGATTGAAGCTAAGTGGTTGGTTTAACAGATGGGTTTGTATTGCCTTCCTCTAAAGTAATTTGAGTATTTAGATTAGTAGAAACTGCCTTGTATTGCAAAAAGCTTCATATGCAAGGTAACTTTATTTGTATTTATATGTTCAATCAAGGAGAAACAAAATCTAGAAAGTAGACCACATCAGTTACATTGTTTTATAGAGCATGACTGCAGGTCAAATGTAAAGACTGCCTGCTCTGCGGCCTTCATAACATAGCTTCAAACCACATCAGAGCCCCTGATCAGAGAGCCCTGGTTGGGGATGCAGATGAGGGGGGTCCCCCCTCTGTTTTTCTCTCTGCCTAGTTTTATGGCTCTTGTGTCTTGGCTCTAACCAAACCCAGATGGGCTGCGGTCCAAACCTTCAGGATGTGGCACCGCTCTGAGGGGAAAGGAACGGGTTAGCAAAGGCCTGGCTTCGGCAGGGCCACCGATTTGGGGTTGCCCACCTACAGTGAACACCCAACACTACACCCCACTGCCATCATTTCATGCAAACAGAGCAGCTGTGGCTTTGAAGAGACAAGTGGTAGGAAGAAGACAGTGTAGTATGAGAGGAAGATGAAGGGAAAATGTGCCCTGATCGGAAGGTTGGAGAGCGTGACTAGCATGCTGTAAATGATCGCCTGCAAAGAACATGTGCTGCCATGCTAGGCTAATTCATTAGCACCGAAGGGACCTGAAAAGTGTTGTCAAAGTTTTTCAGTGTATTTTAGCACTGTACAATTAGACAGCTGTATATATCTTAATTCAGTCCTGTGTTCCCTGTAAACACAAGCTAGATTTTCCCAGAGCAACCCAACGAAGTTATTTCAGGAATACGTTGCCATGGTAACATGTTTAGTCCCATTGTCCAGCAACAGTTGACTGTGGCATGTGTAGCATGGGACAGTTATTCTCTGTTTTGTGGAGAGCTCTGGTTGTCTCTGTCCTGACTGAAGGAAAAGAGTACAGAACGCTCTGGATGCAAAGAGTGTGTGGGCTGAAGCCGTCTGTAGGCTCAGTCAGATCGAGACAGAGCCTTTCTACGGTAGCCTCAGACACAGCATCGAAAAACAAATGTGCAACGCTGGATTTTACAGAGTGAGAGTTTGTGCTGAGATTGCACATTTGTGCTTCTCAGGGTCTGCATGTGTGAGTGAATGCACCTGGGACAGAGGGTGCTTGACTGCAAAAGCCGTGTCAGGAACAGGTGTGGCAAGAATCAGAAAGAAACCTCCAGACTTAAACTAACTTAAGCTTAGGACTCTCAGTGCAATGCCAAAATGTTCAAATATCCCACTGGGAGAAGTTGGTTTGGAGAAGTATGTACATAAAAACCACAAAAAAACAGTGACATACAGACTACAAATAATTATATAGAAGCTCAAAAAATCTGGAATAAAATCCAACATTAATACTGATAATCAAATAGACTGGTAGAAATAAACATACTAAGAATTAAAGGATTAGTCTGGCTCAAAAGGTAACATTCATGAAAAAAGGATCAAAAGTCTTTTAAATGTAAAACCCACAGAGAGCATTTAATAATCTAATGGCAGAGGATATGAATAAATTAGAAAAAGGTTTAGTGTTACAGGTAGGACACAACGCTGCCCTGATGGCATCAGAGAAAATGTACTGGATAGAACATGACAAGAAGATGAAATAATCATCAACTACTAATTCTAACAACTTTCTGTTTTTAATACAGGTAAAGAAAGATAAATAAACATTTGTGATAAAGCTTTTCAAGTTGTTAAAGGGACATGAGAAACACGAAACACAAAATCCATTATCACCTCACGGTGAGGGCAGGTGTGTAGGTGTTAAGAGCTCCCGAGCACAGAAAAGCCACTTTGATGACATCAGTGTGGTTTAAAATGATGAACACCTACACTATAATAACTGCTTTGCTACGCGCTACCAAATACCACACAACACCTAGCTCCCATTGACCTTGTTTTGACCCAATTGTTACTCACCCACACACACTCTTGATCATATGATCTAGACTGATTTATTTTTTTCTTTGGGTATCTCGATCTCTGTTGTGGTCTCTGAGCTCACACTGAATCACAGCCTCACTGTTTTCACATCCTTAGATGATGAAGCTCTTTAATTACTGTTGAAAATGGATTGCTTACATTGTTTCCTGGTTTTGTTGAAGGCTTTTGGAGCTGCTCATCAATAGTGCACTTTATGCTCTCAATCTTTTCAGTTCATGTTTTTCAGTACCGATAGAACAAGCCAGGCATACCTGCTAATAAAACGAGGGTTAGGGTTAACCCTAACCCTAAAACAATGCCGCCTATTGAGTTGCACCTCACAAAAGGCCCATTCAAAGACGCATGAATTGCATCTGCCTTAAGACTGCATCTATTCAAGGAAGCTGACTGTCTGTATGTATTCTTTTTTGAGCAGAACATGATGTTCTCATGATGTTTCAGTTGTTGAAGTCATTCTCATTTAATATCAGCTCAATTAATTTCCTGTGTTTACTGGAATTCAAATAGTAGAACCCTTGCCCCGTAGCACTGTCCAAGAACTGAGAGTTTAGACAACATTCCCTCCATTTCCCACACATTTGTGCATTCTTTTAACTTGATACACACTGTTCTGCTGCTTCTCTCCTGCATCTGCCAGACATGAGCTAAACAACCACAGCCAGTGTTTGCCCTCAGACATGTAAAACCTCTAACATGCTGAAGCATGCATAAACTCTATCTTTTGTAGCCTCTTGAAATGTGAATTTGAGGGCTATTTTTCACCATTTTGACAAACTTTTTTCTAATGTTAATGGATGAGGAGAGCTTTTAGGAGATCGATTAGTGGGCGGGGCCTCCGAGCAGTGTCGTTGCCTGCAGGCACTCTATGCAGGGAATAAGTGGGATCTCCACCCCTTAAATTAGGGATACTTATGGGGGCGCTTCAGTCATCCACACAGCAAGCCATGGGAAATGGATCGGAAAGGGTGTACACATGTTTGAGTTAAACTACAAGAAGCAAAGATTCAGGCAAGAAGCAAAGATTCAGGATTGGGGGACCAAGCAGTTGCTTTCGTGGAAAAAAGGTTAGAAATAAATAAGATGTTTTCTCTGTTGATAAGACTTTGCAAGCCTTCCATACTGGATCATTGTGGATTGTTTACTAAGTGTGTGGGTTCTGGCTGAAGCGTGTGTTGGTTTTTTAGAGATACGGTGCGTGAGAGTCTTCTTTAACCCCTGCCCTTTCTTCCCCATGGTTCCAGTAGGAACTGATCTGCTGGAATGTAAACAGCCATGGATTACAGTCGGGTCACTGTTCCCATTGCATAAAGCCACAAAACCATGGGAACAGCCATTCATACAACTTGTAATCATCAGGGTCTACAACGCTGTAACTGCCACTCAACTAAATGGGAACCCCACACCCAAAATCTGTCACCCAGTATAGTATAGTGATGAAAACCATTCCTTTTGATTTTGTTCTTAGTAAAGAAATGGGAATACCAAACTGGGATGCAGCAGTGGCAACAATTCTCTTAATTCCCAATTCCTTGTGCAATGCTGACCTTGTCACCATACCATGTGTGCTGTTTCCTTGGGAGGTTGAATGGGAGCAGGGTGTTATCCCTGTGCTATACCATTGCCTACAAGGGTGTGATGTAATTTCATGGGAGCACAAGTTTTAAAAATAAGGTACCACACCCAATGCTCTCCTGTTAAGTTAGTGTTGTTGGTAAAGCTTTATCAGGATGACAGGAACTGTTACATCATCATCAAGCGTTATCAAAAAACATCATAATATCTATCACTCTTTCTGTTTTTCTGTCTTTGTCTCCAACCTACTTTCCTGTAGAGGCAGATGGCTGTCCAACAATGAGTCTGGTCTTGCTTGAGGTTTCTGCTTGTTTAAAGGAAGTTTTTCCTAGCCAAGTAAATGCTCATGGTGGATTAGTGTTTGGTCTTTTTAAATAATAGAGTGTGTTTGAGTCTATATGTATAGTTTCATGAGATAACTGGTGTTTTGATTCAGTGCTGTTTGATCAAATCGTATAGATTGAATTGACTTATTTTGTAGCCTTCTTACTTTTAACAGGACTTTAATAAGGTTTTTGTTTCATTGTGTCAAGGCAGCTTAGCCCAATATCGTCTACCCCAACCAAGCACCAAGTATTTTGAGAATCAGTCTCCCTGCCAGATCTAAGCTAAGGAGTCTGCTTTACTCTTAGTTTGATCCCAAGAGAGATGATTGACCTGACACGGCAGGGAAAGTTGTTACTACTGTAGCTTCTCGAAAAATCAGACCAGAAGTAATTCGATTGTCTGCAGTAATGGTACATCTCCATCTTAGGCAGAAGATATACCAGCACACAATTTAACAGCTAATCAATAGCCCTGCTGTCCAGCAAGTGATCCAATATGTCCAACAGATTGAAGAGAAATGCCTTTGCCATAATAAGGAGAGTATGGTAAAGGTGAATACAATACAACACTCTTAGAGGGTCTATTGTGTATTTTTTTGACTTGATGGATGACCTATCTGACTCTCTGTTCACCTTGTAGTCTGACTTTCCAGTGCTTTTCTGCCCTGCTTTTTAGTTTTTCCATTGGCTTTAGTCACCCTATCATCCCGGATGTGACTAAGATAAACTCTTATCTCTACCACTTGTCCACTGTTTGAATTCTCAGATATCTTCAGTCAGAAGTCCTGGACACCCGTCTGGCTCAGGGCCAAGTCTGCTCTCTAAACATGAAACCCCCCTGAGCTGTCTTTGAGTGTCAGCCACTATTTCTATTTGGCAGTCACTGTGGTCACTTTTATAGTCTTTATCTTTAAAGGCATAATTCAAAGCGGTTACTTTCATTAGTGTTCAGACACACATGGAGAAGTGCCTGGAAACATGCTCCCAGCTGATTTGAAACTAAACTTAATTGCGGTTTTTGTTGGTGTTCTAAACTCTCAGGGATCAACTGTGAACAACAGCGTGCACAGCCCTAACACACAAAGAAGGGGACTATTTTGGTTCCCTTCATTGTCTCAGCAGAAAGTGCTGTTGACCTGGAACTACATAGATAAACTTGGACAAATACTGAAATCCAAGACTTCATCTGAATACTGTAAGAGGCAGTTTGTCCCTCTTTAAATGTCAAAACTTCTCCAGCTTTTTCATCATAACCACAAGTTGAAGGGTTTTGCTTTATCATTTAGCTTCAACTAATTTCGACTGAAAGCAAAGAGACACAGTCCTTCTCTTCAGCCCTCTGCTCTATTATTATATTAGTGTTCAGTGTAGCGTGAGCCTGTGGACAGGATCATTAAACACAGGGCACTAGGCCTATCACCAACCCGGGTAAAACAGTACTTTAATGCTCCTTGCAAATGGTTTCTCATAAGATATCTTTTTTATGCTCATGTGGTTTACCTTTTGATGGTGACTTGGACTTTTGTTCCTTTCATTCTTTGGTGAAAATGATTGCCATGTTGGGTTGAAACAAATACTTGATGGTGAGAAAAGGTCCTCTCTCTTTTCCTGGATGTCTTTTACCATTCTTTTTTTTTTTTGCACCCTCCTTCATTTTCTTGTTCTTTTTAATGATTTCCAGCCATTCATCATCCAGAGAAAGGCTGGCTCCAGGAGGCTTTGGCTAAACCAGTGTCCACTCTCGCTCGTACGGCCCTCACTTTTTTTTACTTTCCCATTACTTACTCCGATTCACTTTCCTTTCCTTTGAGCTCCTCGCTTTCTCTTATTCTGCCACTCTCTCGTATCTCCTTCTTTCATTCCAGTTTCTCACTGGCCAATAAATCATTTGTGTTGGAGAGAGAGAGCAGCAAGCAGTATTGTGTAACTTCTCTCTCCCCACAAACCCTCCTTCGTCTATAAAGCCAAACACGGCCTGACAGGCTGCTCGCTCAGTTTGTTCTAAACACTAGACCAGGACACTGACAAAAGGTTTCATTTAAAGCATCAGGGTGAGGGGCCAGCTCTGAGACAGGCACTAATAAAACAGTGGGAGAGGTGGGAAGTTGACTGCATGCGCAATGTGTGGTGTGTAGGGATGCTGAGAGGCATTTCCAGGCTAGAATTAAAATACTACCAATATTTTTTTAGAACCAGTGTATTGAGGTGTGATTTGCCATTTAAACTTAAGAGTTTGCAGAACGTTTCCTGCTTTTCATCTTCAAATCAGCAGATTTATGTGGGTGGATGGCAGAGTGGACTGTTGGATGTGTCACTGCACTAAGATGTCTCTGCTGCATGAAAGTGCATTTGTAACATGGTCTAATCGGCCTTGTAATTGCTATCAGTAGCCACAGCTGCAGATGAACTTCTTGAAGAGTTGCAACAGGTGTAGTGGACAAACTTTAAACTTTGACCTTAGCTTGGAGACCTGCCAATCCAACCACCTGTTAAGGTGGCTTTGCAGAGCAGATATTTTTAGTAAGGAAATAAAGTGCAGCCTTGGAATTGGGTCTGATCATGACTCACATCATACAAAAGCAAGGATAAATCCTTTCGTCTGTGAAGCTTGCTTGTTAAAGCCACATAACCTGCAACTGGAGTATTTAGGCTTGTTTTGAGCTGTTGTTGGGTGAGCACTTGCTCTTTAATAACCCACTCCAGCGTCCTTAGCGTCTGGCCCAAAATTCCCATCTCAAGCAGCAATGGACGGGCTGAACTCCAGCCTCAGCACCTAATCAGCTTATTGCTCTCTGTTGTTATAAAGAGAAAGCTACTTCATTCAAAAGAACTGCAGTACTCTAAATTATTAAGTACTGACTAAAAAAAAACAAGATTAAAGTATAATAATTATAAAAAAGCACTGACATTAGACACAGATTCATATTTATATATAATAATATAACACGATCATGATGAAGTCGGCTAGCTGTCTGACAATTTCTTTCATATCAACTAGGGATGCACATTATTAGTGGACTTGATGATTAAACATTGTCACCCTTGCTAGTCGGTTAAACTAATAATTTTTTTTATTAATATAGACCTCCAATGCCGGTTCAATGTTGTGTCTGTAATGCAGCAAACTACTCAAAGGTAACACAGCTCATCACAAAAACGACTGCCCATGATATACAGTGTTCTCTTGCCTTTTGAGTAGTCAACTTGTTTGAATTAAATTTGCATTTAGTTGATGGTCTTATCAGTATCAACAGTCTTAAGTACTAAAAACAAGGAAGCGATCATGTCTGTCTCTAATAAACTTGAGCTATTCAAACACATCAACATATTCAGTTCAGCCAGAACTAAAAAGCAGAGATGCTTAATATTCTGAATTATTGGTATACCTGAACAAAATAACATACTTCTAAGACAAAGACTTTAATATGGTATGGTTACTAGATTTGATGTTTTGAAAGTAAACCAAAAGGAATCTCGAAATTAATTTCCCACAAATGTATATTTTTATATCTTCTCCAATCTCAAAAGCCGTCCTCTGAAAGTCCAACTTTGGGCAGGTTTACAAACAGCCTGGATCTAGGAAGCTGCTCTTCAGCCCAGTGGGAAAAAAAGGCAGTTCTTGAAACTGAGGTATCAGCTGAATTCCCAACGGACCATTTTCCTATCCCTCCCCCATTTTCCTTTCCCTTCTGCCTGATGGGCTAATTTGTGTTGACTTAGAAAAGGCTTTGGCAGATTTTCAGTCATTATCACAGAGGTAGTTGAGGCCTAACAGCAGATCTTATGTCATTTATTTAAGTTGTGTTGACAGAAATGCAGGAAACAATGTCTTGTTAATGGTGTAAAAAAAAAAAAAAGTTAGTCATATTTATGCGACTCTTTTTTATTTCAATAGGAATATTTTTCACTACACTATGACCAGTACGACAGCTTGTAATGGGTGCCTATTCACCTTGGTCCACTTTAAAAGTGCTGTGTCAGAGCTCAGTGTTGGATGCTGCAGTCATCCAGACTCTGCTGTTTTGGGACACATTGTTACCTTGGAGTAACTGTTCTTTTACAGGAGAGAAAAGCTTTTCCTAGGGCTGCACATTTGGAATTACCTCTCTAGATATCAATGAGTGGTTCTGAACTGGCCAGAACATTGAAGACAAATTCGCACCAAATGTACCAGGGTATTTTAGACCCAGGTGCTTCTTTTCAAGGGTGTAAAGGGTTCCTTCAGCCCTTTACACTACGCTCCTCATTATTGTCTGCCTTTTCACCTAAATCTAAGAACCAGTCCAGATTTGGGAATTTAGCTTGCTGACATATGATAGCCACACCTGTTGTAAAACATAGTAAAATTGAAAGAGATTTTTCTGCACCTTGCAAACATTAAAATACAGACTCACATGAGCATCATATGTTTTTTTTAAACCCCATTCACATGTTCACGAAACTCCTGAGAACCTCCTGAACCTTTCAGACTCGGCTGCATTTGTGAACTCAAAAAGTTACATTTAGAACCCTTTAGACTATTTTCTGCCAGTACCCTGGTAAATGTTCGGCTTGAAGTCAGGATGAGCCTATGTGAGAACACAGCAGGAAATATTCAGGAAAAAAGTCACAGAGAATGGCTGGGAGTGGATGATGATGTTTATATCCTATGACCATCGTGCAACCATACATTGTATACTAAGTCGGGTGTGAAATCACTGTATTAGGATTTCTGTTTGCCGGTATAGAATTACTTTACTGATCCTGAAACTGATCATGGATCTTGGAAACCACACACTCACACTCATTTTGCTAAGACAGCCTGACTGTGGAGAGCCAGCACAACAAGACAGAACTCGATTGTAGCACCTGTTTCTCCAGGCGGCACAACCACTCCGTCACCACCAGACGGAGACTGATTGATTTCTCACACTCTGTCTGTTCTACCATTATTAATTTAATGTTGTATAGATTACATAAACACTGTTGAAAAAACAGCTTCAATTGCAGTGCTGTATGTACTAGAAATTAAAAACCAAAGATTGAGTATAATTTGTTACCCACACACAAATTTTATTATTCAATTCCCACCGTAGTAAAGAGAAGCTGATATTGTTCTCGTAGCTGCATCTGATTGATGGTCTGCACAATCCTAGCTTTTTTTTAAAAAGAACCTGCTGTACTAACAGAGAAAATAGCCTTCATCTTCCTACTCTCCCTCATCTTCCTCCTCCTCTGCATTTGTCAGCTGCTGGCCTCCTAACACAGCACTCAACCGCCCACATCCTCTCACCTTTCTCAAATAGAAGAGCAGTACACCTACCACCCACAGTACTCTCTGAAATGCCAGGCTCAAATATGTGTGAAATATGCAGCTTTCAGTTTTTTTTATGCTCATTTTCTTTCTCTGAATATTATGTTGATACATTGTTCTCGGACTTCCTTGTATGGATGTTCCTGTGTACCCGGGCTTAAAGCAGATGCTTATACAGTTTTCATCTTCAACGTCTTGAGCACATACCAGTGGGGTGAGGTGTATCTTAGAACGCCTGGAGGACTACGTGGCCCTGCAACAGAGATGTCAGATATCCACCATATGGTTTATTATAGAGCTATATGTTTGTCTAAAGTTAAGGCAGGGGTAAGAGTTTGGATCATAGCTGAGCCAGAGGTAAATATCAGGTGTGACTGTATGCCTTGTTGAAGACCCCGGTCATTGACCAGATTACAATCATCACTGTCTCAATCTGTCATCTTGTTCCTGGCCAGATTTTGACGTATATCTGTGTTTGAATCATTATCTTGGACTTCGAAAGAAAAAGAAAGAGACACAGTTGATAGTCCTCTTTAGCTACGCTTAAGGTGACTGCATCCGTCTGGCACCTGAGGATATTTCCCCGCGGCTGCTTGTTGGCATGCCAACTTGGCATGGTATCAAAGATGGCATGGTATCAAAGATGTGTGTTTACCTCTGTTGTCTTAAGTTGCTAAGGAAAAGATTTATTGCATAATTGCTGTTATCGGTAATGAGCAGGGGATGTTGGACCCTGAAGAGACCTGATTCCTGGCCATGTCCATGAGTCAGGATGAGGCGATGCCAGTTCATCAGTCCTCCACTTTGTGAATGATCAAAGTGAAATAGCTATGGAGGAAGATGGAAACAGTACTAGAAGATCCTGCTATTGCACGTCCTAAGTAGAGAAACATAACTTTACGAGGGAGATTGAAGCTTTTAAATTTGTGACCAGGAAAGTTGGCAGACAAACTGGCACCCTAAAACAAATAACAGATGTTTCAGATTAGTTAACAGGTGTTCTAAACTGACTTTATGAGTAATACTAGAATGAATTCAAACTGATAGAATATGACTGAGAGGTTACATGGCTGCATTGTGATGTTGCAATAAGTGACTCACTTGTGTAGTTTAATGCAATTTCATCATTCCCTCATACTTCGATAAACTGAGTCAGTTTCAGATGCAGTCTTGCTTTCCAGCTCCAGTAATGACTCTGTCAAACCAAAAAAATGTTATGGCAGGGGGGAGAATTTGCTTCACAACCAAAAATGAAAGTTAGACCATCAGCCAGCTGCCAAAAGAAGCAAACGTTTCACTGGCTGTGTCTTAAACGAGAATGGGATGTTTTGCTTTGCTGCAGAATGGCCAAGAGTGAAGAGAGCCAAGGATGCAGAGACATGCATGCATGCGTGCACTGAACCTATTAATTACCATTTTCCAAACATAGAGTTGGTTCTTAATTATCACTACATAACATCTGGACAGAGATCACAAGACGTGATGAATTTGGAAAGGAAAAAGATATGGGCCTTACTTCACTGCGAACATATATTTCAATACAATGACACTTGATTTAAACTCTGACCATTCATTTGATTGTGGTTTCTAGTTTCTGATTGTATTTGACTGAATATTACATGCTGGCAGTGTTGGGCAGTGACGTCACCACAGATAGTAAAGTTAGTAGTTTAACTACGTTTTCCAGTAGCTTAGTGGAAGTGTCACTGTTTTCTGAATCAAATAGCTTTTCAGTAGCTTATTGGTTTTATTGATCACTTAGTGCAGTAGCGTCCAAACAAACAAATCACCACATCACACTTGAAGCGCAGCGTAGCACTTTATTATAAAAGGATGAATAAAAGATGCCAGCTGCAGTCTGCAAACACTAGATACTAACCTGTCAGTAGAGGAGTTGTATCTTAGATTTGTGGAGTAAAGGACAACATGAGCCACCTCCTCTTTGTCGTCAACTGTAAATAAATTTTGTTTATTTACCAGTTTAAGGACCGGTTCTTAGACTTTGTACTCACAAAACACTGTGTGTTGGCTGTCACAGAAATATTTCAGCATTTTAAATTATGAGGGCTTTAAAACTGCTAAGGACAAACATTTAACGATAGCTTGTTGTGAAGCCTTCCAAGACACATAAATAGCCCTTGACAAGAAAGTGCTTTATTCATTGATTTGACCTTTTTTTTTGTTTGTTTTTATCAGTCTGTTGGTTTGGAGAGGAGAATCAGACTTCCCAGTAAAACCTCCTAAACAATGAACAGGATCAAAAAGATTCTGATTTTCGGACTTGATTTGTGAAGTTAGAAGCCATCTCAAAAGTCTGAATTTATCGCAGTACATTACTTTATGTTGACAAGTAAGGCTTTTCGCTCAACAACAACACATTTTACTCATTGGATCGGAGCCTGGGTAATATGCTTTCACATTATTTTCAGGCAGTCAGATCAAGCTAAGCTAGCCATCTGCCATTTTGGCTAACTTTTGCCAGAATGGCAGATGGCTAACTGATGATTTGGATCATCAGGTTTATGGTTTTAGTTCTATATATCCAATATAGAATCTTAAACTTTCAATAGCTGAATAGTGAATTTTTACAGTTAGTAGTAGTACCTGATGTTTAGATTGACAATGTTTCCACTTGTTGTTTGCCACTTAAGAACATTAGTCACAGAAAGAGTTATGTGACAGCTGAACTGGCACAACTGGCTCGTGCCCTCCTGCATCTCTTGTCCTCACAGTCTGATCCAGAGAAATCATTTCTCTTTCTAAATTGTCCCTGTCTCCCCTTGAGACTCTTCTTGATGACTTACATTGAGACAGCGTTCATATTATTGTCTGAACATCTGAAACAAGAATAAGTTTATGTTGGCTTCATAATTTCCATGCTGGGATGACAAAAGGACATTTGTTTTGGCCTCTTGTCTCTCAGTCATTTCCTTGTTGAGGGTTAAGGGGAGGAGTGGCTCTGTGGACTGTGGTGGCCGACAATCCCACTTTGTGTGAACTGTTGCTGCTTCACAAAGGGATCATTGTGGAGAGCGGTGGCCCAGGGAGAGGGGACTGGGTCTAGTCTAGGTGACAGCAAGGTTTGGGTTCAAGGGGCCTAGGATCGGGGGCTAAAACTGCGATGGCTGGTCCAAAGTAGGGGCGTGTATTTGTGCTCAGCTGATAGGGTGCTGATGGAGGGAGGGTGCACACGTGTGAGAGAAGTCCCATGCTGCTCCAGTGCAAAACATTTACTGTGTTCCCCCTCAACAAGCACTTTCTGCACATACACGATCAAATCTCTCTCTGAGGTGAGCAGCTTTATGAAAATAGCTTTTTAATCAGAGCTGTAGTCAGTCTCTGATGTATTTTCTGCGTCCTACAGAATCCGATGTTGTGATTATAAA
Source organism: Labrus bergylta (assembly GCF_963930695.1). NCBI lineage: Eukaryota > Metazoa > Chordata > Actinopteri > Labriformes > Labridae > Labrus > Labrus bergylta. The sequence continues at coordinate 22,962,685 of NC_089215.1, read as the reverse complement.
ACTGGAGGCTTAAGCTGCTTGTACAACTGCTCTCAGAATTTGAAATATTGTGCTGTTTATCCTCCTTTGACTCTGGCTCAAGGACAAACCAGCATGTTTGCTGCACTCCAGAATTGTTTACTCAAACAGATGGACCTAGCAGTCCAAAGTCATAGTCCACAAACCCCCTTTTATTCCCCTACATCACTGCTGCTCTCCTTGCCCACCGGCTTGAGACTTAATCCCCCTTTTCTCAGCCTCAATGTTTCCCCACTCTCCGTCCCCAAAGCCATGTCTGACAGTGACAGGGCTCTCAGGTCAAGCTGACGCCAGTCTCTCTGTCCAGTCTGAAACAGGCCCAGACTCTCGCCCAGCTGTCCTAAAGGTCTATTAGTCCGTCTGTGTGTCAGGCCCGGCTGTCGCCCTGGCCTCTCACCTTGGTGTCAAGAGCCCTTCGTTGATGGACCAGAAGATATTAACCCAAAGCATGATGGCAAATTTAAGACCTACTTGTTTTACTGACTTGTTTTATTTGGCCATGCTGATACTCTTGGCCTAGTTACACCAACATACAATCCTTCTTGTTCCAGTTTTCTGTGCCAGTACTTTGCCTCTGCTATCTTTGATATTAAAGACAACAACAGGAGAGCTGAGTGTGAAAGTGACATTTAACAGTGTCAAAGTAAACAAGGCCTCTCATTTGCCCTCAGGGTGGAAGTACCACCAACTGTTAACTATTGACTCCTCTGTCCACATCAGAGGCCATGCATGAGCCTCCATTGCTCTCATCCTGACAGGCTATGGTTATGCAGCATTAATTATGTCCCTGAGTTAGATTTATTTGGTGACTTGCTGGCATAAACATGATACCTTTTCATTTTCTTTCCAGCTCCATGTCTTAATATAATCTGATTCAGCGAGGGCTGTAATTTATCATCTGTATGTACCTGGTACTTATAGTTCAGAACCACTGTGGTATGTTGATGTCTATAATTCTGCTTGTGTGTGAAAGTAGCGCCCAAAAGCTGATATAACAGCCACCTATGCCCACTGTGCTCAGTAATGCAGTCCACCTTTATTTCATTGAACAAATACAATTCTCTTAGTCAACATAAAACAACAAAGGCTCTTCCCTTTGTGAGCAGGAGTCATTTAGAGGTCAGACTAAGCTAACGTCAGGTTTCTGAATAAGGAATTTATAGTAACGTGCATAAATGTGTAGATGCATTCTTAGAAAAATACACCAGTGTTTTAATACCTAATGCACCAAAATAAAAGCATATATTTTACAAAAATATCTCAAGCACAGCAGGTTCACTTATGTTCATGCAGTATTCTGGACTCTGAATAGATAATCTTATCTGCTCTAAGTTGAACCAGCATGCCTCTATTCATTGTAAATGTGCCGTGCCTTTGAACAAAGCCAATGTGTGCTTACATAAACCTGCATGAGAAACCTTAAGGCATTGTACAAAGAGTAGTGTTACTGTGGTAGTCCTGCGGTCATGTTATTTATGGTTGACAGATGGCTTCCATGTCAATGTGCATAGTTCCACCTCACAGCCAGGCATCAGACAGATTAAACTGAAAACAGCTCAGTGACCCCCTGAACTCGCACAGTTTATAAATAGAACAGGCATTAATGTCACCAGTCTTTATTCCTCTTTCTAACAATACAATACACAACAAAAATATCCATACAGCAATATATAATTCTTCAGACTCCTGTGATGCAATCATGGAATATCTGGTACCAAATATTGATCTTTTAATTTACAAAAGATACAACACTTTGGACCAGATTTACTAAGCTCCCATTTAAAGAGTACTAAATTGCGTGTTCACTCCAAAAGTTTGCACGTTTGGTTGGTGGCCGTTTTGCGGGTGACCTACTAAGAAAATTTGCGTGAATCACACCAGGTGCAAACCTTGTGGAGGCGGTACTATTTAAGTTAGGTTGTTCTACTGGTTTACATCACGGAGAGTTTGGACAGAAAGCAGGACGACTGCAAGTGCAAAATAGGTATTAGTGAGAGAGGCAAATAAAAGCACAATACCTTTGAGTTATAGGATATAAATCTGAATATTACAAAAAAAAAGTGGTTATAAGAAAACATCGGCATTAGACAGGGCCTCTCTTTTCTTCCCTTAATCTTAAGAATGAAGTGTCAAACATTGTGCAGGAGGTGCGAGCTGTGTCCTCTGTGGCACAGGCGATCTACACTCCCCGTTGTTGCGCACCAGACAGCTGGCCAGCGCTATGATTGGACATAAATGCCCTGGAAATAGGTATCGAAGACGGGGGTACAAACAGTTGTGAGGTACCCCAATCCAAGCATCCTACAGAGTAGCAGCAGCTTTAGAGGGAGGAGACGAGAGCATTATGGAGAGGAGCGCACCGGAGGGGGCGAGCAGGGGGAGAGACGCGCAACCCGAGAAAAAGGAAATCCCTGTTTAAAATATAATGTTGATGAAAAGAGGGAAATAGGAAGAAATAAATGTCAATGTTGAAATTCTTTTGAATGCAGAGGCTGTGAATGTTCAGTTTTCTTTGGCTGTAGGCTATGGCAACAATAGCCTGTAGTTTAATCCTGGTGTTTCTCTTCTTTAACGATTAGAATATTCAATCAAATTAAAAAATAAATGCATGCCATTTATTTTTCTGTCATTTGAAACATGTAAACACGTGGGGAAAAACACGATCTTTATGTCTTCTTTTATTGAGCCTATGTCTCCTCCTAACTACAATAACAGCAGCATGTTGTGTGTAACACTGGTCTCCTGGGTTAGCACGTTCCTTTCAAAGGTGTTAAATACAGACACCGTCACAATCACTGCAATTTTTGTCAGGTTTGGTAAATCACAAAGCGTGTTCTAACTTAACTTGTTTGCATTTTCTCCTCCCAGTATTTTGCACGCTAGGGCAGAAACGCCCCATATTGCATATTCATTAAGGCAAATGTACTAAATGGTCAATGCGTTGTTTTGCTCATTTGAAAGACGCAATCCTCACTGCGCGCCGTTAGTAGATTAGATAGCACTTTTTTTGCTGGTGGTGTCAAGTTTGCACACGTTTTAAGACACACAAACCTTAGGTAAATCTGGCCTTTTGAACGAGTTTCATGGCAGTTTGACTAATCGCATCACTACATCATGACTCCTCACTGTGACGCCTGTGAATCAGGGAAATGAGAATGGAAGGTATTGGTCAAAGAGAAAGAAGCAGGATAATCTTTCAATATAGCAGTTATCACATAATCACTGTTTTTTGTGACATATTGTATCGTGAATTTCTCTGCGTTTCCGTCGGCTCACAGAAGCTATATTCAGATTGTAATGGATGAAATGTGAATATTCTTCATGTAGAAAATTCTAGTAACCTTGATAAACAATATAACCATTTTTTTATTTTTTTTTATTAGTTGCAGTAGAGTGACAAACTGGTGACATATACATAACAAATGAGGCACAAAAAAACAAACGGACAAGGTCAGGACAACAACTCCAAAATACAGTAAAAAATAAACAAATAAAGACAGCAAAATACTAAGAGATCAACAGACACACATCAGACTACAACCAGCAAATACATTACAAAACTATACGAAATACCTAAGAAAGGATACAATGTAACCATTTTTAATGTATGCCTTTTCTATGCCTGACTTTGAATTTAATAGAAATGCATCCTTATTCCTATTGTTGACTTGAGCCTGGACTGCATTGCTTCTATTAATTGAACGCAATAATGTCATGCTAAATACATAAATATTACAAACAATTATTGTTCACTTCCCCTTTTAAAAATCATCCTTAATATTTCTACTTTGACGCTTTCTTTCTGAATGGTGCATGTGAAGTTTAAAGCGTTACGTATGATGCAATGGGCTAATTAGTGTCTTGCAATTTCTAGAGCTTGTATCACAGAAATTTGAAATATCACAGCAAGATTAAACAGGAACACTGGCCTGCACATACAGACTGTTATATCAGTGCTTGGCATGACAAACTTGCCAGGAAAAGTGATGCTGGGGCGGATTGTGTGAAAAGACATGTGGAGGGATATGTGGGCACGTCTGTTCATTTCCTCACTTAACACTCTTTTTTTTTTTGCGTTCTCCAGCCCAGCACTCTCCCCCAGGGTACGATCAACATGAACCAGTGTTCAGACGTCATCGATGGAGAGTCCAGGACGGGGCAGAAGAACTCGCTGTGCATCCTGACCCCTGAGAAAGAGCACTTTATACGAGCTGAGTGCAAAGAAATTATCAACGGGTAAGGCTTAAAAAACCAGGACATTGATCTCTAAATGTAGGAATTCCAAATATACAATCAACCTTCACGTCTTAAAAGGGCAATATGTTGTTTCCAGAGGGTATTATGGCTTGTGTTGTGCTCTCTTTCTCTCTTGGTTTGAGTGGATGTCAGAGGCTTAAGACTTCTTATGTGTGACTGCCTTTGCTGCCAAAACTGCTCTGCCCCCTGCTGGCTCCTTCAGGCTCTGCTCTTCAGAGACTTAAAATCCACACTGCAGTGACAGTGCACATTCTTGAACTGTTTCCTCTCCTGCCCTCTCTCTCTCCCTGCTCACAAACCCCTGTATGCCTCACACACACACACACACACACACACACACACACACACACACACACACACACACACACACACACACACACACACACACACACACACACTCTAAGCCTCATGATTTGTTTTACTGTCGCCTTCCTCTACTGCTGCAAATCTAAGTATGTTTCTGCACCACACTCTCCTTCCTTGGCTCTTGCATATTAAGGCTATTCTCAGGGTACTGTGACTCACAACACCCACTCTCCATTATTCTACCTGCTTGATCCCTGCACTTCTCCTGTCATCTTGCACCCATTGGTCCTTTCTTTGCCGTCACTCAATCATGTCAACCCCCGCAAGGTCATCATTGACTGACAGTGGCATAAAAACCTGGATTATTTTAATGAATATATATTATTTTTATGTTCCTATCTGACTCATTGTGTCAAAGTAGCTCCATTGTGGGCTCTGGTTCTTCAATACCTGTGTCACATCATGTGTACTGAAAGTACGACAGTTTATACTGGGACTCTTTACTTAGTGGGTGGTATAAAAAAAAGTATTTAACTGCTCTGTACCACGGTGACTCTTTCCACAAAACATCCAGGGCTTTCTCATATCTTGTGTCTTATATGAATGAAATGTCAATCTTGATGGATATTTTTATAAAATAAACTGTTATTTTGTCCACTTCATCATTATTATTTAAAGTAAACACTTTGGACAGTTTGATCCAGTAAATATATAAATGATCAAGACATAATGTCACAATACTAAAGGAAAGCTTTAAGAAGCTCTGTGTGCACTACCTCCCTGTTTAATGAGAAGTTGGTGTTAAGTGTATTTTGGTAGAGTTGTATCTTTTTCTGCCTGTTGTGCAAATGCATTCTCTGGCAGGCACAATGCTTTATGTTTTGCTGCATAGAACTCGGTCTCTTATCATATATTGATCCACCACGGGTCCAAGAACAACACTTTGACTATCTGACTGTGTGTAGGTGGCAGGAGGCTCTGACTGTTTATCCCCGGACCAATAAGCAGAACCAGAAGAAGAAACGCAAGGTGGATCCTCCCACTCACCAGGTAATAACATTCTTCTCCCGCTCCATAATAAAATGTTGTTACCTTGCTAACATTGAACCAAATTCAGATGAACTTCATGTTATTGTAACGACTTTTCTTTTCCTATTGTACGGATGGTGCATGTTCAACTTAAAGAAGGGTTCTCCAGTGAAGCCTGGAGCAACAGAGTTTTCCTCTCAGGGTGAAAAAGGAGGGTGATTTTACAAATGAGTTAGATAATTATAAGGTTAAAGTCATTAATCTCATTGGTTGTATTGGAAACAGGTGCAGCAACCATTCTGATACTCATGCCTGTTATAAAGGTTTAGGTGAAGGCCAAAAATCTAATCTTTCCAAATGACTGATAGTGAGCTATATTTGGCTTTTCTGCTCACACTTTGAACGTGGACATGACTTTCAGATCCATACTGTAGGAAATAAACATTACAAGTGATCCGAATGTGTACCATTGCTAGAACCAGAAAAGAGAATAACACATATTCTGAAGGACATGTGCTGTGAAGGTATGTAAGCATGGAGGCTTTTCATTCCACTCAAACAGCACCAGCTGTTTTCCCCTCAGATGGAGTGAGATGTATTGTTTTTCTGCCAACAGCATGATCAACAGCGATCCATATTTGCATTCTTAACTCACATGAGGTGTTCTATACACACACACAGACTGCATGTCACATACTTTTCTGACATTAGCTAAAGAGTTACAGTGTTAACATTTCATTGGTTGTAATAAAGTACTATTGTACATATTGGCTGCTTCTTTTTTAGAAGAAGCTTTGTTATGCTTCCAACTTCTGGTTTTAATACAGTATCACCTGGTTAGCTGGCAGGCAATTTAAGCGAGTTATCAAAACATTTCTGTGCAAACAGTTAAGAGTAACAATGCCAGCTGCCAGCTAAAATAACATTCAGCTTTAACTGACCATGATCCTCTTGCCTCTGAATTTGCTCATGCACTCTGTTTCATTGTCACGTCCAGCAGCTGCTGTATCATCTGCCCGGCTTTTTGCCCTGTGTCTTTCCTGTAGCCTTGTGCGCCCGCTCAAAACAGATTTTTTCCTTTTTTGAAAAATCATCACCTATGTGTAGGCTGTAAAAATGTGGCAACAGCTCCAAAGACACTGAAGACAATAAAAAAAGAACAAAAAGGCTTGTTTCATGTTGGTGCAGTCTTAATTCCTGCTTGTTAACTAGAAATAAAACAACAGGACTTCATAAAGCTGTATTATAAAAATAGTTATAATGACAGAATGAAGCAAATATTTGAGTGTTGTTCAGTCCACCCACTGTGGAAAATGGTTTTCCCCTTTGCATCCTCCTTTTTGTTGTAAGGCCAAATTTGTGATGAGTGTACACAAGATTGTCTCTGCAGTTGATTGTCTGGTTCCTCTAATGACGCTGCCCTGAACCAGACTGTGACCCTGCTGGCTTTACCCTAACAGGCTCTTTTGCAGAGAGACAGCCGTGACCTTCACTGTGTCCCATGTGATATATTTAAAGTCTTTCTCTGCACATCCCAAGACTTTCACATTTTCACATACACATAAAACATGTTTTATATTTCATTATGCTCTCTTTATGTTTTGTTTTTAAATGGCATTTCACATCTTAATGGCCTCAAAAATGTACCAGTGTTTACGCACATTGCATATTTTTTCCATATCGTGTAGGCTTAGTACAAAACCTGGTTGATGCAATGGAACAAGATTATTTTTTTTCTTGCATGTGTGTGAAATGAGCATCACTTGAAATAACAGTGAAGAGGTCAGGGACAACACGGTGTAATCACAGCCCATAATGTGACTGGCTCGTTGCTTGCCGATGTAGTTATCTATAATTGTCTAATGAGCTGCTCAGTTGTTTTTGGATGGGAATGTGATATTTCCTATATCGACAAGTATCCACAAATATGTTAAGGTTAATATCGTTTAAATCTCACATTTCCACCTGAAAACTCACCTTCAAATCAATGACTTAAATTGATTTCACTCTGTTACAGACCTTTTAATGTTTTTGCATTCTCCCAAACATCATTCCAGGAGTTGTCTGCAACATTGAGGCCTCTTTCCCAGGTTTAAGCATATAGAAGAGCTGCCCAGCTGTTTTATATTATTATTTTGTCTCTCAGAGCTTGAAATACTTTGACTTTTAAGGATTGTGGTGTCCCTTATGACAAATTCCCTTACTTGTAAATACAGGAAAAAGTCCTTCTTTTTAATAATGTATCTTCCAATTGTTTGACTTAAAGACATCAAGCGGGATCCCTCAAGTACCGTAATTTGTGCAAATAAGGAATCACTTATTTTTCCCAAAGTCAATAGTTAATGTATATTATTGCAGGTGGAAAATCAGGATGTCACATAATGGAGTAAAGACAGAGCTGACCTGAGACCTGGGGTGCGTTCAAATTGTCCCTCCTATCTCCTTTCACTATCCACTTTACCTTAACCCCGCAAAAACGTCATGAGGTCAAGGAAAGATGTTAGGAGAATTCATAAAGGACTTAGGGAAAGGCGATCTCGTTGCTCTGACAATCCGACCACATTTTCCACGAGGCGATGTCATTAAATGCGACGGGCCGGCGGAGGTTAATGACGTAGGTCTGCCGTGTTGAAACTACAATGTTCAGAAAATGGACTACAAAAAACGCATCTAAAAAACTTTCCCCTGTGCCTTCTTACCGGTGAAATAATCCTAATTACCACAAGGTTGGGATTGAAATAAAAGAAATATAGACTACCAGGCTAAAAGTAAGAAAAGTGAAACCTTCAGCTTCCTGTCCACTCAGAAATCAACATCAAAGTAAATATGAAATTAATTGTTACATTTATGTAAGATATAACCTACACATAATGTTTTATACAAATGTACAACTGCACATAGCATAGCAAGAGAATAAAATATGTTGAATAAAACATCATCTGATAAAAATGTCTCTTATCTTTTATCTCTTACATGATCTGTGTCACTTTACGATCATCGTTCATGTTCGTGAACGGTCAGATGCGTGAGTCGCTTTAAATGTTGCGGCCGCAAGGAATTGTGGGACGTCATATCTCATCTTTTTTGGTAAAGGATGGTCCAGTGTATCCTATGCTAAAGGAGGTTATAAAGGAAGCATTGACCCACCTTTCCTTAATTTTTAGAGAATTCGAACGGCTCTTATCATGGCCGCCACTTAACTGCTTCCGGGTCATTTCACTCAGTTAGGAACCTTCTTAAGAAAAAATGACAATTCGAATGCACCCCTGTCTTCTAATTTTCTGACAGCATGCCATGCTTTAATGGTGTAAACTGTAATTGGATTAGTCCAAACAAAAACTACGTACATTTCTCAGAAATAATAGTTTTTTCAGGGGTATTTCAACATTGAGCTTTCTTATCAAAGCAAAGAGATGTAGGCACCTAATCAGATATAATACACAAATGATCCCCTGGCTGATATTTTCTTATACCTGGTGGGTCGAGACCTCTGAGGACGAGAGACATTATGGAGCTATTTTGATGCATGTGTCTTCTAAACCCATATACAGTAAAGGAGCTAAACCCTTATGGGGGAGCATACCTGGGATCATTTGTATCTGATAGAGTAACTGAAGGGGGATATTCATTCATGGTTAACATTTTAAAGAACCTATTGAGAGAGAGACTTTGTCATATAGCTGATTTTAATGGTTACAGATGGAACCCAGACATTAACATTAAAAGCTTTCTGTGATTGGCAGGCTGGATTTTCAGCTACTGAAGACATGAATGGACACCCAGTGAGTCCTACTTTTGAGATTCCCTGCCCCTATAAGTCACATGTATTATAATCAAAGTTAAGCCAGGTGAAAGGTGACTAAAAAGGACAATCTTTTTGATTTCTCTCTGATTCTCAAGAGTGATTATCAGCAGCATGTTTGTAGGGGATGTGCTTTTCTTCGGAAATCTTGCTTTCTCTTTTTAACGTAAATGATCCTGGGAGTCTGAATCCAAAATTCATAGCTGAAGTCTTTTATCTGATAAAGAGATTTCTATTAACATTTTTCTGTCTGTAGAAATTCTCTTTCAATGATTCCATCTCTGCAGAACACTCTCAGTCCTTCACTGATACGGATGTGTTTTCTGTGAATGAACCTGATCTGTGACAAGCTGCTGGTCTCTGTCTCCTTTCCAAGCAACTGATCAAGACTGAGTCGGACTGATTATTTTCTCCAAAACCTCCATATTGTTGAGCTCACTTGTCAGTATTTTAATTGTCATTATCTCTTTCCTCCTCGTAATCCTCGTTGTAGTCTCTCTGTGACCTTACCTACCATCATGTCCTCTCCTCTTCCCTTCCTCTCCTTCCATCCCAAACCCCCACTCAGGAGCCCGGCCCGGCCAAGGTGACAGTGACCAGCAGCAGCAGCGGGGGAAGCATCCCCTGCCTGCCCAGCAGCATCGCCAGCGCTGAGCGTGTCCCGATGAGCCGCGCCACTCTGTGGCAAGAGGAGAGCCGCTGGAGCAGGGCCACCATCCCCTGCAGCCGCAGTGCCTCCTGCATCAGCCAGCTGAACCAGAGCCAGCCAGAGTCCAGTATCACTACTCAAGATGGTGAGGCCTTGATTCACCTGCAAAGCCATTTGTTTACTTAATATGCAAATACTACTTACTAAAATATACTTCTTTGTGATTTGTGATTCATTTTTTTTCTTCTTATAATCCACTGCACAGCTCCTACATTGCACCTTTTTTACATTCATTTTATGTTTTTTATTTTTTACATTTTACATTTTATTTTACATTTTTAAATTCTATTTTATATATTGTAATATCTTCTTATTCTGTATTATTTAAGTTGTTGCTAGTTCTGCTTTATTTCCTTGTTAATTGTTTAGCACCAATACACCAAGTCTAATTCCTTGTATGAGTAAATGTACTTAAATAAACCTTGATTCTGATTGTCTGTGATGTTTTTATATCTGTGCGTCCTCGTTTCAGATGCTGCCACTGTGAGCACTGGACGTAAGGTACGAGTGGAGAGTGGTTACTTTTCCCTGGAGAAGACCAAGTCAGAGCCTTCTCCACAGTCTGCACCGCATTTTCAGCCGCCCCAGCATCTGCCCCTGTCCTCTTCAGCATCCTCCTCCTCTTTAGGAGCTACCAGTCCCAGGTACAAGTCCGAGTCAGACCCCCAAACTTCCCCTTATCAACCCTCCCAAGATCCTTTCCCTTCTCCAGGTTCTCTGGTCTCCCCCAGCTACTCCACCATCAGCTCCTCCCAGAGCTCGCTGGACTCTGATCCCAGCGTGACTACACCTACCTGGGAGGGACACGGTGGTGGTAGAGGAAGCACTGGCAGTGTCAGTGGTGGTGGAGGAGGCAGAGTGGGCCGGCCCGGAAGGGAATACACGGCTCTGTCGGATGTGCCCCGTGCTCGCAGACTGAGTTACCGCGAAGCCTTCCGCTCAGAGAAAAAGCGGCAAGAGCTGAGGGTGCGGACTCGGAGTCCTGGCAGAGAGGAGGTGGCTCGGCTGTTTGGGGAGGAGCGCAGGTGAGAGGTTGTTGATCAGTTAAAAGAAAAAAAACTGAACATTTAAGTTTTCACTTGATTTCTGATAATACATGAGGGCTGCACATATATCACTTACATACAGATATATTCAGCCAAACAAGACTTCTAATCATTATTGAGCCACTGGTTGTTAGCCCTTAGCATAGCCTTAAAAACATGTGGTTAAAATGCAAAGTGATCCATTATATACAGCCCATGCATTGCTTTAAGCATTCACATTTCAGTTTTTTAGCACCACCCTGTGGCTGCTGTCCTCGAGGCACTTTGGTCTCTTGAGCATTTTTGCTAAAGCTGTCCTTCTTGGCTTACCAGTGGTTTGCAAGTAATGATTTTGAGGCTTTAAATGCATGTGTTACTTTCTAATCTATGATCTCTACTCTCTGCTCTTGCTACCTTGCTAGTTTGTTGTTTTGATCTTTTCCAGGGGGCTTCTGAACAGAGCTTCTCAGACCTATTGCTCAACCAACCCTTCCACCCCTGTCCCAATGCTGTTCCCTGCTGGTCACCGCTGATTCCTGCTTTCTATCATTTCATCTCTGCACTGCCTGGGAGCGCTCTCATGCCCTGATTCATAAACACCTGGTTTCCTGTGTATACTGTGCAATACTCAAATATTCTGGTGGTTGTTTCTGGTGGTGGGTTTGCACACTGTGTCTGACTCTTAACCACATACATACACCTTTACAAGCCAAGTTCCTTAAGTTAACCTTAATGTGTTTCCATTGCGGCTCCTTCTGCAAACACTTAATCCACCATTCTAGTCCTTTTTCTCTGAAGTTTATTTTCTTGTCATTTAACATTACTTTTATTCTTTGGTGTGTCTCTGGATTGTTCTCTTTGGGGATATTATTTCTACCTCATGTTGCACATTCTTAATCATGAAAGCGAATTTGAGTCTAGAATGAAGCCAGACTTTCTTATAATAAATGTAAACATTGTGCAGTTAAGGCAGCATTGCATTCTGCACTGAAACAGCTTGTACACATCATGGAAAAAAAGACTCAAATTTACTTTTATATCATCCTTTTAGTTTTGTTTTTATGCCAATCTGCCCCCATTAAAAGGTGATATGCTGCATCGTGTTTTTAAAGAAAATGGTATGTTTGATATATGCTGCTGTTTAATGACAGTTGTTTTAGATGCTAAACTCAATCAAAAGTATTGATTTTAGACTATTATATCAGGGATGAGGCATAAAGGAATGGTTTGTTTGTGTCCCACAGGCGTGCTCAAATCATCGGCCGATATGAGGAGGGTAAGCATTTGGAACAGATGGACACGGGCAGCACCAACGAGCCCCCCGCTAACACCATGCAAATCCAGAGACAAGGCCGCAGCGAGAGACGCTATCTGGCTAACAAACATGTATGCTAGTCCCTCTGTTAATCCTGAAGAACTGTGGCTTTAAAGTGATCATGTGTGAAACCCAATCCTTCTAAATAATAAGTGAGTCTCATATCCGATAATGTTTTATTTGTAGGATATGTCACTGGATGCAGGCAAGGACCGCTCAGTCCCTGATGTGTCCAGCTCCACTTTTGCAAATTTAAGAAGAGCAAAGTCACTGGATCGCAGAGTCACCGAGTCCTCAATGACGGTGAGTACCGACAGTATTGAAGAATTCTGTAATGAGAAATGAACCGCTAGATCCTTTCAAGGTCTCAAACACTGGATTGAAATAAAAAAAATGATGGATTTGATCCTAAACCGCTTCCTCAGCATCAAAAACTGCCAAAGGTGTTCAATAGTGTCAGATGTCTAGAAACCCTGCAGCAGGGACTGAACCCATCATGCTGCAGTGGTCTGGTGTTTTGGGGAAGATTGTATTGCTTATTTTCCTCATCTGTGCCAACTTGATGACCAAGAGGGTAAAACAACGAACTTAGACACACTTGGTATTTAGCGATATATGGTTTAAAAGAAACACGCTTCCATGAGATAAAAGTGAGACTTTATTTTCATACTTTCAAAGGACATTCAGGGGGCTGATTTTATTTATCTTTTTCTATCTCAAGAAGTAAAGGAGCATGGTCGATGACAATGGCATTGACAACATGTAAATGACATTTGGCAAAATGTTTGAACCACCTTTTTCATGGTGAATGTACAGTATTTTAAATGATAGGTATGTGTTCTAGTAATTAAAAGTTTTTAAGTTTCATCATAAAAGTTGTCTTTTCCAACACAACACATGTAGAAAATTAAACCACTGCCAGGGCGCTAGACCATCAGGCAATCTGTAGGTGAGAGGAGTAAAAAAACGATTCAGTACACTAATTATTGTAATTATTGTGAGTGATTCAATCATTATGGTGAATATGTAAGCATTGTTTAAGAAGATGATGTAATCTAGGCCTTGAAGTCATTTAGACTGCTCAGGGAGTGACTACACGCCTTGGGAAATGTGATATTGTTCATTTATTTACTTTATATTGCATGCACCAAAACTCTTAACTGCATCTACGTATACACTCTTACATCAGCACTTGTTTTCTCCAGTCTTCATAAGACAGATTAAAGATGTCCTCCAGTTGCTTAAGATTGCACTGATATCCTCCTGAGGTCTGACTCCCACCAGTCTGACACCTCACTGATCTGAGGTCAGTTCAGAGAGCGCTGTTAGGGCGATCCAGCCGGCGTGTGGTTGGTCTCACTGCAGCTGCCGGAGCCCCCACTCGCCCACTTACACACACATTCATGTACACACCACTGCCGCCAACGCTACTGCTGATTATAAATAGCCCGTTTAGAAGCAGCCACAGTCGTGTGTTTGTCCCCGGGACAGACGGACAGAAACAGATTGTCAACATATGAAGTGAAGGCAATTAGCCATCAGAATGACTCTGTGCCAGACGGTGACACCGCACCTGATGAAGCTCAACAAAAGCAAGGTACTGTTCAGAGAGCAGCAGCAGGTTTAAGACGAGTGATTTACTTTAAGGTCTATAAACAGACTTGAGCTTGGTTTCAATGTGCAGCAGTTTGTGTTTCACTGGGAAAGTCCAGCTCCCGCCAGTCGCTCTCTTTAGCTGGAGCCACGTATCGGCAGATATACCTCATGAGATTGTGACCTAAATGTAAATAAATGCACTTACATGCTCAGTGTTTGAGGAAATTTAAAGTATATTTTTCATGAATTTCACCCGCAACTCACTGAAGGATGGATACTTCTTTAATAACAAAAAAGGAAAATTGTTCAAAAATGTTCAAGTTTGTCTTCTTTTTAGTTTTTCTGTTTTTTGTGCATTAATGTGATCATGATTTGTCAATGGTAGCTGCACGACCCTTCATTGATCATTTCTTAACTTCTGCAAATGATAACATATCATCGCTGTGATATGTCTGATTTGCAGCCAGATCTGCTGAACTTTAAAAAAGGATGGATGACAAAGCTCTACGACGACGGAATGGTAATTTTGTTTTCGTTGGTGGGATTGAATTACCATCTGTTTATTTCCCCTCCTGAATAAGATCATCGTATACTCATAGAGGACTGATGTTGTCATCAAATGAATGCTGTCTTTTACTCCTTCAGTGGAAGAAACACTGGTTTGTCCTGACAGATCAGAGTCTGAGGTACTACAAGGACTCCATAGCTGAAGAGGTAAAAGTCTTACTACATGATTTCTGACCATTAAATATGAATATATGGTCGGTTTTTTGTTGCCATTTGTAAAATTTTCCTTTAACCTTTTTTCTCCTCAGGCTTCGGAACTGGATGGTGAGATTGACCTTACTACATGTTACGATGTCAAAGAGTTCCCAGTCCAGAGGAATTACGGCTTTCAAATCGTGGTGAGTGTTTATTCTCCATGTCATCGATTGTCCTGTGTCGTAAATCAACAGCAAAGATGAAACTCTTTGTCTACACACTTGAGCCCTGCTGTCTCCTGCTGGTCTATAAACAGCCTTAGACACCATGTGGGGGCAACTTTAGGTATCGGGTTTGGTCATTTTTCTCCGTCTGAAACGATTGTTTGTCCGTCATGACGGATGTCACTTGACTTGTCATCTCTCCACAAGAGGGTGACATCATGATGGTCTAAATCTGCTGCAGCCGTTGCCAGCCCTGCTTGTCTCTCTGAACCCATGTGGCCCTCTTCCTGCACAATATGTTTACCTAACCTCTGTCATTAAAAAAAAATGTCATTGCCTAACTCTGAGGTTTCAAAAATATTTCTGACCATAATTGCATCATGTGTGTGTGCAATTTCTTCCGATCCTGCTTGGAAACCTATGAGGGAACACTTTTGTCATATAATCCTTGTCCATTAAACATTTTTAGCACTTGTTGCTGGCAAAACACTTCCTGGACACACGTTGCAATGCATTGCTTATCCATTTGATGTCCCTGCTACATATAGAGTTAAACTGCATTACTAATCTTATATATGAGGTCAACTGTAGCTGCAGGCTCAATCATTTGTTTACATTTGCCCTCCTGAGATTTTCTAGAGGAAGTCTGAAATGGCACACACAAAGGGATCGTTGTCTTTTCGGGTGAGATCACCGTAGTTTTGGTTTTGACAGATGATTATCTCCAGTATTAATGTGTGCTCTCTGAGGTGTTGTCCTGTCATAGCAGTTAACGCATAGTGGAGCTGAGTTGTGATGTCTCTGCAGTGTGAACAGTACCTGGCATTCTGTGTCTTCAGATGCTTTAAAGAATCACTGCGGCCTTTTAGAAATCACTTATTCCACCAGATGTCACTGTGCTTAAGGCTTGAGTGAAAATGTTTGCATACTCAATAAGCATAGGTTAGGACTTTGGGTAAAGGATAACTATATTTAAAGGGAGGTTTCTACTCCTACTGAAGTGGTGGTCAAGTTTAAACAAGCATTTTGGGAAAGGTAGACTTGATTTATTCAGCACAGATTACAGCAGCTGTTGTGTGTGTGTACCACTGATTACTCCACTCTTATTGTCAGTCTTTATTATGACAAAGGAACAGCTCTTAATAGTTTGTACAGTCAGCTTCAGTCTTCAGAACAAAAAAGAGCAACATGCTGTTTTCAAATATGCATCATTTCAGATGAACCTTTATTTTTTTTAATAATTCAAAACTCTGCTAAAAACAGATGGCAAAGTATTGTTGACATTCTGTCCTGTAAAATGAAATGTACTGCACGTCAAACAAGAGCATCCTGTGTTACTTTTATCACTTATGTACATGGTGTTGAGATTGTGGGTGTAGTGCCAGAATTAAAACACTCACTTCTGCTCGGCTTTGTCGAGTGTGATGCTTTAGACTTCTGCTTAAGGCTCACTTAGAAACCTCCAACAGCAGAAAGTCTGAGTTCCATGTGGCACAACAGATTATAGTTAGGCAAAAGTTTTTTTCCCTTTATTTCACTAAGTTATTATTCCAATGTTGATATAACAGCCTTTGTTATAGAGCCAAGATAACTGCTGCATATCTTGATTTTATTTCAGGCTCGTCCGTGTGACAAACAAGTGTTAACAAGTGTGGAAGTTATTTAAATCGACATGTAGCCTCGTTCCTGTCGCTCATTGTGATGAAATGCCTTTCTGCTTCCAGTGTAAAGATGGAGCGTGCACCCTGTCAGCCATGACCTCTGGAATCCGTCGCAACTGGATTCAGGCGATCATGAAGAATGTGCGACCCACCATCGCCCCTGATGTCACTCGGTAATACCCAAAGAGGATTAACACTTTCAACACCGGCAGATATAACAACTGCTTTTCTACATTTTTTTTTTCTTAATCTCTCTCTCCTCCTCACTTTATCTTTCCTTCTCTCTCTTCCTCCATCAAAATGGTATTTTCAACCTGCTTCCAGGAAAAACATCTCTCTGAAACTATCTGTTCTGAAGCCCAGGTTGGAGTGCTTGTGTGTGACACCCCTCCTCACCCCACCTACCACCCAACCCCCCAACCTCCAACAGTGATGTTATTGCTCAGCAATGTCAGGCCCGGCGTGTTTGTCGTCCCTGTGTCATGTGATTGTTGAGTAATGTGTCCCTGTCAGGTTGAGACACACACTGCGATCACATCAACAAACTACAATGACCAATCCCACATGATGTCGAGCAACAATCTAATGATCATTTTCTGAGAACAGCAAAAACAAATCACCAACTGAAGCACAAAAAAGCCCCCTCCCTGAAAAGAAACAAGTTTGAACATCACTTTTTTTTGTTTACTTGATGATTTTTTAAAAACACATGGCTCATCACATGTGATACTGAATACATGCTCTGAGTCACACTCGTTACTCTGCCAGTGTGTCTCTTACTAAAGTGTGTGTGATACTTTTGGTATTTCTGCACAGATGCCTCACAGACACCTCTTTCTCTTGCTTTGACTACTGTCCCTTCTCATTTTCCCCCTCACTCACTTAACCTCCACACAAGGTAGGGAAAATAGATTATAACACTGCACATTTCAACCAGTTTGCAGTTTACTGGAAACACATTCTTTACACTAAGCTGCTGTAAAACATTGCATTTACATAGCAACTAAGGGCTGGCATCTGCCATCAGGCTTACATCAGATTATGAGTGTGAACACTAAAGCTGCTTTCAGTCTAATTCAGTGTGCCTTTAAAGTGTTTTGATGTGCTCTTTGCATTGAACGCATGACACATTTAGTTTAATGTTTCAACGTCAACTAGGTGATTCTGCTATGCAATAAATGTTTGTGTTCTTGTTTTGTCCAGCTTTATGTCTTGCTCATGTAGATGTTAGAAATCTCATTTTCACCTTCTGTTGAAGCCATTTTATGTATCCCTTTTATTTTGTCTGTTTTTTTTTTTTCATTCAGATCCCTCCATGAGGAGCAGATACAAGCCCAAGTGATGTTAGAGCCATGTCCACAAGCCACCCCTGAGCCAAGCCCCAGTCCTGAGGCCCCCAGGTCTGTTGTCAACAGAAAGCAGGCCATCATCAATGCCTCAGCGCCTCCCTCTGAGCCGCGGAAAAGCAGAGTCCGTGAGCGCAGACGAGAGGGTCGCTCCAAGACCTACGACTGGTCCGAATTCAAAATGGAACAGGCCGCAAAACCTGTAAAAGAACGAGCAGACACAGTGGACCTCAGCTCATCTTTCTCCACGACGTCCTCATACTGCTCTCCCTCATCCTCTGCATCCTCCTTAGGGTCCTCTCCCGTGTCTACCTCCTCGCTCCAGACCTCTTCTGTGTCAGGCTCCCACCCACAGTCCATGCCAGAAGAAGCACAAAAAGAGAATGTAAGGAAGGGTGTCCCTCCACCTTGCATAACCAGTGCAACTCAGATGCCAAATACAGTTAGTCTCACCATGATGTCCACGCTTAACACTGCATCACCAGCGTCATCAGTGCATGAAGGCCAAGAGCAAGGAAGGATGGAAGTAGACCACCCTGCAGCCATGCATCCTGCAGGTGATGCTAAAAAAGACAACAGAACCTCAGATGTCCAAGGAGAGATTGAGCAGCGATGGCATCAGGTGGAGACCACACCGCTCAGAGAAGAGAAACAAGTGCCAATTAACTCGGCTGTAGGAAACTCTGGAAACTCTGACAGGTTGCCTGCACATGAGCTAGCTGCGCTGCTAGACAAAGAGGTACGTTGCCTTTTAGAGGGTAATTAACACGTTTGTAGATTCCCCTCATGTTACATTTATTCATTATTTTTTCTCTTTTTTTTTGCTTCTTTGTGTAGTTAGGACAGAAGCAGAAGGAGTTAGACTGTCTGCAGAAGCAAAACAGCGCTTTAAAAGAGCAGTTAGAAGATGCACTCGGGAGAGAGCAAAGTGCCAGAGATGGCTATGTACTGCAGGTAATACACTCAACATTAATTGTGCAGGATTAGTATGCATTTTAAAATGTAAATTGTATACAATAGCATTTTACATGAATTCAAATGACAAAATATTGTGTTATATTTATTAGAACATTAAGCCTACGAGATGATATATTTGTTATATTACTTTATCTACTGTTCAAACTTTGTTTCTTACACATTTTCATGCACTTTTAAACTGTGTATATATTTCTATTGTAACTTGTTTAATATTCTACTAACTGGTGTGGGTGCTTATTCTCTGATGCGCATGGTTGGGGTGTTCTTAGCATGAATTTTCACTAACTGTTTTTACGGAGTTTCACATCTCCTGGGAAACTAATTGATTTGATCTGATGTACTTGAGGTAAGAAGCCTTGCACTGTGCTTTTTCTCTCTTTTCATTTGTTCATTGTCCGTGTGTCCATTCCAAGCTTGATTTCTGCACGTTGTTTGGTGTTTCAGAATTGCATTTACTAATTGTTTATTTACATGTTGCAGTTTGAAGTTGTAAGGTGAAGTATCACAAAGCCAGATTATAATTCTATTTAGTTTATAAAGTATTTCTTTTTTAATTCATTTTACCATCATTTCAATAGTCACATAGTTGTTTGAGGGGAGGGGGGGGGGGTCACCTCTGAAAAAGCACAGTGGAAGCTTGGGGAAAAAAATCGTCCCTAAAGAGAGACTGATAAGCAAAAAGGAGAAATCTTGTTTCCCTTGGTAACCTACGAGATGTGGTTCTCCGTATATGCTATGGAAGGTAAGGTGATATAATTAACAAGTTGTGTCAACAATCTTTTTCAAGAGTGCAACACCCCCTTCCTCTTCACCGCACAGAGTGCCATGGCAACGCTTGCATACCCTTAATCAAGATCTGCAGGGGGAGTTGGAGGCCCAAAAGCACAAGCAGGACCTCGCACAGCAGCACATCCGGACACTGAAGAGAAGCTACACAGAAGCCCAGGACGCTGTAGACCGCCATGAGGCCGATATTCAGGCTCTGCAGGCTAAACTAGCGTCTGCAATGGCTGAAATCTTGGCTAGTGAACAGGCTGTGGCCAGAATGCGCAATGAGCTCAAGCTAGAGCAAGAGCGCTCAAAAGAACACGAGGAGGAATACAGCCGTGGTGAGAGGACTTTGAGAACCCAACTAAAGGACAGTGAAGATAGACTTCGTGAGGTAGAGGCCAGTCTCTTAGAAAGAAACCAGGCCCTCAGACACCTGGAGCACCAGCAGGCTCTGCAGCGAGACCACATGAGAGAGATTCAGAGGCTGCAGGAGAGACTACAAGAGGTTACTGCTCGGCTCGGTGCTACTGAAGAGGGTCAGGCACTGAAGGAGGAGCGCCTCAGGAAGGAGCAGCACGCCATGCAAGAGAGTCACGAGAGGGAGAGACAGAACCTGTGCAGGAGATTAGCTGAGGCTGAAGCTGCACAGAAAGAGATGGAGAAGAGGCTGCTGGAGGCCGAGCAGCAGGTAGAGGCCCTCTTAAGAGGGAGGCAGGCCTCTGCAGGAAAAGAAAGCAGGGAGGAGATTCTGAAGTTACAAGAGAAACTGGCCCAGAAGACTGACATGGTGGAGTCACTAAGGCAGAGTGTGCAGAGGCTAGAAGAAGAGAGAGGGCAACTCACCTGCCGCTGTCAGGAGCTTCTCAATCAGATCGCTGAAGCAGACCGTGAGGTGAATAAGCTCCGCAATCGCCTGGAATCAGAGGAGGCAGATTACTACACTTTGGAGAGCTCATATGAAAGGGCTACCACAGAGTTTCAGAAAATAAGCCAGTTCCTTCGAGAAAAAGAGGAGGAGATCCGGCAGACTAAGGAGATGTATGAGAGGCTGATGGAACGCAAGGAAGAAGACTTGAAGGAGGCCTTTGTCAAAATGGCTGCACTCGGAAACAGCTTAGAGGAAACGGAACAGAAGTTACAAGCTAAAGAGGAGCTTCTTTGTCAAATGAGTCAAGGTCTCTTAAATAGGGTTGAGCCCTGTAGTGCTGAAAAGGATCTGCAAGCCAAGCTTGTGGTTGCAGAGGACCGCATAGCAGAGCTAGAGCAGCATCTTAATGCCCTGCAGCTAGGCTATGCTGACCTACACATGGAAAGACAGCAAATACCAGAACATGGCAAGAAAGCTAGACTTAAAACATCGCTCTCCTTATCAGCAAACACAGTGCCCCAACTTTTGTTTGACAGTAGATCCAAGTCAGATAACTCCACTGATGAGAAGGAGTCTCAAGCCAAGAGACCAAGGATACGTTTTTCCACTATTCAGTGCCATAAGTACATAAATCAAGAGGGCCTGGACAATAGCCAGGTGAGCAACTTTTCAGACAAAAGAAAAACAATGCATCAGAGTGAAAATGAAGACATGCAGCTAAGTGAAGGAATAATCTCCTCTGATGCAACATGCCCTCACAGTAGTGACCCAGAGAAGTTTATCTCAATCATACATGCCCTAGAGACCAAACTGCTGGCCACTGAGGATACATTAAGAAACCTCACACAGAATCTTGAGGAGCAACACTCCACCCAAGCAGAAGACATGAGCAAAGAGATTGATCAAAAAATGACAGAAACCCAGTCTGATAAAGAGTTTAGTTGTGAAAGCGGGTTACACAGTATAGCAACTAATAAGCATTACGCTAAGGCCCTGGTGTGTGTAGAAAGCAGTCGAGAGAAAGTCAGGGGTATTCTCAGTGGCTCTCACGATACCACTGATTCACAGCTGCACTCATTGTCAGAGATAGAGAACGATTTGTTCAATGCATCTCTGTACATTCGACAAGGACAAAAGTCATCGGAAGAGCAGTCATCAGTTGTCCAACAAATTCCAGAGACTGTAGATAAAGATACTTTGCACCTCTTTGCCAAAACGTTGTCTTTTGAGGCTGTTGTTTTAAACAAGATGGCTTTATTGATACAGACTTCAAAGTCAGATGTCCTGCAAGGTCTTGCCGAGATATGGGAAGACATAGAGAACATTAAAAAGAGTGACAAAGATTGCTTGGCTGTAGTTTATGCTGATGTCTTAACCAGGAAGTTGATGCTAGAAGGTGCATTCTGGAAAGATTTAGAGAAAGCTGAGCTAGATGTTGCCAAATCCAAAATGGACAGTGTTTCAGCTGATGAAGATATAGATGCCAACAAAATCTTCCACACCTTCATTAAAGCAGAGCTAGCATACTCTATTCAACACCTTAAACAATGTTATGAAGAGAAATTCAAAATACTGAAAAGGGAGTTGACAGAAGCTCATAATGACCTACATCAAAGGGAAACGGCTCTGAAAGCAATTATTGAAGCTTCCAAAACACCTGATTTGAAAAATGTAATAAAAGAAGTCAAACATAACTTTGGGTTTAAGAAACACAAGTTGGCAGACATTCGCCCTCCTGAACTTGCTCCCTATATGGAACAGATTGAAATGGAAGAGGCTAGAGACTTGGCTGAGGTAATTGTAGAGAGACAGTTGGCTTCTGAAATGCCCTCTTGTGGCGTTGATACCATTGAATCATTTCATAATGCACATGACAGCCTAGCTAACGAGCTTCAAAGACAAGCAGCAATCCTCCATAAATATTCCCAGGAGATAGAAAGTGGTGGAAACCACCCTGGACTGGCCCAAATGGTCCATGCTCTTCTTGGGCACCAATCTTCACACAGCATCACTAGTATGTCTCTTTGTATGCGCGAAGCCCTCATCCAAGCTCAAGTGGCTTATGTGGCATGCAGGTTACGGACAATGCATGAACAGGACTTGGGTTGGTGTAAACAGACAGGCCAGAACATGGATGCTCTTGTGCAGCAGCATGCACACAATGTCAGCAGAATCAAAGAAAAATATGAGGCGTCACTAGAGGATGAGCGCAAGAACTTCCAACGAACAATATCCGCTCTCCAGAAAGAGAACCAAACTCTGAAGGATGACGTCAGCAAACGTGTAAACCAGCTCTGCCAGCAGCAGAAGCAACTGGGTCTCCTGGAGGAGAATTTCCAGAAGGACACTGAAAAGCTAAAACAGAGACACATGCAAGAACTCAGCCAAGCCGAGAAAGGCCGTGTCTCAACAGAAATGGCCCTCATAGAGACGACGGCTGACAGTCAACGGAAGCTTGAGGTTCTGCTGGTGGACATGAACACAATGGAGGAACGGCACGAGAGTCATGTGAGGAAACTGGAGGAGCAATTTGAACAAAGGATATGTGAGCTCCAATATATCCACAAAGAGGAGGTTGAAAAGTTACATGCCCAGTATATGGAAAACATTCATCATGTCCAAATGCACCAACAGGACAAAAAAGGTCCCGAGGGTTCTCATTGGCTTCCCTTTGATGAGGCTGCTACACCGATGGAAGAGGAGGAACAGGGGAAGGGGGAAAACATGTCAGAGGTGGACTCCATGGTGGTTCTGAAGGATCGTATCCAAGAGCTGGAGACTCAGATGAACACCATGAGGGACGAACTAGAGAACAAGCACCTAGAAGGAGATGTGGCCAGCCTGAGAGAGAAATACCAGAGAGACTTTGAAAGTCTTAAGGTTTTTGCTCTTTCATTTTACCTTAGTGAAATATTTTTTTCAATTAGAAACAAGAGTAGAATATTAATAGTTAAATAGCTGAGCTGCCTGCTGATTTTGTTTATCATTCCACTAATATGCACAAAGCGTTTTAATTTGGGAAATGGTGTGCTTTGATTTTTTTCACCCATGAAACCTGCAACAGTTATGGCATCTGCTCCCTTTTCAAATTGTAGTTCACTTGTAATTGCAGCTTTGAGCAGTGTCCCAATCTTTATTCTGCACATTTGAGGTCCTCAATACCATAATACCTGCTACTATATAAACTCCAAAATTCCTTTTTGGTCATGCTGTAATGGTTGCAGGGATGGCATGGTTGGTCAGTCTACCGCTTTGGTTATAACCAAAGTACCTCAACAACTACTGAAAGGATTACATTGGATGATCCAGACTTACCATGTACCTTTTTTAGAATGAGAATTATTTCCCCATCCACAAGATCAATTGGCACCAACATCTATTCATGGCCTGGAGCAATCATCAAGTTATGATTCTTGGTTCCCCTGGCTTGTCCCCTCCAGATTTCAGCACTTCAATTCTCAACAGAGAATTTTAGCTAAAATACACTGAAGCTTTTTTTTAAATTTAGCACCTTCTGCATCCATTGATGATACACACAGTAGTTGCACTCTTGCTAAAATCTTAGGAGCAGACATAACATTAAAAAATGAGTCAAAATTTATAGATGGAAAAAAGTATCTCCCAAAAGACTCCAGACCTCCTGGCTCAGACTGAGACTTCCCCAATAGTTCTACATTATACAGAAAAGCAAATTGTTTTACATCTTTACTATTAAAAGTGCACATGTCCAACATACCATTTTCCACATGCAATAATCAAAGGAAACCTTATTCTGTTTATAACAAAAAGGCTCAGCTGGATTAGTTTATTTCTACTCACTCTCAAACTAGCTTGAAATCGTTAAAATGCTTGCATGGCTTTTATTACTGAATTTTGCATGACACTTTGTAGCCTTGTAGATATTGCACTGGATTAAAAGTCACTTGTTAAAATGTAGGTTGAAGTTGAAATATGCATTTGGTGATGACATCTTTATTACATTTTATTTTCCATAGGCCACTTGTGAACGTGGCTTTGCAGCAATGGAAGAAACGCACCACAAGGTAATCCAAGACCTCCAGAGGCAGCATCAGAGGGAGATTTCCAAACTGATGGAAGAGAGGGAGAGACTTCTGGCAGAGGAGACCGCTGCTACAATCGCTGGTACAGAATGTCAACATAATTCAACCTTTTTTTCTTACACTTCAAGCAAGAAATTAAACTTTTGTCATTTTGTGTAGCTATTGAAGCTATGAAGAATGCCCACAAGGAGGAGCTAGAGAAGACCCAGCGCTCACAAGTCAGTGGACTGAACTCTGACATTGATGAACTTCGCTTACAATATGAGTAAGTTTATTCCTACAGCAACATTAAGACATTTACAATTTACCAAGAGGACACATCATGGTTCATGTTAATGTATTAATTTGACTTCGTAATTTATTCAAAAAAACCATAAAAAGTTTAGAGCTTGCAGAATTTGAGACATCCATTGTTCAACATGGGATAAGAATTCTATTTGATATTGTGATTATGTGACTGTGCAGAGAGGAGCTGCAGTCCATCCAGAGAGAACTGGAGGTGTTGTCTGAGCAATACTCTCAGAAATGTCTGGAGAATGCTCACCTGGCCCAGGCCCTGGAGGCCGAGAGACAAGCGCTCAGGCAGTGTCAAAGAGAGAACCAGGAACTGAATGCTCACAACCAGGTCTGAATTCACATACATGCACACGTACATATGTAAACAATACTGTCTGCAGATTAAAAGATAACTGTATTCCCTACAACAGGAACTGAATAACCGGCTGTCAGTAGAGATCACTCGGATGCGCTCTTGTTTCAGCGGTGAAACAGCGCCAACACTTAGCCAGGGCAAAGACGTGTATGAACTCGAGGTGTGTAAACATGCCGTGCAAAATACACACTTACACAAATACACAAGTTAGATTTTCTCTTTTAATCGAATGTGTGTGTCTCTTTATTTTGTAGGTGTTGCTACGAATTAAGGAGTCAGAGATCCAGTATCTGAAACAGGAAATCCACTCTTTGAAAGATGAACTGCAGTTGGCTTTAAGGGTAAGCAGTCTGAATGTCATTCAAACAATCAGTGTCTTGGAAGGTTTGTAACTGTACATCTTCATGTGTTAAAACCACATTCGAAAAAAGGAGGGCAGTATCATGAGTTTAATTTCAACAGGACAAGAAATACGCCACAGACAAATATAAGGACATTTACACGGAGCTCAGCATTGTGAAAGCAAAGGCCGACTGTGACATCAGCAAACTGAAGGAGAAGCTGCTCATCGCCACAGAAGCTTTGGGCGAGAAGACTGTGGATGGCACAGTCACATCTGGATACGGTAAATATAAAATATTGATGTTATGATATTGTAATGTACATTATCTCATATTATATTGTTCTGTGTTACATTTTTAAATATATATTCATTAAGACGTTTCTTTTTATCTCTAAGGTTTTGTTAGCAGTGAGGTCAGTAAAGAGTTAAACACTGTAATGAAAGATTAAAACATTTTATAAATTATACATTTAATATGGAGCATAACAAGAGTATTGTTTTCAGGACTGAACTTTAACACCTTTGAACCGTTGATAAATTGAATACCAGTTATTTGAGTATTTAATGTAATAAATTAACTTAGAAGGAAAGAACTGAGGTCCATAGGTTTCTAATGACCTGAGGTATTTACTGTATATTTACAGTATTCAGTAGTCATTCAAGGATTTGCTGTGACACTTGTGATCCTGATGTACCGATTCACATCAATGGTAGCAATGACATGCCTTCGTTTTGTTTTAGATATCATGAAATCGAAAAGTAACCCTGATTTCCTAAAAAAAGAACGATCATCCACCTCCAGGCAATCCAGAGGTGTACGGTCAAAGGTGAGTGTCAGATGTAACAATGCGTTTGTCCTTCCTGGATTTCAGCTTTTAAATTCTAACAATCAGACGGACTTTGTCTCTGTTAGCCACCACATACTGTAGAGATTTGTCCCAACATGTTTACCTGTAAGTCATGTGTGTGTTTTGTCCATCAGTCCGTCACTGAACAGGTCTCATGGGATAGCTGACACTCCTATTGTGGGGTGATCCCCCCTCAGCCCCCGCCCAAACATGTGCTCTGTAGGTATAGCATGATGTAGAGCAAAGCATGCCCTAACTACTATTGCATGATTTTTACCCCCACCGACTTTTCTGTTTTGCCCCTCCCTGCACTGCAAATAACTCAAGAGCCCTGAATTGAACATCAAACACATGAGAATTAACTGTTGTTAAGCAGTGATGCAAACAGTGTCCAAAAACTAGTAAAAACCAGACATGTAAAAACCTCTCTGGTGATCGATTTCCCATCTCTACGCTTATTAAAGTAGTCTGCTTTTCATTAAATACATCCATTTGTGACTAATTTATACTGCTCACATGTCTATGTACCAAATAGGTTAGCTTAGCATGAAGATTGGAAACAGGGTGACACCTGTTGACAATCTTGATTTAAAAACAACCCCCTTCTAGCATACTTCTAACTTTATTTGATTTTTACAAAACCTTAACTGGAAAACTAAAAAGATGTGGTTTCACTTCAGGTTAAAATCAAGATACATGTAAATGAGACAGGTTTAGAGGTGAACGTTTCCTCCTTACATACTGTACATGTGTGTAAAGAGACGGGATCCCCATGATATCAAACGTGTCTGCAAAGCGCTTCCCTCTTTAATCTTTTAGTCCTGAATTTGCCTCAAATACATTAAATAAAAAATATAACTTTTATGTTGGGTTTCAGAGAGAACATGTGCTAGCTTAGCTAACAGGCTGCTAACTTGCTAACAGGCCATTATCAGTGGCCTATGTTGAATGTCAAGTCTGTTAGACATTATTTACAGTCAGATTGTTGATATACAGTCATCCTCACTATCAGTTACATATTCTCTAAACACATATTCCCAACTGCTAGATGGCTAAAAAAACATGCTATATGAGTGTCTCCCCCACAGCTACAGGTCGTTATCAGGTTTAAATTCTACAATTCACTTTGCAGACGCTTTTATCCAAAGCGACGTACATCAGAGATTAAGTACAACACAAGCAAGGATCTAGAAAAAAGGGAACAACGTCAGTAAGAGCAAACGATCAGCTTTGAGTCTGATTGGACACACAGGTGCTGACAGGAAGTGACCAGAGGCAAAGCACAACATTGAGGGCAGTTCTTGAGAGCTCTAAACAGTATAGAAACCATCTTATAAGTCATCGTTATCAAACAAAAACAATTGTCATTACCATCATCATAAATAATATCCAGACCATCATCAATCCATCCGTAAATTTACAGATGTACGCCCGTCACATAAGTGGAATGTAGGTGTAAGGTCGGCAGATTTACTTAATCTTTATTTAATTTCATATATCCCATATGTTTAACATTGTTTTTCTATGTTCTTTTTATAACTGTTGTCTTTGTGTGTGTTTGACTTTTGAACTCTCAGTGTTTGTATTTTTGTGCATCGTGTGAACCAGTGAGTTCCTTCTGTGTGGCATGACAATGTTTCAGCATCACCACTTTTGCCTGTCACATTTGCTTGAGATTAGATATACCTGTGTAATCTGTGAATCACAAATCACTTTCTTTGTCTTGTCTTGAACAGAGCCTGAAAGAGGGACTAACTGTGCAGGAGCGTATGAAGCTTTTCGAGGCAAAAGATTCCAAAAAGATTTAAATATCAATCTGCAGTGATTTGTCTCGGTCTCGCCTTGTTTCTATTGGTCAGATTGCTACAGGCGTGGCAGACTCAGCTGGGGACTCTTACAGGAAATGGAAATAAAAACACTTTGAAGGTCAATTCTAAACTTGGACCTGCTGCTTGATAAGTAGTTATCTTTTTGTTTGATTTTTTTTTAGTTAATGAAAAAAGGTTGTAATAATGGAATCCTTTGAAGGGTTTCTATAAGTATTACTTCAATGTTTAATCTGTCCAAGTTGGAGATGTGTTCAAATGCTGTTCGAGGGATACATGCCAGCATTGATCATCCTGAATGCCAAAACAGACAGCAATACACAGTATAAATAATATATATCTCCCAATACAAATTAAGTATCTGCTGTATTTTATTGTTACACTTTATCTCATTTTTAATGTTTGCACCAGTTCTGTTGTACATAACTACTGGATTTCTGTCAGACTATGGTTTGCATCTGCTGTACTATAACTATGGTTTGATTGATAGTGGAAATCAATGTGATGCTTATCTTGCTTATGTATGAGAGTTTTATAAAAATGGAGTGTCTGTGTGTGAAGCGGGAAGAGGGCTGGGATTGCATTTATCACTTGACTACTTTAGGATTTTTTTTTATTTGTCTCAAAGCGGTATAGTGACTTCAAGTCAATTCTCACAGTGCAACCAAACAATCAAGACTTCTGTCAAATTTAGTGTACTGTGACTTGTTTGTTAAACTGGATTATTATTATTTTTTTTAAAGTTTCTTAAAATCTTAAATTTGTGTTTGCTTAGTTTTGGCAAACTTTTCGCTTTGTTGTGAGAAAATCAGCTCTGGATACTTCAAACTATTTTGGACTTTGCATGACTGTACAGTGTCATTTGAATTGCAGAACGATCATGATGCCTCTTTTTCCTAATGCTTCAGTGTGGAACTCTTAACACTAATAAGCTTTGCTTTGCAAGTCCTACTGTTAAGTTGAGATTGAAATGTTTTACTGTAAGCGGCAGTCTTGAAGCACTTGGCCCGATCCCTGTCCTCTCACTAGTCGTGCCTCAGCTAAGAGAAGAATATAAACATCCATGAAACCTGTGCAGCTATGATACACACTGTATAGTATTCAAACCACGCCTTGTATATATAAGCCACACGGAGGACTTCTGTGTTTTGTTTTAAACTTGTATCTTGCTCACTAGCTCTATATGAAATATATATGAATATTTTTTATTTTCATTTTAACGTATATTGTCAAATAAATTAAGTGTTTGGACATCTTTGAGTTATATTAACATGCGTGTGTTGGCTTGATTTGGTGTTCTTGAATTATTATTTTTTTTAATAGCTAATTGGGCTAAATTTTTCTTTACAAAACCTTGCTGAAGCCTTGACCACTTTCAGGTAAGTTTTTATTTTAAAGCAATCATCACATCATAAGTTGAATACATATTTCATTACTTACTTTACTTTTCCAGCAATGCAATATTAAATTGCAATAATATCATGGAACAGAACAAAAGAGTAAAGCACATGGACACCCTAAATATGGAAAAAAAAAAAAAAAAAAATCCAATTTGTACCAAGCTGGACCTGAGGTCACCGATTAAAAATGTTTTCCTTTTGTACCTGCTTCAGCTGGCTTCAAAAAGAGTGAATTCCCACAAAGCCCAACATTAAAATACCAAACTCTAAAGCAGAATCAATCAATCATGTTAACAGTGTAGTACATGGGGCGCTGGTGGTGCAGTGGTTAGTGTGCGAGCCCCATGTATGGAGGCCATGGTCCTCCAAGCGGATGCCCCAGGCTCAAATCCCCACTCTATGTCCCTGATTTCCAACTCTATCCACTGTCTTATCTTTCCATTAAAGGCACAATATGCCCAAAAAGAAATCTTAAAACAAAAAAAAACAGTGTAGTATAAAAAGAAAAACTGTCAGGTCTTCATGGTTAATCTCACGATACATTACAACTGAATGTGGAAAGAATCTTCATTTAAAGTAAGTGAAGTTGACATTTAGTTTGGCACTAATAAGCATAACAGGGTATGCACTTTGTTTTTTTAAATATTAATTTTTGGGCTTTCTGCCTGTAGTGGATAGAGTAGTAAACCAGGGAGAGACAGTGGGTAATGAAATGCGGGACAGTAGCCACAGTCTTTACTCCCGCCTACTTGGAGGACTTCAGGCTCCTTGCATGTGCAGCAACCTAACCGGAAAAAGGAATGGTGTATGTGAACACTGTACCTGGCATGTTAGCTTGTTCAGTGTTTGTCATACAGTAGGTTTTCAAGATAAATACTCAAGTTTTAAATAGCGTAGTCTTTTAACAGTCTCAAATAGCTTAGCAGAGAATGAGTAGATAATAAAAGAGTTCTTAATGCATTTTACTACGAGTCAAATGAATGATGACATGACAGGGGAGCCTATGTTCCCACATTTTTATGTTATTTCTATGTTATCTATGTTATATTAAACCCTTTTCCATCAGCCTATTTTTTTTTTTCTTGTAATGATTGTGACGATTTCTGCTGCTGATGATCAAAATATCGAAATTATTCTTTCATTCATTAATTTACTTGCTTCCAAAAAATCTTGTGGGAGGATAGGGCTTAAATTGAAGGGAAATCTAGGAACACAAGACCTAATTTTGAAAATGTCCTAGAAGTGTGGGAACATAGGGCTGACCCCCATGACAGTATGTGGAAGTAGTTTGCATTCTGTCTAGCCAATTAGCCTTGCCAACTCTTCATCTCCTCCTCTTCCGTCCTCATCCTCTTTGTCCCTTAAAGCATCTCTAAACCTGACCCAGAAGGCCTCGCGCTCGTTTGGGTCCTCAGGCCACAGCAGGTAGGTTTTTTTACGCACGATCTTGCGTATGCGTATGTAGGGAGACAGACAGTGCTCAGGCATCTCCTCCAAGAACACCAGCAGCAGGACGTCACTGCCGTCAAACAAAAGCCTCAGACTGGCCAGCTGAAACTCCACCGAGCACCACTCGCTCTGCAGGAAGTGCCGTGTCACCACGCAGATGGTGTGGCGAGAACTGTAAATCGCAGACTCGATGTTCTCAAGCACAGCAGCACCAGGGCGGAAGTCTCTGTGGTGGAGGCACAGTCGAAGGCCCTTTGCCCCCACAGCTGGTCTCTCTAGATGGGGAACCAGCTGTCCTATCACCCAGGCCTCATCTTTGGAGCTATAGGAGACAAAGGCGTCGTACTGTACTTTTGCTGTTCCACGACGTCTGCGTAGTTTTGCCCTGAAGATGAGTATTAGGTAGCGCAGAGCAGATCCCTGAGTGTGCCAGGCAAGACACACAACCACAAACAAAATATCCAACACAGAGAAAGTGATGCAAAGAGTAAAGGACAACCGGTCGAAAGAGCAGGCCTTATCGCCAAGCTGCCACAGGTAGGGAGACCTCACGTTGTTGTCACAATGTAGGCTGTACAAGTTGGACACCTGGAGAGATCATCAAAGGAAAGTCAAATCTGATTTCTGTATTTCATATCTTTGTCACATTGTATCTTATTACCTGTGTGTAATTGTTGTTGATGGCCCAAGTCTTGAACCAGGCGTTATCACAGGTACAGCTAAGTGGGTTGTCTGTAATATCCAAAAAACGCAACCTGGAAATATGAAAACATATTCAAAATGACTTAACAGAAATTGACATTGGGTCAAAAAGAAAGGTACAGCACGTATTTGGCTATTCTCTTGGCACAAACCGTTTTGAAAATATAAATAACACTCGATAAAAAGGATGATTGATAACCTATTTTAGTCAAATAAACCTAAATCTATACATAAAGACGTCCTGTTTTTGGAAGGGAAAAGTAAATGAATGTCTGGATTTTGTGTCATGGCAAAGAAAGAAACTACAACAGTGGTTAAATGATATGATGATACGGGGATGCGGCAAAAGGGGATACCAACAAAGACCAGAAAGCTTACAGCATCTTATTCCATCTCCCCATATCCTATTCTTCTCAACGATGAGTATGGTCGTTTACCTGCTCTTTTTAAAAGCGTCTCCAGATAACATTTGTTATGAATTTGCACTTCACAAATAATGAATGATTGATTGATTATGTTTCAGACAGATAACACGAGTAAATCCAATCTATATTGGATGATTGATTGGATGATGATTGTTTTCTTTAAAATAAGGGGGGAATATCTTAAGAGTCTCTAATGTTGCTTAATCTTCCTATCCAATTTCAGAACCCATCAGACAAGAAAGCCTTTGGGGGCGAGTCGCGACAGCCAATTTTTG
Source organism: Labrus bergylta (assembly GCF_963930695.1). Taxonomy (NCBI): domain Eukaryota; kingdom Metazoa; phylum Chordata; class Actinopteri; order Labriformes; family Labridae; genus Labrus; species Labrus bergylta. The sequence continues at coordinate 22,930,097 of NC_089215.1, read as the reverse complement.
GTGGCTTCTAGTGTAGCCAGCAGTTTGTGGTAAAAGACTTAGCCATAACTTTCCTTTCCTGTGTGTTACCATTGTTTACAATTCAGTGCAAAATGAGTGTTAGCTGCACTTGCATAAAGAAATCAATTACAGCTAAATTGTTGTCAAATGCAACCAAACCTTGCTAAAACGCCAATGGACCACACATGTAGAATCTGCATCTGCATTTGAATGCAGAATCTGTAAATAGATATGACTTCACATTTTTATATATTCCTTCAAGAGCTGTTTTAGAGACATTCCTGTTGCTTCTTTTACCTTGGCAATGCATCCACCACTGTTTTGTCCACAGTGTGAAGATGGTTTGACTGGACCTTGAGAATTTCCAGTGTGTTACCTGGAGACAGCAGGTTAGCAGGCAGAGTGTCAAGGTCTGCCCTGTAAAGAGTCAGCTTCCTCAATGTTTTCAGAGGGGACAACACAGCACTCAGGTTGGTCGTTTTCATGATAACTCCTGCTATGTGGAGGTATTTTAATTTGACCAGAGGAACAAAGGCATCAGGGTGAAAGTCCAGCTTGATGCTGTGCCCAATTCCTACTGAAATAAGTTGATGCGCATTCTGGAAGAAGTGTGGTCCAATGTTTCCAATGCCTTGACCACCGGGCCCCTGGTAGTTCATCTCCAAATACTTAAAATTGGATAGAAGAATAAAAAGTGAAAAAGGACAGAATCATTCACATGATGCAGCACCATTAATGACTGACTAAAAATATACCATACCTCCAGAGAAGTAAGGTTGATGAAAGGAGATTCATAGGATCTGAAATGGAGGCGGTTGTTGTACAGCACAAATGTCTTTAAATTTGTCAGACCAGACAGGATAGGTGGTGTCAGTCTCTTGATGCGGTTCCCACTGAGGTCCAGGTATCTAAGGGACCAATAGATGTGTTCAATAAATGGACAGTGATGAAAGTAGATGCTTGAGCAGAAAACACTTTATACCTTAAGCATGTCAGGTCTTGAAAGGTGCCTTCTTCTATGAAATCAATGATGTTCAAACTGAGGTTGAGCTTTTTCAGCCTCCTCAGCTTACTGAAGGGCTTCCTGGTGATGTATTTCAGCAGGTTGAACTGCAGATAAAGCTGCTCGAGATGAATAAGGGCACTGAATCCCTTGGGTGGCAACTCAGTGATTTCATTTTTTAGGAGAGAAAGGCGTGTAAGATTTATCAGAGGGACAAACCAGTTAGGGTCAATTTCATGAAGTTTGCTCTTGTCAAAGCTTAGAAATGTGAGGTGTGTTAGGCCATTGAATGTGTCAGGCTCAATAATGAGCTTATTTTGGTTCACCTGCAACGTTTTCAGTCCTTTGTAACCATCAAATGTAGTACGAGATATCTGCCTCAACCCTAAGTTGATGAGATAAAGTTTGCTGGTATTCCCCCTACCCAGTGACAACTGGTCCACATTCCCAAAGTTTGCATCCATCATAATAAACATAGGTGGACTGGGGCAGTCCAACAGGCTGGAGTTATTCTGAGGCAACCTGGATCCTTTCAAGTCAACCTGTATCAAATGAAATGCAAATGGCTTTAAACGTACAGTATACAAAACAAAGAATTTGCTGTTCCTAAGTGCACATACCTCTACTTTTTCAAGCTGGTCCATTCCTTTTAGAAGTTGGCAGATTGTTAATGGAGATTTCTCCACAAACAGAGAAAATGCCACCCAAGTGAGATTTCTCTTTGTATCTTCAGAGAGTCTCAGTAGACCTTCTGCATTTAGACTCTGACAGAGAAGAGTTTTAAGCCTGTGGTTTGAGGAGAAAACATCTGCTTGCAGCTCTAGCTTTGAGTTGTTGGACAGCCTGATGTACTCAAGGGCGGGAAAACAGCTCACATTCAGCTTCTGGATGGTGTTTGCGAAAAGATCAAGCCTCCCAAGACTGGAGGATCCACTGGACTCTCCACAGCTGAAAACCTTCAGCATGTTCAAAGAAAGATCAACTTCTTGAATAGCTGGTAGGGAACTGAAGATATCTAGGGAGATGGTTGATAGAAAGTTGTGGATCAGAAGCAATGTTTTGAGTCTGCTGAGTCCACCAAAGGCATTGGAGTGGATGTGTGAGATGTTATTGCAGGTGAGGTTGAGGAAAACCAGCGCATCCAAGCCTCTGAATTCTCCTCCTTTTAGAAAGCTTAGCTGGTTCTGGCTCAGGTCTAGCTTTTTGAGCCCTAGCACCTGACTGAACAACCCAGGTGGAATGACTGTGATTTTGTTCAAAGACAGGTTGATAGTAGTTATGTTATCTGGCATCATGCGAAGGACATCAGAGAGGTTAGCGATCTTCCTTTTGGAGCACCACATGGTGTCTGTCTGGGGGATGTTCTGAGTACAGCCTCTGAAGCCAAAACCACAGCAGGCCGAGGCGTAGAGCAGGAGAAGGAACAGGACAGTTTGCATCTTCTTTTCTTCACAGACTGCAAAGAGGTTCAACCAGAGAAACCTCAAACTATATTAAGAAAGAAACACCAATGCATCATGAGGAAGTTATAAATGATACACATAAAATATTTTAAGATTTTAAACCTGCAGTAGCTGATTTACGCCTCTGTGAAACAATGAATTTGTGAATACAACACCGACATGGCCTCTTTGAAAAGGAAACAACTGCCATTTCACACATCCACCAGCTCTGTTTTTAATTCTCCTCTGGGAAATATTTGCCTCTTCTGCTAATGGCTGCTGCTAATTTTCTGCAAAATGCACAACTATGAGCATCTGTTACCCATTTACCAGCTCTACCTCTTTATTTGCTGTAATGAAAAAAATCCCATACAAGTAGATATGAAGAAGAAACAATCAATACCCTGACAAACTGCCTCAATGAAATAAAAACATGGCTGCACACCAACTTCCTCTCTCTCAACTATGCAAAATCGGACATAATAATCATCGTCCCTAAATCCCTCACCAATTCCATTCACAATTTCTCCCTCACAATAGACAACTCCACTCTCTCCCCCTCCCCTCATATCCGGGGCGGCTGTGGCTCAGTTGGTAGAGTCGTCGCTTCTCAACCAGAAGGTCGAGGATTCATTCCCCAGCTGGGCAATATGTCCAATGTGTCCTTCGGCAAGACACTGCTTCAGTGGTGGTGTATGAATTAGTTACTTCTGATGGATGATACTACATAGCGATCACTACCATCAGTGTGTGAAAGGGTGTGAATGTGTGGGTGTGACCTGCAGTGTAAAAGAGCTTTGAGTAGTTGGAAGACTAAAAAAGCGCCATATAAGCTCAAGTCCATTACCATTTACCATATCCGCAATCTTGGAGTCATCTTTGACAGCCAGCTCTCCTTTGATCACCACGTCACCCAGCTCACAAGAACCGTCTTCTTTCACCTCAAAAATATAGCCCCCTAATCTCATTTTCTGCTGCTGAAACACTAATCCATGCATTCATCACATCCAGACTCGACTAGTGCAATAGCATCCTTTTCGGCACATCATTCAAAGTCCTTAATAAACTTCAATACATCCAAAACTCTGCTGCATGCCTCCTCACCCACACCCGAACACACGAACACATCACCCCTGTCCTGCAAAATCTCCACTGGCTCCCTGTCCTTATTCAAAATCCAATTCAAAATCCTTCTTCTCACACATAAAGCCCTTAACCACCAGGCCCCCTCCTACCTCATGGCTCTCCTTCACCCTCACACTCCTGCACGCAGCCTCCGTTCTTCAAAACCTCCTATCTCCCCCTCTTACAACCAAGCACCGAACCTGTGGGGACAGAGCCTTCTCCATAGCTGCCCCCTCCCTCTGGAACTCACTCCCTACACACATTCAACACTGCACCGACCCTCCTACTTTCAAATCACTGATCAAAACTCACCTCTTTAAACTTTTAATGTATGATTGTGATGTATTTCCTGTTTTCTGTAGTTTACCTTATTGTTGTTATCTTTATTTGTGTGTAATGTTGCAATGTCTGTTAGTCTGTCCTTACTGTGCTGTTCTTTCTGTTTTTAACTATTGTACAGTGAATTTGAGTTTTTGAAAAGCGCTTATAAATAAAATGTATTATTATTATTATTATTATTATTAATAATATGTTTGTTTTTTTCATTTATCACTGTGTGTAATTCAGTTTTTAGGCATTTTTTATTTTGTTCAGTTTCAAACAATGGTTGATTTCTCCTATACTTGGATATAACATAAGTCGAAGGTTCAATTAAGGGTCCATGTCAGGCAACAGGAGGACCTGCTTGGTCACCAACATTTGAATATAAATATAGTACATAGTATAAGTATTCTCTTCTCCTTCCTACTCTTTTACTTACATGACTGCATTACTTCTTCTATTCAGACTCTTAAATAATATTGATTGTTAATATTGGATATATAGTGATTTTAGATATACAGCATTATTTAACATATTCTAAACCAAAAAGTGATAAAATATTTTAACTTACTCTTTCTTGCTCCTCTTGTGGTGCTTTAATCTTTGCAGCTGAGCTTTTTATAATGACCATCAGTTCAGCACTCTTGACACGTGTCAATTTGAGGAAGGATGTGAAACTCATTTTGTACTTGCCTGTTATCTGCCCTAATGATATTTAAAGAAACTCTGATTTTAGAGACTTATAGTGTATACAAAACATTTTAGAATTAGCATTTTTAGTTTTTTTCTTTTCTTTCTTTCTCCCTGCTGTATAAATGCTGACAGCAGCTACCCCTCTGCCTCTAAACACTTTGCCCACATGAGGGAGCCATTTGCTTGAATCTTGCTTTTAGTGACACTCCGAAAAAGATGCTGCATCATTTTGTTTTTGTTTAAAACATTCAAATTGGCTTTTGATATAAACAACAGATATTTGGTGATATCCATATTGATATTTTTCATTCCTTCCAACTGGTGTGTTGTTGCCTTTAAACTTTAATTCTATAAAAGATTTAGATGGATTCTGTCCAAAATATGTTGTTTTAAAACCAGTGGGATTTTGGAAGATATAAAACAGAACAAAAAGCTTGCCTGAGAAGGTTTTAGTAGAAGCTTAAAATGTTGCTGGGGAGAGGAGGAGAGAGATATCTGGGTCAACATGCTTAGGAAATACACATGGATGGATGAAAACTTGTTTTTTTGGAGGAGGAAAGCTAAAGCAAAGGAATTTCAGGATTGTATTCCTGTTAAAGAATCAATTTATTGTGGTGCTCTGTTATCTTCAAGTAATTTTAATTTATTTTCCATTTTCTTTTTCTCAAGAGCAGTAATAATGATCAAATATAATTCATGGTACAATGGATTCAAATAGTTCCCAAATATCGGCTTGAAGTATAACTCAAAGAGTAGTGAAATTGTAAATGTAATTTTTGTAATAATTTATCAAGCCGTTAAAAAAAACAAATAATAATTGATATAAGTTAAAAAGAAAATGCATTTATTTTGACCTATGCAGTAATTTTAAAGGCTGAAATTCCACTCTGTACTGCCTGGGAATGGCAGATGGCCTTTTGCCTTTTTGTGTTATGTGTGAGGTTGGTGAAAGGGCCAAGGGACGCAGGGCAGCCCAGTGCTAGGTGCTCATCCTGGGGGGGACAGGTAAGCCTCTATTTACTCTTTGTTAAGCCCCGCTCTCAAGGCCCTGACCTTTTGAGGAGAGCTCCTGGATTCCCGAGCGGAGGCGGGAATGACCTCACTGATGGCCATTTACCTTAAGGTGCTGCTTCACCTTTATCACAGCCAACTGACCATGTCAGGCCGGATCTAGGAGATTCAGGTAAAGCTGCCACTATCAATCTTTTTACCCATTATGTAGACCCTTAATGGTGGTGATAGCATTTCGTTGTATGATTTGATCACAAACTATAAAATGTTCTTTTTTCAAGTATTTTGTTGATTTCCACTTCCTCTGAAAGATTTAAAGTACTTTTAGTTTTTGACTCTGTTTATTCAAAGAAATACAGTGTTTATAATACAATTATTTTTCATCAAGTGCAATGCAACCCAACATGACATCGTCCATAAAAGGCCTTTACCATTTAAGAGATTTTACATATATTATAATTGCATTATTTACAATCCATTCAAAGTGTTGTGGATCAACATTGTTGGGAAATAATAGATTGTCCTAATGGTCCTGATGGTAATTCTTATAAATGCTGATGTATTTAAAACGTCTTTTCAGGAAAGTCTTATGTAACAATCAAGGTCCATAGTGCATTTGTAGGACTTTTCTGTCATTCTCTGTTTTGTCCTTTAAGGTGCAAACATTGTGGAGGTTTTTCACATTAAATGTCAAAAGGAGTTCCTCAAGCCGATGAAAATCAAAGTCAACCGCACTTAAATCAATCATTTTACAGTACAGGTGATGTGTTTAATTGTCTGTTGCTGTCAGAGGGCTTGGGGGAAACTGGGCGTCTAGTCGCTGTATGGACGGGGGTCTTTTGGTGGTTTTGGCTGAGGGAGGTATATCAGTGAACACTACTGAGCGACCGTCAGGGCAGAGCAGGACGCTGGAGTCCGCCTCACACTTTGTTGTTCTGCTCGGCCACAAGGCCTCAGCAGAATTAGGCCTCATGCCAAGACCACCTGGAGACAGAACCTCTGTGTTCACCAGAGACGCCTGACTCATTTTGATCAGCATGTCTAACGACTGCTTACGACTCTCCAACGATGCCTTCATTGCCTTCCTCTCGCTCTCATTCTCCTCTTCTTCCTTTTTCTCTTCCAGCTCCTCGTCTTCATCCTCTGTCTCTGTTGTATTATCTTTAAGGTTATGATCCTCTCTGATTCTACGGTCAGCAACAGAATCCGTGGAGTTCTTCTTGACTGACAGGTCAAGCGGCCCGTCACTCTGACGAGCAGTCCGCTCCAGTGCCTGGTGGATGTGGGACAGCTCACTGCGAATTTTGCTCAAATGTTCCCAGAGGTGGCGTTGGGCGGGGAGGTCCTCTTTCTCCAGATGGGAGATTTTGCGTTCAGCCTCCTGGTACTCCTGCAATGCCTTGGAAAGATCACCAAGGAGAGTAGCCACTGACTGTGAAGCCCCCTCCCCCATTGTCCGGGGAGCAGTGGAGTCCTTGCTGTTTGGTCCCCCGCTGGTAGACAGAGAGGATGTTTCACTGTTGGGACTGGGGAGAGCATCGTTGTACCACAGGTCAGAGGGTCGAGTCTGGAGCTGAGCATCCTGTAAACTAAGGGTGGGAACATTTTAGTTCATTGCCTTGTGTAAATATAACACATTAGAGACCGCCAATCTATCAATTCTTCTTCATATAGCACAACATGACTCCCAATATAAAGAGCAATATAAAGTGTTTGCAATATAAAGTGTTTGTAATATTATTTACAGAGATTCAACTTTAAATCCACCAATGTACAAACACTTGGCAATAGTTGAAAGATTAAAGTAGAACAGAATGAACAGAATCAGATTCATTGGTGGACATCCTTGTCCCTTAAGTTCCATATCATTTCAGATTATCACATGAGAGTTAAAGAGACAAATGTACTTCTCATTACAATACCACAGAATCAAAATAGAAACATTTACCTTCCAGGGAAGAGAAGTTTGTCCGCTGACATATTGAGAGTCGATGCAGTCTGAATATTCTTCAAAAGGTCCAAAGAGAAACCAATGGCCGGCTTCTTCTCCACAGGTGCCTTGTGGTTCCCCAGTGGCGCCCCTGTCCTCTTTACACCCCAGCTTGCTTTGCCTTCCTTGGCTGTAGCCTGCGTTTTGTCCCCCGCCCTGTAGCCATGCTCTGCAGCCTCTTGTAGAGGTGAAACCCAGCCAGCCTGGCTGACTGCAGCGGTCCCCGGCCGCAAGGCAGGCACTTTCCATAGATTCACTTTGGGCTGGAAGCTGGACAGAGGATTCACTTCTAGACTGTTTGTGGACGTTTTGAGGGCTTTGCTGGAGTCACCCTGACTGGTGCCCGCCCCGAATGTGTGCTCACATAGGAAAGGGTAGTAGAGGCGAGGGGAGATGAGAGTTCTGTCAGCATGGGTGCCGGAGGTCGGGTGCATCAGCTGGGCGGCCGATGCTAGGAAGGGAAACTGGGCAAGCTGTGCGTGGGTCTGCGCGGTTACACTCGTTGCTGCAGTGGGAAAAGCTGAGTTCATGTAGGAGAAGAGACTGGGACTGATGGGGTAGCCCACCCCGAGCATCGACAGGTTGAGTCCAGTGGGATCCTGGTAATCCACCAAGTTTGGCGGAGGAGGGTAGCAGGGTATTGAGGTGCTCACTCGGGACTGAGCACCCTCAGCTTTAGCCTTAGTGTGGCTGGACGCTAACATCCGCCATTGCTCAGACAACAAGCCAGGAGCAGTGAGACAAGTCTTGGACAGCTTATACTGTTTCAGCTGAGCCTCGACTTCGACCGAGCGCGCTCGTAACAGCTGATTCTCCAGGGAGAGCATGTCGGCCATCAGAAACTCCGACTCTGGTTGTTTGGTTTTCTTTGTCGCACATTCTGTAGCATCTTCTCTGTGGTTGTCTCCAGTGCTTTCTTTAGTCAACCTCGCAACCTCTACTCCCTCTCCGTGTCCTCCCTCCTCTTCATCTTCTGCTCCCTGGATTTCTCTGTCCTCTCCCTCATCTTCCCAGCTCTGCCTTTGCCTCTCCTCAGTCCCTGCTACCTGCTCTAAACCGTCTTTCCCGTTAGTGTGAATGCTGTGTGCCTGCTGAAAGGGCCGGAGCTGCTCTGGATGCAGGATGTTTCCCTTCTTGTATGGCCAGTCTGACTCTATGAGCAAAGAAAGGGAGTTCTTGCACAGGCTGTATTTCATATGGTTGTACAGGTGAGACTTTTCCATGCAGGTGAAAGGGCACTGGAAACATTTGTAGTTGTAGGGTTTGCCCCATGGCCGGGGAATATAGTGAGGCTTCTTAGGCTTCCGCTCCTTGTGTTTACTGGCGGACGTCACTTTACAAGCCTCGTCCTTGGACATGATTACTTCTTGGTCTTTAGGATGTGTGATTTTGTTATAATGATAATCAGTTGAAGAAGGATTTCTGGTTTATCTCTTTTTTTTGCTAGGGTTCATTTCATTGGATGCAGGGCTTTCCTCAGTTTGGTAGGTAGATGAAAGACAGCATCTGTTGAACCTGTGAACACAGAATTTAAATAGAGTCAACTTTATGTATATAGTACATGTAAAACAACCAAGCTTGACCACAGTGCTTTACAGAACATAGTTCTGTATGAAGATTGGAAAAATATAAAGCTGTTCTTGAAAACTAGAAAAAAAAACTCAAACAAATTAATAGAGAAAACATTTAAAATGTACCAAAAAAAATATTTCTTATGAATACAAAAACACACCTTGCACAAATGAAGTGCCTACATTTCTGAGCTAAACATGTGTGTGCACTGAAGGCTGCTTTGTATCATTATGCACGTACATTATGTGTATCATATGAGCACATTTGTTGTCTGCCTAAGCTGCGCGATGCCACTAACCTAACTGCAGGGAGGCCCAAGCTACTCCTTTCTCCCTGTACCTGCCACTACTAATTAGTTCCAGTGTAGCACCAAGCGCTAACAGGGTCCAGGGCTGGGGGGAAAACAGGGCCGTCTCAGGGGACTGCACCTGTGCAGGGGGCCTTCAAAACACTTACAGGCCTGCTCGGGTTTGCGGCTGGACCCTCGGAGGCCGACTACAGGCACAATGGAGGCCAGGCTGTGGTTAGCATAGAGGAGTCGGGGGTTTGAGGCCTGGTTCCTAATGAGAGCCTAGCGTCATGCCTAAAGGGCGTCATTAGTGCCTGGACTGGGATCTGGGTCAGGACATGGTGCAGAAGTTCAACTGCTATCCTGAACTCAGTCTCGTCTTAGTACTACTGCATTAAGAGTTTGGTTATACTATACAACATGATTAGCAATAAGAGCATTTATCAAGAGGTTAAAAGTCATTGTAAGGCATTTAAGTGTCAAACAAGAGAGGTGGTTCACAAAAGGAATTTAAAACTTGAAATACTATGATAGACGATTCATTATTTGGACGTGTTTTATACGATTGGATAATTACCTTCCAGCATCCATCAATCTATTGACAGGTAATTTATTATTATGTTGAACTTTTTTTTTTCTTACATTCATTATTTTGCTTGTACAGTTTCTGTACAGCTTTGAAAGTAATCCACTGTTTTTCTTTTTTTGATTTATCAACTGTACACTGTCTGAATTTTTTTTTTATCTTTGTGTTTTTTTCCATCTTAAATTTTCCATTCAGTTAAGGGCATGGGTTTAATTTATTATCTCTTTTTTCTAGTCCCCTAAAGTAAATTTAAGCACTTATGTGCTTTTTTCAGCTGTTCAATTACAGAAACTTTGTGATCTTCTAAGACTTAAAGCCAGGCCGTCGGGTGAACCCTGCAGTGAAAGAAGATGTGAGATGAAGTGCGCTCCTCAATTTGAAACACTCTGCTTTGAGGGCTTTTATTTTTGTCTTTTTCCCCCGGGTTATTACCAGATGAAAGTCTGTGGGATGTTTGGGGTCTACGCTGAAGGAAAGAAGTACACTCATCCAGAGACTGTTCATGATAGTTTTGAGATAAAGGCCAGTGAAGCACACACAGGTGATGGATGGCCTGTTATATTGAGAGACAGCAGACAACCTCATCTATAAAAGCCAGCATGAAAAGTGAAGATGAAAGACATGGTGAGTCTAACACAGACTGGCAGGCTGTGGCAAACTGCCCTCCCAATTGGACCCTCAGAATTGGCTCGCTTAGTGGCTGACCATTTGATTGGTTGACTTGTCCGCCTCGGGGCTCTGACCTGGGTTTTGAGCTTATAATGGAGCCTAACAGCTGCTGCTACGATCCAATCAATAAAAATCATTTTTACAGTGTTTTTTTTTTTTCCTCTCCTGGCCACTACTATCTGCTCTGCTGTCCACTGACTTTGCACTTTAGCCCCCCTGTTGCCCCATATCCAAACCCTGCGGTCTTGTTTTAAGCTTTTAGGGCTGCTGATCAAACAAGCCAAACCGCTTGAACATCTATTGTTACAATTAAGGAGGTTCACCACACTAAAAGCTTTGACAAGTTACATGCAACCACACCACTGACAGCTCGACGGGACCGCCTAGCAGTACAGTAATATACACTGTGGAAAAATGTTCTGTGGCGTTTATCTTATTTCAACGTATTTCATTTAGAAACTGTACCTTGGATTGTGGTCAGGATGACGAGTGGTTATCTGAAAAAGAGGAAATAGAGTAAACATGAAATGTCATTATCTTATTTATGTTTTATTTCTTTTATAGAATATAAAAACAAAAACAATAGTAAGACATTCACAAATATTCTTCAATGTCTATTTATACTTCAAACAACCTAAAAAACAACAAGCTCTCTACAAACAAACATTTTAAATTAGTTGAATTGTATGCTTAAACAGAAAAAAAAAAACATTTTAAATGCTGATAAATTAATTCAAGGTCTTTACAATCTTGGTCACAGAAAATGCTTTAGAACCAATTTTATAAAGCTATAGTACATGTGTAGAGGAAATGGCAATGAAAAGTAACTCAAAAACTGTTTTCATGGAAATCAAAACAAACAATTATTTTGTTAGATTTTGGGACAATATTCATCCTCACAAATGTTTAAAACTAAACAAATTGAATTTAACATTTTCTTGTTACAAAACCTTCAAAATAAAAGATGTGCAGTTTTTATTTTTTTATTTGCTTCGAAATACATCATGTAGAGCAGGCCTCTTTTTAAACTTACTTTTAAAATATATCCCCTAATTTAGACAAACTATAACCTTCCTGCATGCAAAACCACAAACATGTCAAAGTAGAGATCAAATGTATTCACTGTACCTCTGAGCGTCCCGGTGTGTGTCTATGTCTCTCTGCAGCGGCTCTGAGGTTCAGCGCGTCCCGCTCAAACAGAAGCACAGCAGCGACTGTGCACATATATATTGACTGGGAGCATTGCCCGCAGGCGTTACAATACAGCAGCCCCCCCCTCCTCCCCCCTCCTCCCTCTCCCCCCCTGGATTCTCAAACGGGGTCTCCACCTTGACGCCAAGATGCAGAATAATAATTTACAATAAAGGTAGAGGTTAGTATGATTAGGGCTACGGAGAGCAACAGGGACATTTATCCAAGTAATTCACTCTGCTGTGAGGTCAAGTGTTTAATTCTCTGTTTGTCTGCAGCCTCGTGAGAAATAGAGGAAATCTATTCTACTTTTATTATATATTTCAGCTTCATTTGGTCTGACCACTATTGTGTAGCTTACAGGGGCAATATAAACCTTTAAATGCTCAATGCAAACTTATAAAAGTAAAGGCTTATCTATTAATGCCATAATATAAAATCTCTTTTTCAAAATCTGACAATCAGTTCCTCATAATTCCAGGATTTTTTGCTATTTTCATTTGTCATGGGAAAATTCAGAAGTGAAAAAAGGAAGTTATCATGAGAAGTTTATGAATATGAGAAAAAAATGTTTTACTGTTTTTTTAACGTGAAAAAATAAAATGATTTGACTGTTAACATTTAGGTGTACACTTCTTTAATTCTAAGTTATCAATCTGTCTGTCTATCTCAATAATAAAAAAAAATCTAAAATAACTTTTTCTTTTCATATCCTTTTTCCAGGTTTCATCTTTTGCAGCTCTGTCTTAGACAGGTAAGCATTTGAATACCCATTTCACCGTCTGTTTTTAAGAAAAATAAATCTGCTCTTCTAATGTTGTAAAGCATTACTTTAATAACTGAACACTGAAAATAATGTTCTTATTGTAAGTGAGGGAGCTCTGCACTCTCTCTGTGTGCAGTGATCAGAGACAGCTCTGCAAATTTGTGTCTGCACCTGGATGTTTGATGATTCATGTAGCAGTTTGTTTTCTCTTAAACTTCATCAGATTAAGTTGATCCGTTCTCTAAGGGGTGTAGAGAGGGACACACATAAAAGTGTGTATTTTAGGACATTTCAATGGTTACTGCATGAGCTGTAATCTCACATCCAGGCAATGACTGACATATGTTTCCTGACATTATTTACTTTTTCTTCTGTTGCACTTGACCTTTCATTATCTACCCCTTTTTCTCCCACTTATGCTCAAATGCCTCACCCTTCATTAACTCTTAATCTTTGTCTAAATTCTACCCCAACTTCTCTATCTTCAGTTTCTCCTCTTCTCTCTCCATCCCTGACTCTCCCCGCCTGTAGCCATCTCTGGGTCATCTCCAGGTTCTTGGTTTCCCTCCTCTGGCAGGGTGGGAAGCATGCATGCAAGCCCCGTGTGTGTCCGTGTGCTGGGAAAGTCGGGGGCCCTTCACGAGCCATCAGAACTGCTGTCACGTTGAGGCGGCCAAATGGAGACTGACAGGCCGCTCCAACGAGCCTAACCATCTGTACCAAATGTGACAGCAGGGGAAAGAGGATGTCTGGTAAATCAGGAAGAACGACAGGAGCACACTGTGACATGGAGGAGTAAGAGGAGGAGAAGCAGGAGAAAGATCCTTCTTAAAGTGCGGGCTCAAGGGAGGCGCTGTGAGTTTAAAGACTGTCTCTCTCCGGCTGCAGATACTGTGTCAGTTTGAACTGATAAGTGTAAGTATATGAAGTGAGTCTAATTCTTTTAGTCTCTTTTTCTCATTCACAAATCTGTCCTGGATGAGACAGTTTGAATTTGAGATGCCAATTATTTTAACCTGCATAAGGACAAGTCTTCTTGATTGTACCCAACACTCTGAGTTCTTTAAATTAGGACAGTTTACATTTTGGCTTTAACGAAATCTAAATACTTAATTCTGATAAACTAAGAGTTGTTGGGCTAATCCTTTGACAGTTTGCCCATCATGTTTGATGACAAAAGCAAATAACACTGATCAGTGAACAACAATTATATAAAAAAAAATGTTTTACAGCCAGTCTATTAAAAAAAAAATGATCCAATGAGACCATTGGATCAAGTTACACCACACCTGACTTACTGACTGACATCACACCTGACTTACTGACTGACATCACACCTGACTTACTGACTGACAACAAACTTGACTTACTGACTGACACCAAACCTGACTTACTGACTGACATCACACCTGACTTACTGACTGACAACAAACCTGACTTACTGACTGACAACAAACCTGACTTACTGACTGACACCAAACCTGACTTACTGACTGACAACAAACCTGACTTACTGACTGACAACAAACCTGACTTACTGACTGACATCAAACCTGACTTACTGACTGACAACAAACCTGACTTACTGACTGACAACAAACCTGACTTACTGACTGACATCAAACCTGACTTACTGACTGACACCAAACCTGACTTACTGACTGACACCAAACCTGACTTACTGACTGACATCACACCTGACTTACTGACTAACAACAAGCCTGACTTACTGACTGACAACAAACCTGACTTACTGACTGACAACAAACCTGACTTACTGACTGACATCACACCTGACTTACTGACTGACAACAAACTTGACTTACTGACTGACACCAAACCTGACTTACTGACTGACATCACACCTGACTTACTGACTGACAACAAACCTGACTTACTGACTGACAACAAACCTGACTTACTGACTGACACCAAACCTGACTTACTGACTGACAACAAACCTGACTTACTGACTGACAACAAACCTGACTTACTGACTGACATCAAACCTGACTTACTGACTGACAACAAACCTGACTTACTGACTGACAACAAACCTGACTTACTGACTGACATCAAACCTGACTTACTGACTGACACCAAACCTGACTTACTGACTGACACCAAACCTGACTTACTGACTGACATCACACCTGACTTACTGACTAACAACAAGCCTGACTTACTGACTGACAACAAACCTGACTTATTGACTGACAACAAACCTGACTTACTGACTGACAACAAACCTGACTTACTGACTGACAACAAACCTGACTTACTGACTGACAGCACACTTGACTTACTGACTGACATCAAACCTGACTTACTGACACCACACCTGACTTACTGACTGACATCACACCTGACTTTCTGACTGACATCAGTCCTCATATAGATTGAGTGACTTAAGATTTTGTGACAAGGCATTGATATTGGCAGTAATGCATGCAAGGAGATATTACACCAGGCTTTGATTTGCCCATGCAGTCTGTCTTGATTTCTTTCTGTTTTTGTCGTCATTTAAAAAAGGAAGAACACAAGCAGTGCCTAAAGTTTGAATGCTTATTATATAAAAGTACATTTAAACTACAGGTATAAACCTCAGTGTTTACTTGAAGTAGGAAATGTAGGGACATGAGGAAACAGAGACTTCCAGTGTGAGCACAGAACTCTCCTGGCGAGTTTTGAGAGTTGAGGGTCCTTATGGAGCGGCATCTGGGACGGCTGACAGGAGCACTCTATTACCACTCAGAGAAAGGAACCAGAGGGCTGCAACAACACCGCTACCAGGGAGATCCAGCTGTGCAGATGCCTCCAAACACACACACACACACACACACACACACACACACACACATACACACACACACACACACACACACACACACACACACACACACACACACACACACACACACACACACACACACACACATCCACACATCCACACACAAATCAAAACCCATGCAAATTAAGAAAAAAAATCTTCACACATGCACAAACAAAATCCATCAGGATGAACTTTGTATATTAACAGAAATATATACAGACAGGAAGATAGTTGACTAAAAAACACACCTCAAACCCAGGTTGAGTCTTCTTTCCACTGCCTGACTTTTAGGCCTGAGGTGGAATAGCTAACTGCTCCTCTCTTAGTCTGCGCTGCTGGGCACATTAACTAAACTCATATCGCTCTCAGCCACTATCAATTATTCACAACACGCTTCTTCTCTTTCCTTCTTTTCTCCCATTTTCAAAGGAGAGAAACTCTAACAACTATTTCCAGCTTTACCAACATGCTTTACTTTAAGTGTGTATTAAAACTTCACATTTTTATTATAATCTTAATTATATTCTTTATCACGCTAATAACTATCTTACATCATTATTGCAGTTATACAGTCAGTACACACTCAAGCTGCTCCATGTATAATTGAAAATGTTCACAGCTTTGGAGCACAAACTAAAAATGTCTTCTCACTTCTGCTCACAGACACTTCATCAGACCCAGAGCTTCAGTGCTACTGAGTAAACTTTCTGGCTTGACATCTCAGCACCATGAATGATACCAGTTTCCAAACCTCAGATAAGTGTGATGTGCAAATGTGGAGTAAGAGACTTTTATCGAAAGAAAAACATTGTTTTGTGCTGAACATGGGCCGAGATGTCAGTTTTCATCTCTTATCTACGACAGAGGATTAGGGCCAAGTTAAAAAAAAATGTTTTTTTTAAATTTCGAGATTAAAGTCATTTCATAATTTTCGCGCAGGCTGGTCTCGAACTCGTTAATTTACGAGATTAAACTCATACATTTACAAGCTTAATCTCGTAAATTTACGAGTTTATTCTCGTAAATGTATGACTTTAATCTTGTAAATGTACGACTTTATTCTCGTAAATTTACATCTTTAATCTCAAAATTTGTTTATTTATTTTTTTTAACGTGGCCCTAATCCTCCGTCATGCTTATCGATAAGACCTCTTCTCTAAATTTTGTAAGTTAGCATGAAGCATTGTACAAAAACTTTAAATCAACAGCTCAACATAATTTAGCTTTTGATTTCTTGCCAAGGGTTAAATGAAAAGATGTACACCATTCACATTTAATTCTGAGGATGTGCTAAGCCACCTGAACAAGCTGTTGACTTCCTTTAAACCTTACCTTCACTTTTAATGAGCAGCCATTAGGACAGCATCTATATTCTCTTCAGCAGCTTTGGATCTATGCAACAGCTATTACTAAGGTAGTTATCATCTTTTAAGCTATCAGATCCACTTTCCACGTTCTAAAGTCCTGACAACAGACGTGTCCTTTTCGGAGGTGAATTGCCCCCACAGTATGTCAGTGAACAGTGCTGGGAGCGCACTATGAGACATTTTCAGCTTCACACTTAAATGAGCACACACAATTATACAGAAGAGGGCTAGATGTATACTGGCTGTTTTCCAAAGTGAAGATACAGCCTTCAATGTGAGCTGGGGTGATATCTGAAAAGGGCAGATGTGAACGTTCAGTCATAACTGGAGCAATGACTCTTTTTCTCTGCAGATATCTATGCCCTTCTCTGGGTCTTAACATGGAGTAGGGATGAGACTTTGTGGCAGATCAGTAGTTTAGAGGGGTTACAATAAACTTGTCAGAAGCATTAATTTGGAAAGAGATGCAGCTGATACCTCCGATTCACTGTTGATCATTCATATCTAGTGTGAGGAGACGTGGAGTTCACACCCGTGACTCTGCTGCGGTTCAATGATGGAAACCAGCTGGTGCCCTCGGATGCCCACGTTTCCAATAATCGTCTCAGTCTCCGCCTTCCCGTTTCCACCAGCTGCCCCCAAACACACCCGCAGGAGGCGGGCTCCCTTTGCCAAGGCACCTGTGGGTGTCACCTGATGGGGGAAAAGCAAGTGGAAATGAAAGGAAGCAGCCGAGTCTGTCAGAGCGCATCAGGACTGCTGTCCATCACAGCGCTGACCTTCAGGGTGTGTACAGGGCGTGTGCATGTGTAAGTCTATCAACAACTGAACCAGTGTGTGTTTGTGTGTGTGTGTAAGTATGTGCATATTAAGTCACTGACCCACAGGGAGTGTGTGCATATGTTTGTTCATCAATGCAGGGTGTATGAGACCATGTGTGTGCATTAGCGCCTTGATCCCAGTGAGTGAGTGTGTCCGTAAACGCATAGACCTTGAGGGTGTGTGTATGAGGATGTGTGTGTGTGTGTGTGTGTGTGAGTGAGAGAGAGAGACAGTCTATCTAAGCGCAGTGATCTGTATCAGATAGCTGCAATAGCTGGTGGGTCATTGACAACCCTCAACTCAAACTCCTGTAGTATTTTCTGTTTAAGTTCTGACCTTGCCAGATACGGTGTATTTAAGTCATGACTTAATCCAGTACTGTCTCTTTAAATCATGACCTTACGCAGTACTGTCTCTTTAAGTCATGACCTTACACAGTACTGTCTCTTTAAATCATGACTTTACCCAATACTGTTTTGTTAAGTTTAGTCCTTATCTATTTCTGGTTTGGAAGTACTGACCTTATGTGGTCTGTTGCGCCAGCTGTAAGTTTTGTCTTAAACTATGATGTCAAAGCCTAACTTAATGTTGAAACGAGTTGAGTTCTAACTTATATCATCATTGTTTGGTTGCACCATGGGGATGTAAGGTTCATCTTTACTAGTTCATTGTGTGCTACAGTGCTGCATCTGGAACCTTACAAAAGAACAGACTAACAGTGATGAAAAGGTGTGTAAAATAGAAAGCATTAGACGATATCTTATTTTTACACCCTTAACCTTCAACTGTGTTAAATAACGACAGTGACAGGTGACATTGTCAATAATTATGACACCTTACTACATAAGCTAATTACATGGTAGCCTACTCTATAATTTAGCGGAATAAAAGTGGGTGTACAAAACAAATTCATCATAAAGGATGTAATCTAATGCGTGGAACACACCAAACAGCCAGTTTAACACTCTGCTCCTCCTCATACTCAAAGTTATCTCACCTTTGAAAACAATACACCATGTCAACCAAGCTTTACAGAACTTTACACATACTATGAGCTAGGTGTAAGAGTTACGTTATAGCTGAAGCCTACATTGGAATAGCTACAGCTGGTGCAACCCAGTGATGTAACTATCTCCATAAGTTCTAACTTAACTCAGTACCACCTCTTTGACTTCTTACCTACAAGTACTGTCTCTTTAAAGGCTTTATATGCGATTTTTTTGATCCAGAAGATGTCGCCCTTGAGCACCAGCATGAAACCAAAACAACTCGCGCTGCATTGTTGTGTTAGCATGTTAATGCTAGTGATCTTTATTATGCTTGTATCTTCACACTGCATGTAAATTTACCTGAAATGCGCGTGATCTAGAAACACAGTTAAGCAGTGAGTACAGTATGTTATTCTTCTTTTCTCTAGTCCCTCAATTAAACAACTTTTATACATGAGGGGAGGAGTCAGCCGGCCGTCCTGGCGATGTAAACAAACTGAATATAGGACTCTGAAAACTCTGAAAACATCACAGACAGTGGGACTCGGGTGTTACACCCATTGTAGACAGTCATGACTCATAGAGTTATTTTCAGAGGATATACTTGATTTATATTACATTTAGGTGTGAAAAATCACATATAAAGCCTTTAAAGATTTTCTTACTTTAGTTTGATCTGTTCCAGGTTTGTTTTTACCCAGTTCTGTCTCTTAAGGTCATTACCCTACCAAGATCTGTGACTTTCTGTACAGGCCTGACCCAATATTGTCTCTCTTAGTTCTGACTTTCAACAGTACAGTGTTTTAGATGTCTGACTGAACCAATGATGTCTTCTGCATTCTGATAAATTCTCAGAGAAGAGGGTATCTGTTACTTTACAAACATGCCCACAATCTGAATGGTGCAAATGTCCATATGTGTTGGGACTGTAGTACCAGCACTTCATCTTGCAGGGATGGGAGTTTTTATTCCCTCAGCAACAGGACTCAACACACTCTGGGGACCAAGGACAAGTGGATGGTGTCAGTCAGTTTCCCAGCTGCAGCCCCCAATGATCTCCCCTGAGCCACACCTTCCCCCTTCTTCACCATCTCTAGGTTTGACCAAGGATGGGTGTGGGGGTGTGGGTAGCAGCAGAGAGAGAGAGAGAGAGAGATGCTGCTCTGTGCTGCGAACTCTGGGAGGACGGCTGTTCTGCTCTGGCTGTCCAAGCGGGAGGAATTGAGGGAGACAGGGACCAAAGCCCGTCAGCTCCATCCCTTAGGGTGCCTCGGCCTCCGAACTACAAGTCCATGTTTTAGCAAACCATATGTTCACCCTCTCCCAACCCAACCCCCCTCCCCTCCACCCAGTTAGCAAATAAACAAGTCAGGAAGCCATAGCTAGAGGGAAGTCTTGTTTCCCTCTCACTGGCTGTCGTTCTCGTGTATTTTCACTGCTGCTTGCAGATTCCTTCTTCTCACATCCAACAATTAGGAGCTGTGATACACAGTAGATTGGTGATGAAATGTATTTTATCAAAGCCCATCACTTCGGATTTATAAACACAGACACATAACCAGACCATAATTGCATGCATTGAATGTAATGAGAAGTCGTGATGTGGAAGCAGATCTGGGAGGCTGTACACTGTACATTAATGCTTTCAGCTAAATGCTAATGTCAACATACCATCATGCTAACAGTATCACACATATAGTTTCTCACAATTTCTGTATTGGCACACTTACATTTGCTACCAAGCAATATACAAACTAAAGCTGAGCCTGGTGTTTGTGGTGCAGGTATCTGGTTATAAACCAAAGTATTAGACAATCTGAAGCTCAAACCAAAGGAAAAGTCAGAGAATACACATTTAGAAAGACTATCTTGGGGTTCTAAATAAGTAAAACTTGAACATGCGAGTTGGGCTAGAGTGCAAGACAGGGGATAATGAGTGTCAGTATGGTTCTTCCAATATAACAAAGAGTAAGGTTTTTACCTGCTCTTTTGTAAAGGGTCTGTCATTTTTTAGCGCATTTAATTGCTAAATTTGCATTTTTACAGTTTGAAATTCCATTATTTTGCATTTATAAATACAATTTGTTAGTCAAAGTTTTTATGTCACAAGGTCAACTTAGCTGATTAGGTGATTTTTAAAGTGAAATGAGCTGTTCAAATATTCAGCAGTGTCACTGCAGAGGCTTATCCACGGTGCCTACGCTCCGCACACTGCTGGATCCAAATTTTCTATTTTTGGTGGTTATTCGTAAAAATGATTACAGTTTGATTAAAAGTGAAACAAGTTGTCTGCTTGAGTTTTCCAGGGGGTGAATGAAAGACGGTCACAGATGGGCAGCTTGTGTACAAGGTCCATGGAGCCAGTCAGTCCTCCCTTTGGGCAGAGAAATTTCCCAGAGATGGACAGCTGTGCCCAGGGCAGGGCATCCAGGAAGTGAAATCACACACAGTATTTATGGCTCCCTTGGGGTGTAGCGACTCAGTGACCTGACCATCCAGCAGCAGACAGGCAGACGGTTGGCCGTCCAAAGTTTTTCACAAGGTCAGACAACATCCACCATTCATCAAAGTCTGAGGTAGCAGAATAAGATAGAACCACAAGAATTGTTTGGACTGAGTAACTATTTTCGTATATCTTCTGCTAAACCTAGGCTATATGACTGAAACACAAGGTTTAGTGTTTTATTCACCTTATTTCAGTCTATCGACCACATCTCTGACTGTGAATAGTCAAAGTTCAACTTGACTTTTATAGAACCATTTGTCTTTTGCACAGGGCAACGGGACAGATACAGACAGTAAATAAGGTTTGCGATCGGAATCAAACCAGAGGCATTCCTCTCACATGATTTGTATTTATGACACTGCACCATGTATCCCACCATTGATTCAAACATAGTTGATAATGCTTCACAGGATAATGAAACACTGAATCAGAATTTTCCAAGGATACAGCAGAAATAAAATAAAATAAAATTGAAGTATACAAACTGTAAACAGCAAAGAGACCACTAAAAAAACCTTAACAACACATAGAATTTAATGAAAGCCACCTATAAATATCCTTTGTTATGTAAACATATCTGTTTGTGAAATCTAACACAATCCATGAAATTGACCTGATCTAATGTTGCAGTAATTCAAATTAGATTTCAATTCTGAACAATCCTGGATGATCTTGTGGAATTTCTGACATCCCGATCATATCTTTATAGATTTTGCCCTCATTGATTTTCAGGGGTTTGGTAGCTGCCACACACACACACACACACACAGAAGCGGACACACACATAGTGACACGACAGCCTGCCTCGCTAGCTGGTCCATTGAGTCATCAATGACCTTCCGTGGGATTGGAGTTGCCAGGCCAATTGACCAAATCACTGATCTTTAAAAGCAGCTCTGCGGGCAGGAGGGAAGTCGACTATGACCCCCCTCCCTCTCCTACTTGACTAAACACACACACACACTCACACACTATCCACCTCACTCTCTAATCAAGGAGCAGGCAGGCAGGACTCCGGGTCGCTGCAGCGACACTAACGAGAGGCGACAGCTCCTCAGCGCTCGGGGCAACGACCAGCTCGGCTGTCGAGACCGCGGAGAGAGTCCGCCAGGCACGCACTGAGGCAAGGTTTGCTGTTTTGGGAGATGGAGAGATGGTTAAGCAGTGAGCTGGTGGTGGAGATACGTGGGGAGTTAATGAGAAAGCACAGACTGATAACCATTGACTTCCTGTTTTTGATCCAGTCACTCACTCATCGTCTTCAAATTCACATATTCGTTTAATTTTTGACAAGAGAGAACACACACACACACAAGCAGGGGTAGCAACACACACACACACACACACACACACACACACACACACACACACACACACAATCTGAACTGACACACACCCTCACCAAGCCTTCCAGCCCTGGGGCCTACTTGCAGAGTGCTGTTGTCCCCCACCTCTCCTCTCTCTCTCTCCCCCCCCCCCCCCCCCCCCCCCATCCTCCATCTCCTCTAGAACACAGTTTAACTTCTGTCATTAAGATGAAGCCAGCGAGTCAGTGGAGGAGCGGCGAGAGGATGTGACAGGCTGGTAATGGACAGGACAAAGAGGAGATTTATGAAGTATTAGTAAACCTTAATAATTCACTAAATGAAAGACCCCCGGAGTCCCCCCAACAGGCTCTCATCCTAGTCTGTATGTCCCCTGGATCTCTCTCTGTCACAGCACCTGTTAAAGAGTCCAAATCAAATACGACACAGCACAAACTGGCAGTTTGACTTTTCTCTTCACACTGTTATAAAAGCCTACAGGAAGTCTGAAATCAAATTGTCTGAAAATTGTGATTAAAAATGTTATAAATCAAATAATTAGGGTTTGTTCTGAATGATATACTCAATGTGAACAGAATGAGTTCTGACAGTAGTTTAGAAATCAATTCCTAAAGTGCATTTAGGGATTATATCACGTTATCTTCTTCAACAGATGGACATTTTTCAGATATTATGGATGTTTAAGTGATCATTTAAAGTTTTTGCAAATTGCTTTTGACCACATTTTATTCCCAATTATTAAAGTATGTTTAGAAGACTCTGTCTCCCTGTCTGCAGACAGCGCTATGTGACATCAGCACTATGATGATAAAAGTTAAAACATCTCCTGAGTCCTGAAACTCTATTTTATTTATTTATTTACATTTAATTAAACAAGAATTAAAGGCTTGTATAGGTACATAAATGTAAATAAAATAAATCTTCTGAGATGAGTGGCTGTGAAAAATGTTTCTGCCAATCCCTCAACTAATCAATCATTTTTTAATTGAAACAAACAAGCCGACAAACAGGAAGATGTACATAGCATAAATACAAATAAAAACAGATAATGGAGAGTTACATGATAACACCAACTATCACCATGAAGATATTGCACAAAAAAGTGAAAACTAATGGCCTGGGAAAAGAGGCATGCAACTAATATCATGGTGATGCTTCCAGTAGCTGTTGAGATATTTCACTAAAAACTAAAAATTGTGGCATCAATGGGGTGCATTTTCTGGGCTCCATAAATGTCTGTTCAATTGTCATGGCAATCTATATAAAAGTTATTTAAGTACTTTCCCTCCTCTAGCCTCTTGTTTAAAGACCCTGACACACCAAGCAGGCGGCAAAGAACTAGTGGTGACGAAGGCAACTGTGGTCTCACAACGCCTTTGTCTTGTTGCAAGTTGCACTTGAACACACTGCAAAGACTACAGCCGACGGCCAACCACCACGGACGTTCTGCTCGTGAGAGGAAATAACTCTCCATGCCAGCAGGGGGTGGTAGTCCGTTGTTATGATACAAGAGGACCATTTTCACACCGCTGTCGGTCACCACTCGTATTATAGATAAGCTACGTCTAATGGAGAATAATGTCTGATAAAAAGTAGAAAATGGCGCTGGCGTTGTCAGCCCTTGGTCTTTTAGTGGAAAAAGAAGAGGTGGAGGAGACAAATGAGGAGAAACCGCACTAATGGGTGAACGTGTGATAGGTGTAATTTATTTGAAATAACTGATAAGTTATAAATAAATTCATGGAAAAATAAATATGATTTTAGTGACATAAAACATTGAATTCTTGTAAAAAATGTCATAAAACAATTGTAGAAGTTCATTTAAGGTTAATAATTTGTAAAAGATATCAGTGTTAAAACAGAGTCAGTCTGAAGGATTCAAAACACTTTAAAAACAAGTTTTTTGTTTAAAATCTTTGAAATATACAGATAGGTCTGCCAAGAGTTATGAATCTGTGATCTACCTGTAATGTCTATCAAGCGATAATGCATGTGATTGATTAGTTATGCCTGCCGAGGCTGGAAGGGGAAGCTCTCAGCTGCGATGCCTCATTCTGCATGATGCTGACAGAGGAAGCATCGTGTCTTGAGTCCATTTATTAATTTTATCCTTTTTCAGGGCACAACAAAAGCATGGATACTACAGTGGCATGCTCAAGGGGCTTTCCCAAACATGTGTCGAGAGCTGGAGTTAAATGAAACCTCCGAACCTCCAATCATAGTGATTCCTCTCACCAACCGCACCAACGCCGATTCAACATGTGGAATCGGCCGAAAAAAGGCAGATGGGGGCCGACGGGTAGCGACAAAACCGGACACACCAAAAAAAACTACAGTGTGGGGCGGCTGTGGCTCAGTTGGTAGAGTCGACGACGACCGGAAGGTTGAGGGCTCAATCCCCAGCTGGGCAACATGACCAGCTCTTAGCTATGCTGCTATAGGCTTAGACTACCGGGGAAACTGGCACCTTGAGCTCCTCTCTCTCTCTCTCGCTCTCTCTCTCTCTGTGCATATACAGTACATCATATTACTGCATGTATCTATCTGTAAATATCAGTTACTAACCACCTACTTTCCTGAGAGCTCTTGAGCTCTCTTAGGCTCCTCAAGATCGTTGGTTGACGGCCTGCTCCTGCTGCTTCAGTGGTGGTGTATGAATGGATTAGTTACTTCTGATGGATGATACTACATAGTGCTCACTACCATCAGTGTGTGAATGTGTAGGTGTGACCTGCAGTGTAAAAGCCCTTTGAGTAGTCAGAAGACTAGAAAAGCGCTTTATAAGCTCAAGTCCATTTACCATTTACAGGGCGACGAGCGCTCACTGTCAGTCTCCACCCCTCACCTCTTTTCAAAAGAAAAGAAGAACACACACTACACTCTCAAATTTAGGGTTACCTCCTTCCAACTCCAATTATGATCAGAGTTTAGCAGGTCACCTACAGTCAGACAGGCAGCCTAAAGGAAAACACACAAACATTGATAAGCTTCCTCTGTCTCCAGTTGCTCCACCACGGTGCACCATCAAACAAACAGCGTGGAGTTCATTCCATCTCTGTGACGACTGCAGTCATGGCTGTGAGTGGCAGGCGCAGTCATTAGATCCCTCGATACCCCAACTGGCTGCTCTTTTCGCTCTCTTTTGTGCGTGCGTGCGTGCGTGCGTGCGTGCGTGCGTGCGTGCGTGCGTGAAGCAGTGACGGGTGTCAGTACTGAGGCCTGGTCCAGTCTGCCGTGGCCTTGGTGTGACAGCATGGCCACCCCTGACCCCCTCGATCTTGCCTGCATGGCCTGGAGAGACGTGGAGTGTGATGGGGACTGGCACCGCGGGGGCCTCCCTGGCTGGTGCCTTTGCTGGTGGTCTCTGTGGCCTATTAGTGTCTCGCTATGGGCCTGTCAGACTGACAAAACAGGGGCCTGTCAAATTAAGTAGGGGCTGAATATCGGAGATATGTATTCAAACGCACCAAGGGGAGACGGTGGGGGGGAGGGGTGAAGAGAACCAGGATGAGGAAAACACCGGTGCTAATGTCGACACTAAGTGAGAGTGACAGGTGGAGAGCTGATCGGATTGAGAGGACAGAGAGAGAGAGAGAGAGAGAGAGAGGGGAAAAGTAACAGTAGTTGATAATGGTCGCGTGGTTGTCCTGAGGAGACTTGTTAAGGGTCGGTGAAGACAGAAGCAGACAGCCACCATTCCCAGGGATCTGAACGCAGGTAAACTGCTCCAAGTTTGTCCCAAACAGCTTGGAGTTACAGTACTTTACATTTAATGAGATCACATGGAGGGGACGTGTGTGTGCAGGTGTGTGTGTCTGTACAATGAAGCATTTTCTGGAACAACATTTCCTCTTCGCTCTGGATTGTATCCGAGGCTCTCCAGACTTTTCATGTAACACATGAACGTAGAAAATACAAACATTTATTGGGGCACTGAAGGCATCTTGTCCACATGTTCCCTCCACCCTGTTTGTGTGACTTCTTCTCTGGAGACACATTGGCCACTTGTGCTGCAGGCAGGTGCATTATGAATCCATACAATGTTCTTACTTTAAGTGAGGGATAATGCCCAATGAGGAGTGCTTTATCAGGAATTAATGGACAACATTGCATCCATGAATTACTGATAATGATCACTTTGGAGAGGGGTGTGCTGCTCAGACTGTAGTCACCTAACAAATTCCAAAAAAAGAAAAAGACCATAATTTTTGTTTCTATCCTTTTGCATTCAAAATTAAGCTAAATAAGATGAATTTGTTTTTTCCTGAGGCTCTGACTATTACCTGATTTTTTCAGGCCTAAACCTAATGGGCAACAAGAAATAGACTTAGCTCACGCACCTCTTCGTCTCATGATGTAGAAAGTTAACCGTATGCAGGCATGCTAGTGTAAGATTTAAAAGTGAAGTAAATTCATATATTTGAGTTAATTCATGTATTTAAGTTAAAAATAAGTTAACATTTAGTGAACTGTTTACATATTTGAGTTTATGAAGTTAATATCGATATATTTACATGTTTTAATGTTTGCAGTAGCACCTAGTAACTGACCAAATTATATTGAATCTACCTCTGTGTATGTCTTGAGTTTAATCATCCTGACCTCTGATTGGCTAACAACGGGACATGTGATGAGTAACAAGGAAGTGTGGTGTTTGTTGTGTAGCAGAACAATGTGGATGACAGTAAAGTGCTGCTGAGAAAGAGATTCAGAGTCAATAAGACTGTGTTAAGTTGACTAACAGTATGTAAACCAACAACACTAACTAGCTAATGTCTACTAGCTAACAAATGTCCTTTTTCCCAAAATCAACACCAACATTTTCTGGAACACATAACAGGTCATATATGTCATGTTCACTGTGGACCATCGTCTATAGTGAGTTACATAGTGAATGGGATGTGAGATGATCACTTAGTCTATATGATCAATAGTATCAGTTCTATCTGGGGGCAGTGTGTTTACTGTGTGTGTGTCAGGCAGCATTCTCTGGTGTGCAGGGGTTCTTACTGCTATTCTTTGGTTTTTTAAAAACCTAGTAATCATCCTAATCATATTTTATGGTGGCTTTGATTGCATCTCTTTTGCATATGATAATTTTAGATATAGACTGATATGTGATCAATGAAATAATAAAGAATGGTATACAGAAAGTTCAACCAAAACTACATCACAGGTATACAGTTGTCAGGAATTAATTGACACTCTTTAGCCAATCAGAATAGAGTATTCACCCAGATTATGTTGAAATGTAAATATTAGCCAACAACAGCCTAACTCAGTCGCTGCACACTGATACTTCAGATATGAGCTTCATCATGTGCTCAGCTTTAGAAGAAGACACAGAAACATTGAAGCAGGTGAAGGAGTGTGGTTTAGTGTTGTTTAGTTGTATGACAAAGCCCTGTGCGAGCTTACATGTGTGTCGGGGCCTCTTTGTGTGTGTGTGTGTGTGTGTGTGTGTGTGTGTGTGTGTGTGTGTGTGTGTGTGTGTGTGTGTGTGTGTGTGTGTGTGTGTGTGTGTGTGTGTGTGTGTGTGTTAAGTGCGGGCTGCGACTCTCCCTCTCATGTCGCTGCGCGTTGCTGAGACTGAGAGGCTGATGCACAGTGGCAGCTCCCCCCTCGCAGCCACAGGCCTGCCCAGAGCCACTGCAGATGATAGTTTTAATTGCTTTCAATCTTTCAGGCTAGTCCCTGCCCAGTGGCGCAGAGTGGTTGTGTGTGTGTGTGTGTGTGTGTGTGTGTGTGTGTGTGTGTGTGTGTGTGTGTGTGTGTGTGTGTGTGTGTGTGTGTGTGTGTGTGTGTGTGTGTGTGTGTGTGTGTGTGTGTGCGTGTGTGAGAGGGTGCTGAGTTTCTGTGTGTGGGTGTACTTGTCATTGTCTAAGGATGCTGTACACATATGTGGCGTGTGTTTGATGGATGTGTTTGTCCGGTAAGAGAGGAAAACGAACAGTACGCAGGCCTTGCAGTGATACATCTGATGCACATTTCTGCAGAAGAAGACACATGTTTATCAGACTGCAGCCATGCTCAGTGAAGGTGAAGGTGAGAGTGTATCGCAGATGATTAAAAAAGAAAATCCCTCGTTCAATGAAGGTTATGTGTGTTTATAAATAATAAAGTTCCGGGTTTTCATGCAAAGACCTCAAAACACGCACTCACGTCCTTAAAAGCATTTTAAACGAGGTGAACTACAAAACCAAGTGATCAATAATTCAGAACAGATGTCGAGATGGCATAACAGAACACAGAAAACAGCCTGCTGTTTAAATGACAGTCACTCATTCCTGTCATTTGATTTCATCGATAAACAGTTATGGACAAAGTGGAAAGATTTCCACTGAATGTGGTTATGGGAGGCCTGAACTGCAAATGACACATATCAAGACTTAATTCATCTTAATTATAAATGTTGGAAACAGAAAACATGCTCCACAATGCAACCTTTATATAACCATACATCTTTCACTTTAAAAGCTTAAAATTCCCTTTCCTAATATAATCATTTTTATTAATAGCAAAATACTTAATTAATTAACATTTGTATGTTTGATTTATTGTTCTTTTATGTGTTTGGGGACCAGTTATTAATATTTTTATTAATCTATGTAACATTTTTACTGAAAATTATTCAAATGTATTTTAAAAGTATACGCTTCAGATATACTGAAAAACAGCAAAATACAAAACAAACAGTTGCCTGCAAAACATGTATGCACATATGTACAGATCCATGTATGCATTTATTCATCTTTCTTATAGTACATATAACACAGGTAACATGGGAAAGTTGGTGACTGTATTCTTGCTCACTTCTGGGCCCCCTGTCCCCCCATCCTTAATATAAAGGCTGTTCCTTTAATAACAGTTAACGGACTCAATGATTTCAATGAGTTTGTAGATTTGTAGAGAAATAGAGTTTGTGGTGAACAGAATAACTCGTTTTCATAATTTTAAACTCTTTTTTTCAAACTTAAAATGCTAAAAGTGAAACTTCAGAAGCTGAAATTTTATAAATCTTGACTTTGATGGGCTCAACAAAACATCCTGTGAAGCTGCTGCAGGAACCTTCACTCCATGAAACCACAGCACATCCTCTCTACTGCTGAAACATGCATCCATTTACACTGAAGACCATGTTCAACAACCTCTCCTTCACTTTCTTAACTGCACACACACACACACACACGCATACGCAAGCGCACACACACACACACACACACGCATACGCAAGCGCACACACACACACACACACACACACACACACACACACACACACACACACACACACACACACACACACACATGGCCGGGGGGTAAATTAAGCCCTAACATTCCCACAGAGGCTAATCTCCATCCATTTAGAGGCCTGTAATATTTAATCAGGAGGCCATGGAGCGTCTCGCAGCACCACACGCTGTGGCACGGTTCATATGTTCACAGCAGAGGCCAGCCCAGAGGCGACGGAGGGGAATTCACTGCTAAAAGCCACAACGCACTCAACCACAGAGCCCCTTGCTCTTTTACTTTCTTTTACTGCTTAGATCCGGCATGCGGGCACCAAGATGGATGTGAAGACATCTGGATTGATTTTTGTTTTGTTTCAGTTTATTTTTTGTTCACAATACTTTAGTGTCAGGACAACATCTTCACTTCTCTTCAGAATGGCTCCCTCTTTTGTCGGACAATCATCCCTCTAACTGGTATGACAGGCTGCTGAGGCCCTGCTCACAGTGTTACTGTCATGAATATAACATGGACCGTGTCACTTTAAGAAATAATTAAATAAAACTACATAAAAAGACATCACATCAAGATGAAAAGGCTTCCACAGGGGGGGATACAAATCCAATAATGATTTTAAATTATTTTAAAAACAGAAGAAGAGCATTATGAAAAAAAAAGAAAGTTACAAATTAAATTCATTATTTTGTTTTGCGTGGAAAAACGTAAAAAATATGTTTTAAAATATTTTAAAATTTCACAGCCTGAAACCAGCAACTCTTAGTTCATAGCAACTCTAATTTCAGAATGGATTACAATATTTTAAATTACATAACGTAACAGTCAAGCCTAGGGTTTTTATTTTTATTGCAGTCCAAGTTTATTCTAAAAGATTTTCAAAATGAAAGCAGCAGAGACAAAAGTTGTCTGACTTTTAGTTGGTAGTGGGATTGAACCTAAAAAAAACGCTGGCTCAAACATTGTATATTTTAGTCATATGAGTAGCCTATTGTCCAACCAAACCATTTTTTTTATTTCAAATACATACAGTGTTCAAATGTCACAAAGACCTTTTTAACTTTCTTAATAAACAATTTTTACTCAGAAGGCCATAAATATTATTCCTCCCTCATCATTACTAATACACAAAGAAACATGTATTTGTATTTATTCACTTTTTTTATGTAAAAATCTAAAGTTGCTCAGTCAAACTGAAGACACTATAAACTTTTTTTTCTCCTTAGCTCTTTCTTTGTTTAATTCTGCCACAGCGCCGTAATGAAGCTCTGCTCTGCCTGTAGGCCATTGTGAGAGCTACATACTTATGTGTTGGAGTCTCTGTGTAGCTTTTGAAACTTACAGTATATCTGTTCTAGTTGTATCGCCACTTTCTGGTCCAGCCCCATTCTGGTCCAGACCCATTCTCTGCTGCTTGTGTTCAGGAAACCATGGCGACTAATGGAGCATGTATGAGTTGGAGTTGGAGAAGATAAATATTGGGCAGAATTTGATTATTCTGTAGTTATTGCAAAAAAAAAAGAGAGAGGAAACATGGAAGGAGTGGACAGAATGTTCAACTGGTCAGCATTGTTAGCTCAGGCTACTATATTAGCCTACGTTTAACAAAGTAACGTTCATGATACAAAGAACATTTATTTATCTTCTCGTCTTAATTAGACTCTGTTTCCCGATGTTTTAGATTCAGGAAAATGTAGACCATCATTACCGGTTGAGATCCCCGCACCCGAGGCCACGTGGCCAATTGGTGCTGGCGGCGGATCGTCACTCAGAAAAACTCTCCCTCTTGAAATTACAGGGCTTGCGTAATTTCATTTTTGAGGACGGCCCGACGGGCTATGTAGGTGGGCTTCCGCTTTGGTATAGGGCCACATTTACCTTCGGCCTATGCTACGGCGTCGATTCCACATTTATATTGTTTCCGCAATGTCCCAGTCTGTGAATTTACATTGCGTACGACATTGCAGAAGCTCGGGTGAGCAGGACACAGTGGGAGCTTCACACATCATCGTACACACACACACACACACACACACACACACACACACACACACACACACACACACACAGTGCTGGCCCACCACTCTTATTCTTGTTACGCCTCTGTTACTACCTACGAAGGCAGCACAGAGGACGCATCACTTCGTCCCCCCGTTATGCCTTCACAACATTCATACTGTACTGAAGGGAAAATGTGAAAAACTCCTGCAGGATCACAGAAATCAACATCATCTTCTTTTACAAACTGGGACTCCAAATGAGTATAAAAAAAACCTGACTTTCTATATGTAATGTTTTTTGTTTAGAATTTCAGCTTAAGGGTCAAATTACAGTTGAACCTTCATCTTTTGGACACAGTCACACTAAACACTGAATCCCCTCCCCCCACCCACCCAAGTTCTGTTGGCCCTCACTGTTTTTATGGACCAGTCTTCCTGTGCAGGTTTCTCAGAGGTAGACGGTACAGTGTCGGCCGTTCTGCCTGCAGGTGTTGTCGCACTGTAACGAGCCAACTGCCCTCACCTTCACACACAGTAAAGGTCAGGTCTCGCACCATCAGTGTGAAAACCCGCACTGAAAAGGGTAAAGTCCATCTGTTTTGAACACTACAGGACTGCTGCTGCTTCTCAACGTGCATCTGTATGTGCAGTGTGTACTTGACCTGACCTGCAGCAAAAAAAGAAAATGGCATCTGCTGTGATTTTTTTGTTTGTTTGGTAAACACAACATTTGCGTTGCTATGTGTGGATTGATAAAAACTGTGGTGTGTGTGGCCATTATAACGCCTGCGCCCTGATTCAGACTGACTCTAATGGGACAGCCTGGTGAATTTTTCATACAGCCCAGAGGGGGAGGACGAGCGAGCATACTGGCACATTACAAGCTCTGAGAGAGAGAGAGAGAGAGAGAGAGAGAGGGAGGGCAGGAGAGTGAAGGAGTAAAGTGGCATCCAGGTTGTAGCTATATTTGTCATCAGTGAATATAACAAAGAGTACAGTGTAGACCTGCTCTATTTGTTAAGAGTCTTGGTATAAGATTTGTACACTGAGCTATAAAGACACAGATTGATTGATTTGATATTAGCTGATATTAGCTGATGACGGTATAAGCTTAACTTTTATAGAAATGACAAGATGTGTTAACTACATCCCTCTGAAATTGCAATTTGTCCCCAATTTTTGCCCCAGGACAATTTCTACATCAAAATTATAGCACAAATATTCAGATCAGGAAATATCCTAAAGTTTTTGCAATTGCTTAAAGCATACCAATGAGTGTCATGAAATAGCACAAGTTAACAAACTGTAATCTTTTTATTTGGTTAACTTCGAAAGTGGATTTTTTTTGCTGTGATTGCAGCTCAGTTAAGTTTCTGTGCTGTGTTCAAGTCCAGTCGCTGGGTTTTTTTCACTCTCAGATTTGGTAATGCATGGATCCCTTTATTCCATGTTAAAACATACACGTTTTCTTTCATTCTTAGATAAATCTGTGATCTATCAAGTGCCAAACCGAGAGCAAGTTGATCCTGGTTTTTCTTTGTGAGCTTCATGTTTGAATAATGTCCAATATCTTGACTTAATGGGCTGAAATTTCTGCAAGAAAGCTCTTAAAAAAATTATCCATCTGTTCAATGCACACATGCCATGGCTCACTTGGATAGCTTGTAGCACTGTCTTAGCGTATGCAAATATGTTTTGCCTGGAAATCTATTTGGAGTTGCTCGAAGGAATCCAGAATGGCCCTCCTTCTGTCTCCCCCTCGCCCTGGCTCACACGGGGCCTCCCTCACGCCGTCTATCTCCTCTCGCGTGGAAAACACACTCACCAGCTCCACACGCACGGACACACAGTCAGTACACACAGCGGGGCCGCCATGCCTCAGACTGCTTCAAAACCACCACAGGCCAATATGCAGATCTCACAGGCCCACACTGGCGGGGGCCCCTGTCTGCGAGCGGGACAAGGAGCCCTGCAACGGTTTGCTCGGCTGGATAAAACATGCGATAGAGAAAGACAGAGGGAATGATTATCCAGTTTGTGAAGAGGACACTTATTTAGTCCTTCTGTTACATACCTACAGAGCTTTTTGTGGTGCACAAACAGGAGCATGTGTGAACAAGAGCATCTCTGCAAAGAAAGGGAGAAGATTTTATATTTATATTATTTTATCTACATTCAATTTACAAGAAAAAAAAAAGTTCTCTGTTAATATTTTTTTGGGCAGAACCCAAAGAAAACTTAAATACCCACCCAATCAAAAGATTTATAAGTGGGAGGTTTTGCATGCATGAATAATAAGTTCCCCTTTGCAGAGATGCAAAAAGATGCAAAAAGAAGGAAATAACAGACAGTGTGTGTGTGTGTGTGTGTGTGTGTGTGTGTGTGTGTGTGTGTGTGTGTGTGTTGTGTGTGTGTACCAGAGGGCTTAGAGAAGCCAGGCCTGGGCAGATGGTCCACAAAGGTGTTACCTCACAGTGAGTGGGCACTGCGATTGATTCATTGCAACATCCAAGAAGGTGGAACATTTGGCTGCTGACCCGCAGTCAGAACTCGTTGTCCCAGCCTTCTCCTTATTTAGCTGCTCAAGAGAGCCAACGGCTGATTTGGAATAAACACACACAAATGCAGCACTTTCCCACCCTGAAGGAAGCCTACACGGGCTGTGCGCTGGAAACTTCTCCCTCCTCATCTCTGCATGGAGGTCAGGCAGGAGGAGGGCAGAGAGGAGGTTCAGTCTGATTTAGAACATCTGAGCTCGAGCTGCAAGAAATGTGTAATTCTCCAAGTCAAATCTGCTCTCTTTTACCTCTGTATCAAAAGGAGATGTTGGCACATCCAGCTATCTCATGAACTAGGTGTATAGGATGCAGAACTAAAGAATGTGAAAAGAGAACATGTTGCACACTCTTGCACAACATCACAATTTATATATTATTTAATTTAATTTATATATATATATATATATATATATATATACAAAAATACAAACAAAACATTTCTCTAATGATCTGATTATCATATATATTATATATCTATATTATGATCTGTATAGGACACTTTAAGACCCTTCATTTAGACAAGAAAAATGTTCCTCTGGGAAAAAAAGAAAAAAACCTTAGGAAGAACAAGCACAAAGGGATGGTGCGTAATAACAGCACCTGAAATCTATATTCAAAATGTGGATCCAGGAAGTTAACCACCTTTAAATGTTGAGAAACATGCGCACTGTGAAGCACATTCAAGTCAGAAATATTATATTAAAGTTGCTCATCAAGACAAGGAAAGTAAACTTCACCTTCATTCAGTTCAAGGATTTGTCTTGATAATAAATATCTAAAACAAGACCATCTAGGTGTGTCAATCTAAAAATACGATAGTAAGACTTGGTAAGAAAGGAAAAAAGACGATCATAGAGGGAGAAAAAGAAAAAAATGCAGATAGGGACATAAGGGAATTTTTATGTCTTTATGAGAAATAGAAATGTAGGAAAAAATGCCTCAAAGAAGGGAAAGCCTTCCAGTCTAGAGATTTAAATTGATCCTCATTGAAAAGGCATTTTATCAAAGCAGTTTAAAAATCATTTAAGGTGGCAGTATTAGTCCAAAAAACAGATCAATAAATGTTCAGGTTTCCTCACAGTTTAAGTAATTCTGTTAACTTGTTTTTTATATATATATATTTGCTGTTATGCAAAAAAAAAAAAGAACATGTTCACCTTCACCCTACATCTGATTTCTGATCATAATTCATTTTTGCTTTATCACTAAAAATCAATGATTGGTGTGAAATATGTGAGTTTGGTGTACCTCCTCCTCTGGCCAAAATTGTGCAATAATTTAAATTTCAAATAAAGGATTAAATAAAATAAATGGAATAATTCCACATTTTAAATAATGTCAAGAAGCTTTTACTCCTTTAAAATGTCTCAGAAGTAGATTTTAAAAAGTAATCTGCGAGAGTTCAAAGGAGAAATATTCTCTTTAATTACAAACATTATTAGTGATGCACATCATGGCATGATTTTATTTCAGACCCAAAAGCGTTTTTACATCAGTCAGAACATGGAAAATTCATGAGTGAGTAACCAAAGGCAACTTTCCAACCATGGATATTAATCATGATAATGACTAGTTGTGTCAGTGTTGCTAAATCATGAAGTCTACAGGAGGAATAAATATCCTCAGTGTCATTGGACAAACAAACATGTACTATGTACATGTGATAAATGTTACTTAAATACTCCACAATATTTTGTATTTTAACATTTAATTAATTTAATTTAATTGTCTTCTATTCTAAAAAGCTTCTCAAGCTGTGCTCTTGAATACATTATGTTACTTATTTACCATTTTTATATCTGCTTGATCTCCATCCCATAGATTCATAGATTTTGATAAAACATTGATTATTATTATTACATCCTTTTACAAAGCGATGCCAAATCCCTTAGAATGATGCAGATATGTTACTGCTTCAAGTGTCTGTTTGATGTGAACTAGAGTGCCTCCCAGTGGATACATCTGGTAACCTTTCTATTATTTACTGGTATTTACCAGTTATTCCCAACAAAATCAGAGAAAATATTCAAGAAGTTAAAATGTACAACAACTGATTTAAGAGTTGGAAGGGCATTTTAAATAAAATAGATATTCTTTTTTAAATTTCTTTACCTTTTTCTCTCTCTCTCTTGGTGTAACAGTAAACAAGAGATCTGTGGAGTTTAACATAAAACAACACTAAATCTAAGCAGGACTATGACACAGATGAGTATCAGTCCAACACAGATCTCTAAGGCCTCGTCCCTCTTCCCATTAGATTCCACCTCCAGTCAGTCATCGTCCACCACCATCACATTCCCGCTCAGCTCGTACTCCATGGTGGCCCAGTCGAAGATGTTGCCCTTGGGGACTTTGTGGCCGTAGTGCCAGGCCTGGATCATGCTCCTAGAGAGCACTAAGTCCCACATGTTCAGATCTGTCACCTCTCCGACGAAACTCTGCACGGCCTCCAAACCCCCCAGGTGTTTGTCTGGGTCCTGCCCCAGGAGGACGGTGCCCTTTGGACGGATGGTGTGACCTGGTTTGTACACCTGGTAGGTACTGCGTTTACCTTCAACCCAGAAGGCAGAGAGGCCGGTGCGGGACTCCCAGGTGAGGCAGAGGCTGGTGCGGAAGGTGGTGAGGGGTGGCAGGTGGAAGAAGGTCCCGTCACCGCTCATGTAGAAGGAGACTCGGCCGTCCTTCTCGCGCCACACGTTGAGCTCGTCGTAGTCGGCTGTGCGGTAGGCGAACAGGATGATCTGTCGCTCCTCTGGGAGCTCGGTGGCCACGCGCATGCAGAGAGTGAAGGCCTTCAGTCCCATCTCCTTCTGAGGGATCAGGGCCACGAAGCTGAAGTCAGTCTCATAAGGGAAGACCAGGACTTTGTCGCTCAGACCCACTAAAGGAATGCACCGGGGATGGTAGAGTTAATGAGAAAGAATGAGAAAAAGTAAAACCTTTTCAAGTTATGTTTTGTAAAAATACCTTGAGTGGCAGAAGAGAGTGTCATAGACCATCCAAAAACACCAAGTACAACCACAGCAAGCTTCACACTGTTGACTCTCTACAAACACACACAAAAACATCCGTTATCAACAGAAAACAATATTATAGCTGATATTAAAGGTGCACTGTGTAGATTTGTAACATAACAATAAGTAAGGTCTTTTACCTGATTTTTGTAACATAACAATGAGTAAGGTCTTTTACCTGCTTTTTGTAACATAACAATGAGTAAGGTCTTTTACCTGCTTTTTGTAACATAACAATGAGTAAGGTCTTTTACCTGCTTTTTGTAAAGTGTCTCCAGATAACACTTGTTATGAGTTGACGCTATACAAATAAAGATTGATTGATTGATTGATTGATTTGGTGGTGAAATTTGAAAGTTGGAGAAGTATACAATTCTATGTTATATTTTCTGAACTAAATACACAAACTTTATTCAAAGTAAAAAAAGGGTCCCTGGAACACTGTTTGGAGCTTATAAGCTACCAGGAGAGTTACGGGGTCACTGTTGCGGCCCCCCATCATAACTCCTCATGTAGCATTTTATCTTCAAACAGTGTTACAGGAACCAAATTTTCCTCTGAGGACATAGATAGTTTCTGTATAGAGTTATGAACATATACAACATAATCTGTACATTTCACCAACTTTCACATTTCTCTAATAAAACTTCATGCACCTGTAAGCAGATATTATGATCTGTGAACACAATCGACACATAAGAGAACAAATTATGTAACAAAACAAAAACATTGTTAGTTCTTACCATCTTGATGTTGTCAGTGTTCCTCTGTGTTGCTAACTCAGTCTACACCGCGTGCCTCGGTCCTCTTCCCTCCTAGCACAGGCCGTGATGTCAGCTCTTCTCAGGAGCACGCTCTGACAAAAGGCCTGGTGTGTGAGGCTCTGAGTGACGCTGCCTTTATTGTGTGACTGATGCAGAAACGTATGTGTCTCAATCACATGATAAACTTACAGAGTTGGAACAGTCTTTGGTAAGCAGATCTCAGATGTTTCTGCAGGGTTTTTTTTGTAGTTGGGTGTCTGTCACATCATTACAAAGGATCAGTTTGCCTAAATCATAACAGAAACCATGTGCTAGAGTTTTGAGATTTGTTCCAAATAAATTCAGTTCATGCTAGCCATCTGATAAATATCTGATCTGCAACAGTTTCTGTTGACTCTCTCTTTAAAATGAATACTTTAAAAGATGATGATTGAGGTTTTTCTGTCTTATTTTTTAAGTAGGACAGTATAGACTTAAATATGTCAATATTTGAGATGGGACTATTTGATGTTACTTATCAGGAGAAATGGATAAATCTGCACTAAGCTTCATCGTCCAGCCTAAGGTGGATGTCTACTGTAATAAGACCAATATATTCAGGCAAAGAGAAAAACACACTGCAGGGCTTCAATATTCCAGAAATTCATTTCACCAGGGTGATGTTTCAGAGCACACTCGCTCTTCATCTAGTAATTTATTTTTGCTTGACTCTGCACCTGCCCTATTGGGTTTGGATGTGCATGTTTCCTTGATTGTTGAGCAATTTATTTAGGAAATTTTGTTTTTTCATATTTGTTGAAATGAAGAGATGAAGCTCTCTTTAAATTAAACAGAATTCTAAGTAGAATGCAGATATAAAAACATCAACCTGTGCTTTAAAGGGTACAACTTCATGCATTCAAAAAAAATGTTAGCAGAAGAAGTGGCTTATCATTTACTCTCTGAATTGAAAGCAGTAAAATTAATTAATTATTTTCAGACTCAAAGTGAACATTAAGCTAACCCTAATGCTGAGAAGATGTAAGAAATGAGCAGGAGTTCAGTGTTCATCATACTCGGTATCTCTTTAATGATAAACTCTTATGTCAAAAACATGACAACAAACAAAAGTCAAAGGTCACGGTTTAATGGGGACAAATGAAAACAGAACCAGGCATTCATGTTATCAACATATCTACATTTAATACAGTTTGTCAAGCTCTAGGATTTCTCCAGTAAACAAGAAACCTATGTTGTCAAGAAATAAAATATGAGATACACAAGCAACGTATTTACAGAGCCTGCACGCCGACACACAACACCCACAGGCCTAAATCACCACAGACGCACAATCAGCTGGAAAACAAGTAAACTGATAGTGCTGAACTGAAAATGAGCTTGGATTGAGGTATGAATGAGATCCGATGGTCGTAACTCTTCCAGCATTTCAAACGGAGGATTGATTTGTGTACGCTGCTCTCATCGTATTCTGTTACAGGTGGAGAGAAAGTGTGTCAGATTAACAGCAAAAAGGAAACAAGAAAAACAGACATTTTCTTGCCTCTAAAAAAGGAAAATAAACTGAAGGTCATGCTTGATGATCTGATCTGATGTCATTCCAGGCAAACAGCACGAGCCAAACACAACGCCCAAACACATTTCTTTATGAAACCGACAGACAGCACAGACCATTTACACATCAACCAGAGCGATTGATGTCATCCACCAAAAGTCAAACATTTCAACACTATCCATTAATATCCAGCAATGTGAAAACTGTTAGTTCATCTTAGTGAGCAGTCATTGTTTTGTTTATATTTATATGCAGCTGTTGTTTCCATTCCATTTTTTTTGTAAAGAGTTCAAGGCCGCTTTTCATGAAAACCTTAGTTCATTGTCCTGATAAAAAAAAAACACATTTTGAATTACCGCAGGTCAAACCTAAAGAGTATATTGTTCATACATTCAACTCATTTCAATTGTCTGTAATGGGGTTGGGATTGATATGCAAAGAAGAAGAAAAACCCTAACAATCTACTGAAAACCTTACAGTATGACGTCAGGTGGGGAGAAGGGACCTAATCCTCTAGAACTACTCCTCATGTATCATGATGTAAAACTTGCATACAAACTGGTCAACCTCATGAGAACAGGTTTTTGGCATTTTAGATTCCACTTCAGCAAATATACATCAACAAGTGGAGGATGAATGAAAAAAAAAAAAGATCAAGAAATACTGTAGTAAATGCCAAATAAAAGGCCAATATCTTAATAAGTCAAACCACCCCGTATCTTTTTTTAAATATCGGTGGTTTCTGTGAAAGACTGGAGTGCAATGCTGATGCTGTAAAAGGATTGTGGCACTCAGAGAAAGAGAGAGAGAGAGGGAGAGAGAGAGAGGGAGGGAGGGAGGGAGGGAGGGAGTGAGACCTGAGAACATGGCCCCTTATTTTGACTAAAGAAAGGAGTCAAGCTTAGAAGACTAGAGATGTAATGACATGAAGTGATCGTAGAGAAAGAGCAGAATGAAGGAGGGCTTTAAAGGGAGAAGCAAGCCTGAAACATCAAGCCTCAGAAGATTGGAGCAAGAAGTTTTACAGCAAAGATAAAATGTGGGGAGGAGGAGGCGGACAGGGAAATATGGCTCTCGTCTGGTAGTCCTTAATGTGGCTTTGACTGCTGTGTAAAGTTCTTATCCAGGCAAGAGGGTGATCTGTTCTCTAAAGTCTTGTGTTGTCCAGTCTTTGTGTTGAAGGGGGTATGACGGAGAGAGGGGAGGCGGGGGGGGTCCCTTTAGTAGTCC
The DNA here is from genome assembly GCF_963930695.1 of Labrus bergylta. NCBI lineage: Eukaryota > Metazoa > Chordata > Actinopteri > Labriformes > Labridae > Labrus > Labrus bergylta. The sequence goes on along the minus strand of NC_089215.1, from coordinate 22,889,237 downwards.
TCCACCCAGCCGTTCTCCTGGATAAAGGCATCAATTACTTCCTTCATGGCCAGGTTTGGGATCAGCTGGTCCTGGGTCAGAGGACTCCTGGTGACCGGGTCAAAGTGACCCACTCGCTGCAGAGAAGCCGATGAAATGCTACTGTTAGAAGGTGTTGAAAATAATCTACTGTGCATCCTGAACATGGACCATTCAACATCAATGCAGTGACAGAACATCATAAATCATTGCATAACAATGTTGCTTGTAGATTTTCCAGTCTCTCTTTTTTTAATTTTGGTGAACAGTTTAAAGACATTTATGATGACATATGAATATTAACTCCCTTTGTTATTATATATAAAGTGCTTTAGAAATCAATGACAGCTCGTCTTCAATGATTATGAAGTAGCCATGTGCAGTAATATAGAAAATTTAAGATGGAACCAATGATGAGGCATTTTGATATCAAATCGTAGACAGGATAACTGTAATGGAATTCTGTAGTGAAGATGCACTAACTGTTAGCATCTGTGGTTTTAGCTTCTCGTGATATATGTCAATTAAACCATTTCATAAACTTATGAAAGGTGTATTTTTCAAGGTTACACTGAAAGTAACAAAGGAACTACACACTATAAACAAATAGTATACTGGCACACAAGTAATATTGAAGCAATTCATGGTAGTGAGATTTGAATATGATCAAAGACTGTACCCATATTAGACTTTCCAATACTCTTCATTTATACAGATCTAGAGTTCAGGTGAGACATCATTTTGACATTCTATATTTTTATGATCAAAGTTTATACTGATGGAACAGTTTTAGAAATTACAAAATGTGTAACTCACTAAGAGTGAGAGTGTAACTATGAGTGGAATTAAGACCACATTATCATAGGTGATGCATTTAACTATTGAATAGCAGGGATATTTTTTAAATTGGTCTTCAGCTGTTTGTAAGACTCAAATCTTTGTGGTCGTTATTTGTCTCTATACAAAAAAGTTTGTCAAATGGATGAATGTAAATTAAGTTTCAGCTTTAATGCTGTTCAAACAAACGACTTTGAATCTGAAGGTTGTGAAAATGACAGATCAGTTTTGTGGAACAGCATGGTTTGTATTTGGTACAAGACTGTACGAGATAATCAAGAGGAATTAAAACAAGTTTAGCCGCAGCAAAGTGAAAGATTAACAGGAACAGCATTTCCTGTTTTCACTGTGGCGTTCACCGAGTTTCTGCACAGACGTTCATACTTCTGTGTCCTCATCCTTTGCTTGTTTGAAGGTCATAGTTTTCTGAGAGTGATAACTTATGAACTGAACGTATTACCATAACAGAGGTAACTAGCTCAACATTTAACCTCTAAACTGAAGCATAGTGCTGCTCCTGCTGCTGCTTTTACCTGTAGGTGCTCTTCAATGTCCTTGCGATCGTAAGTGATTCCACTTGGTGTGATGCAGGGCTCCCTCATCAGCTCAAAACTGATCTTCCCACACAGGTAATCTGGGATCTCTCGCTTCTGAAAGGATAAAAGTAGATACAAATAGAGTCAAACTATTAAAAAGCATATATAAAATAACAAATGTCTAGTGGAACAATAATTTAGCTGACAAAATAAAAAAAATTCTGGGCTTACAGGGTTCCTGAAAGTTTAATGACACAGTGTCTTGCCAATCATACACACATAACTGTGTCTTTCCTTTAAAGCCTCATCATTTCTACAATGTTTAGATGGAATAATGTAACAAAGCTGTCAGGCTGACAATACACATTATGTTATATCCCAATTGTTGCAATTTAGGTAACACACACACACACACACACACACACACACACACACACACACACACACACACACACACACACACACACACACACACACACACACACACACACACACACACACACACACACACACACACACACACACACACACACACACACACACACACACACACCTCGAGGACCAACTAAGTACAGACGAATAATAAATCTCCACATGCCCTTGCAAACAAATACCGGCGGTTACCATAGAAACAGCTCGGGCTGGTAATAGCACACACAACGGTCTGTCTAGCTTTTGGTAAAAGTGCCTTCTCACAGATGCCCTTACAACTATCACAGAAAGCAGATAAATACAACACAGGGATGATGAATGTACATGTGCTTAATAAAACCTCAAATCATCTGAAATAAATAAGTGATCACAACTGCACACTAATCAGAAAATGTGCTTCCGTCCGTTTCCCTTGTTGCCATGTCAACGATCAGAGATGATGGTGTGAGGTAGGTGTGTGTACTGTTGGTGAAGATGGGTTTGTGTGGGTGAATGTGATGGATGAGAGAAATATCTTATGCAGGATGTGTCTCTACTTTTTGCCCATTGCATGCTGGGATAAACTCCAGTCCAACCTATAGTAGAAGCAGGTTGGAATAGGATATGATTGCATGGATGGAAACAAGTTTACACGCTGCTCAATAATAATAAGTTAATTATTTATACTCACTTTTCTTTTCTCATCCACTTGAGAGAAGAGCTCATCCATGTCCATCAGATACTTGTCCTGGGAGGAACACATTTGACATAAGCACGTATTCATCAATATTCATTTTGGGTATATTTTAAATAAATGTGTTAATTAAAACCACGTCAGCACAGTTAGCACAAACCAATTGTTTAACGTACATGTTTAGAAGCTATTTTAGCCACATCGCCTCCATTTTGATTGTCGTCCTGTTTCTCTTTGTATTCCTCTTGTTCTCTGCATAAATACAAAGTCATGATGAATTATGACTTCTCTCTGACAAAATAATATTGATGCCCACATGACAGACTGATTACAGTGAGATCATCAAGAGATTACTACACAAGTAAGCAACCTCACCTTTCCTTCTCAGCCAGGATCAGTTTGGTTAGATAGGCGTGTAACTCGTTCTCCTGGTTGATGCGCTTCTCCTCGATACTATTCCAACGTTTTTTCTTTGCAATGCGCAAGGCGCTGGGGATGTCGTCTCCGAAGTTCAGCCTCTGTTCCTTTGCCAGATTATAAGCTGCAGAAGAAAAGCATCACAACCGCAAAACGTATTAAACTGTCTTCCAGGGTTTTCTTTCATTATGATAACCGCAACAACTTAGACATATAAAACTTCCCACAATCATTTAGTCTAGTGTTTAAAACCCCATCAAAGCATAATGTAATGCCTTGCTGCATATATATGCCGTGCTCAAAAAGTGCCCCAGAAATTTCATAAGGATGACACAAAGATTTTGAATGAAGGATTCTAGGCTCAGCATTTCGTCACTGAATTCACAGACAGCAGAGAGAATGACAGAGTTGAAACAGAAATAAACATAAATGAGGGAATACAAGAGTAACATTGTGCAACATAAAGCAAGATGCTTCTACACACTACCACACTTCTCCAGCTTGCACAAGATTCACAATTCTTCTGACCTTTCTGCAGGTTGCCTATTGCCTCATCGTAGTTCTCCAGCTCCAAGTGACACTGGCCCAAGAAGAAGTGGGCCTTTACTGACTGGCTGTCCAGCTCCAGTGCATGCTTACAATCTGCCAGAGCCTTGTCATGCTGCTGCAGCTTCACATGGCAGAGAGCCCTGTTTGTGTAGTACACTGCCACAGACGGATTACGGTTCTGAAAGACAGAAAATACCAGACAATACTCGTGTACAATGATGTTACTGCACAGCAAAGTAGCCTCCTTTTTTACAGGGACAAAAGTATATCTTCACGTATTTAAGACCAGCTTAAGAAATTCCACTATAGGTATTGTTTCTTAAAACGACAGTTACTCACAATAGCTTTACTGTAGCATGTAGCAGCCTCCTGGTACTTGCGGCACAGAAACAGTCGGTTCCCCTGCTCCTTCAGCTCCTGCGCGGTGGAACTCTTCTCCGGGCTGCCGGCCATCTTCTCCGCCGGCTCCGCGGGGCCCGCCTCGGCCTGCTTCCCTATCCTGTTCCCCGTCTCTTCGGCTGGCTAGCTGACAGGTTTAAGAATGCCCTGTCCCTCCTGGATCTCACGAACAGGATCAGAGAGACGGTGTATGTAAAGTTAGGTCACCATTGACAGCTTGCACTAACTGCAATGCACCTGCAATGCGCGTCTTGGGCGGATGAGGTGCAGAGTCCTGTCACCCCAAAAGAATTCCTTTAATGTGCTGAGTTTGCACATATCCCGAAAATACAGCGAGGTGGCTAGACTGCCAGAGAATTAACTATTCATGTGACGGACATCGGTGGTACCTAGATGAGCAGCTCAGCCATCAGTAAACATTGTACTCTGTCCCTGTCGTGAAACTGTAACGTTACATACCTACAGTACGACGAATCTTTGTAAACAAACAACTTTATGTCTGAAAAATACGTTTGTCTTACTTACATTTAAAACACATTTGCTACAGCAGCTAATGTAGACACTGGGTGAACACTGTCTTTAAATTTGGTTTTTGGGATTCAAGCGATCGGTGCTGTTCGCTAGTTAGCGAGCTAAGCTAGCTAGGAAAGCGGCTACGTATTTTCGATCAGTCAAAGCTTTTTGTTGGTTCTGCCCAGTCAGTTTTTTTTAACCACTAGCACCAAACATGTCACTAAATCAGCAGCAAAATTTGAAAATCTAAGCTTGTACGTTTGCTTTTTGTGACTGAAAATGTCTTCTTAGCCTTTATCTTCACTACAACGCCGGTTAGCCACCACATAAAACAGAACATTAGCTAATGCTAGGTTAGCTTGTTTGCTACACAGCTTATTCCCTTTTTGCCAAGTTCCTTGTAAGTTAGGATTTATACTGAGATGTGTAGTATGTAAACCTTACCGTATATAAGGAATCTTGCATCCAAGTTTTACAGTTTTGTATGATTTATAAATCAAATTTTACTCGATATTCTTTTTCTCATACGAGCTGTCATGACAGGTTGTTGTTATGCTGACGTCATATGCCTACGCGCCGGCGACGGAAGCTGAAAGGATATTTACGTTTACTGCTCATCTGAAAAAAAGAAATATCAGTCACAATTAAGCAAACACGACATTTTAGCTAGAATATTAATTCCCACGTAAGAAATACACCTCTAGAGAGTATTAAAAACTGAGTTTATAAATATCCCCCGTGTGAGCACTTTTCTAAAAGAACCCTTACAATTATTAGGATATATCTAAATAGATTATATTACAGTCCGTTGGCCTACTGCTCTTTAATTTACAACATCCAACCCAATATTTACGTATCCAACACCTAGGCTATTTAACAGGAGAGAGCACTACAATACAACAGGATAACCAGCAGATGGCGCTTCATAATCATAGTTTTTATGTAAACCCCTTTTATGTAAATCTTTACTTTAACTTTTGCAAAACTCGGAACACACAGCATATTTTTTAAAAAGGGTTTTATATTCAATTAAGAAAGCATGAGGCCTACTGAAATGTTATAAAGTTACAGGTAATTTCATGAAATTGTGTCTCCTTATAAATAAGTAAAATTAAAGAAGTAGGTTCAACATTTTAGTGAGCACATTTGTGTCTGGGGGCCAGTAAGCTCTTGACAATGATCTGTTCTTATGCAGGAGGCATGTACAGAGAGAGGTCAGATTATAATCAAGGCTATAGTTTATATTATCAGGGACATCCCACACACAGAGAGCTTCAGCCACACACAGACAGATCCACAGATAACCTTTATCAGCCTTTATAAAGAGAAGAACATGCAAGTTTAGCCATGGAGGACTTAACACGCCTGTGACTGTGGCCAGGGTCACTTTCATCCCAGCCTGTATGGAGGCTCCGCACAGAGATCAGCGTGTGAAGATTAGGGCACATCCCCTGAGCAAACACACTGATAAATGTGTGAAGGGGGCCGTTGAGACGCAGACCCACCCAGCTGTGTTTACCCATCTCAGCCACTCTGGTCCCCTTATCCCCCCAGAACACCCACCTATCCAATTTAAGAACCCCAGTCACAACTTTTAGGGGTTCAGTACCACACACACAGACTAATGAAGCTAAACACATTAATGCTGCAAGTTTAGATTCAGAGATATGAAACTGTCATCAGTGAGAAGTTTCCAACCAACATGTACTGAAAACCTCCCCTTGTGTTCACTAAAAATTTCACAGACCTGTATTTACAATAATCACTCGCAAAAACTATGACTCTTGTTTAAAAATTCCCACTATGCATCAGATTTGGAAAATAGTTATAATTTCACAGTATTTTATGTTTTGAAGAAGATAAAAAGATATGCATGTAGAGCGACAGTATATATCACTAGGAATGATGCAAATCCAAAATTGACAACTTAATACCATTAATTAATGCTTTTTTCTAATTATATCTTTACAATTTTTTGTAGCCTAATTCACTTGCCAGAATCTCCTTTATATTATAAAACCCTCTTTCTGTTTTTTTACAAAAGCCTTCAAGGCTTGCTTATGCCAGTGTATTCCTCTTCAACTATAAAAGGTTATTTCTCATTTAAGGTTTTTGGTGCGAACAATCCAGAATCACAGAGGCATAATTGGGAATAATTGGAGGGATTAGTGACTGTTTGCATAGTATTGTTAACAGAATAGAAAGCCTGCAAACTGAGTGTCAACAAGAATGCTGTTTGAAGCACTCAGTGCTTACATTTAAACTGCCCCATCCTCGCTCCCCTTATCCAATACCCCAACCGTCATCCTCCTCCACCCCCCCTTTAAACCCCAACTGCTGCCCACTGCACCAGTTGGCTGAGCTTCTTGTCACCTTGGCAACCACACCAGGAAGTTGCCCTGCTCCTTTGGCACATCTGAAAAAGCTGCCACTTCCTGATTGATTGTGCTCTTTCTCTTTGCCTGTGTAGTCGTTTTCCAATTTGGCAGCGTTGTCCGCAATTCAGCGCCAAAGCGACTGAAAGGCGAAAAAGGGTGAACACACTCTCCTCAGCGTTAAGGGAAACCTCAGGTTCAAATGGGTAAAACAAAAGGCGTATTTATCTACAACGGTGCTTCTTTGTTTAGGGGGGTTTGCTCATTTTGAGAAGGGGAAAGGCTCATAGACTTATTGCAGTTTGTTCAAGTGGGTCTGAATGCAACACGGACAAACAAGTGAAAGAATAGTTCCTCTGTGTCAACTGAAAGAAGATGTAAATGCAGGAAATTATTGTTTGAATTTCAGTTTCAACCCCATTAAACAGCTTCTTTTTATGTCAGGCGTGTGTCTGTATTGTCTCAGTGTCACTGTATGTCCTCCATGTAACAGTGTCTGTGTAACTGTTTGTATATTGAGTTGCTTTTACAAGCTCTTTTATACCAACAGCTCCACACACACTGCTGCACACTGTTAGAACAAAGAAAACTGCTTCTTCAGACACGTGCACACATGTCAGCCAACAGGCATAATTTTCTCGCTTTCCATGTACTTGTTGAACTATCAAACAGCACAAGCATTGACTGCAGTTCTGTCTAATAATTATTGGAAGCTGCTCTCACAAAAAGTAGACCCTGATTCGTCATCACACATTAACCTTACACCGGCAATGTGCTACCTGTCTCTACTTGAGAAAAGAAGCACATGTTTAACAGTTCTAAATGATTGGACCCAAGCATGCAGCATGCAGATATCCACCACGACCTTCATTCCAATTAGCTGAAACAGTCACACAAAATGTTAAAGTTGGTAATATAACGTCTTGCAAGTTGGCCTCTTTTTTTACATGGCAAAGCACGATTATTTATACTGTACAGCACATTTCAGCAATAAGGCAGTTCAAAATGCTTCCTGCAAGACATTTAACACATTGAGGCAAAGGGAAGAGAAATATTGAAATAGAAATAGAACATTTAAAAATCACTAAAACCACCAATTAACAATCACAGAGAAGACTAAATATCCCTTCTCCTGGTCCTGGATGTCTTCAGCTTTCTGTACAAAAGATGTTAAACTCTGTTCTGAAAAGTGTGAGGAAGGTTTAGTCATGTCCATCTCACACTGAAGCAGGTTACACTTGTGTTGTTTTATCAATATTTTATTATTATTACTTGATTTAACACAACAGTCACAAATTAAACTTGAGATGTGATCCTTTTCTTCAGAATGAGAATAACTTGTACTATCCAAGTGAAATAAATCAAAAGTGAATGCCCTGATACTGAAGTTTTTTTTTCTCTTAACTGTCCCGCACACTGTCTTACTTGGTATTAGACCTTCATCAGGCAAATGTTTTCCTTTAAGTTTTTGATGGACACATTGCTCTCCAACGCACCTGTCTTATGAAATGAATGTGTGAAGGTTTTTTCTGTTTCTCTTATCTGTCCGACATTAAGATGCAGATATATTTTGCCATTCTCATAGTCAAAAGCATCATTTGAACACCACACTTGAAGTTATTTCAGCTTAAGTGAGGTACTCTGGTTGTCAGTATTCCTAAATAATACAGGAAATGCTTATGTTATCTTTTTATAATATTGTAAGTTAAATACTTTCGATATGAAGGGAGACTGCAGCTTTTTTAATGATCCTGAAGCATAGCTCCATCTCATTGATTTGGTCACTGCACACACACAGGGGGGTCTTGTTAAGAAGTTTTGAAACTCTGGTGCAAGAAAAAACTTGTATTTTATAATGTTAATGGATGGAGTTAAAGAGTTCAGGAGATCTAGTGACATCAATAATTCATTTGTACATTTTTCTGCAACTTACTGTTAAAGACAAGTTTTTTTGCAGTCATTCTAACTGATTATTATTTTGTAGTAAACTGTGATCCAAAGGTTGTTTTTTTTTAAACTTGTAGTGTTAGTCAAAAAATCCTTTACATCCTGGGGGGTTAACATCACGCTTGAGACACCCCCACCTCCCTAAACACACACACCCACGCACACACACTGAGGATTGATGTGTGGCGGCTGGGGGTAGAGGAGGCTGCTGTGTATGAGTGGTGGGGGAGATGTTTTACAAAAGAGTTTTTGGAGGGAAATCAAAACTCTTGTGTCAGAGTAATTCAGGGATGTGGAGGGAAACTCATCCCATAATCAATCACAGATGCATTCAAATAAAAAAAGTTTATTTTACAAAATAACTACACCCTGATGGAAACCATATTTTTTTATGATTGTAATTAATTGCAGGCTGCAAAAGCGAAGATGGAGATTTTTTTGAGATTGTAATGAGCGTTGTTTTAGTTGAATCTCATCACATTATCAAGTCAAAAGCATCCGTTCTGGTGGAGCTCATGCAATTAACTGGAGATGACTAATCAGTGTATTTTTCACATAGAAAATCAATGAGGGTCTTCACAGGACACAACCAGCAGGGACAGCAAGAAGTTACTTTTCCTCCCTGAATGTCCATGCCCCCTCCCCCCTAACCCCCCTGCTAACTCCGGGATTGTCCCCTAAGGTCATCCTCTCAAGGGTCACCAGTCCCACCCATACCCAGCCCCCACACCCAAAACCCAATGCAGTCCTTTAGAGCTAAAGCAGACATAATGAGCAGAGGGCTAATTGTGTGTGTGAGCGTTAGCCAGACAATGGTTTGTTGGTTTGTTTAGGCTGTGTGTGTGTGTGTGTGTGTGTGTGTGTGTGTGAGTGTGTGTGTGAGTGTGTGTGTGTGTGTGTGTGTGTGTGTGTGTGTGTGTGTGTGTGTGTATGTGTGTGTGTGAGTGTGTGTGTGTGTGTGTGTATGTGTGTGTGTGTGTGTGTGTGTGTGTGTGTGTGTGTGTGTGTCCCACAGTCCCTCAGGGCAGATCAGGAGAAGTTATGTGTTACAGCTTTGGGTTTCTTTGCAGAAAAGACACAAAAGACAGTGGTACATATTAAACACTATGATGTGGTCCATTGTTGCAAATCTAGTGTGCATGCTTGGTACACATCCCCAAAGCATTTAGAACTTTGTAATCCAACATCAAAAAAAAAGAAAAAAAGCCCTAATCGTAAGAAACTCCTGGACACAATAAGATGCAAAAAATTGAGAGTAGCAGGCAGAGGCAGAGGTCTGAGTGCACAAACACTACCCGTTGCCTCCTGACAAACCATTGCACCACCAAATTCATCACAATTCACACACTCATTTTCTGGTCGCTAAAATAAAAAACAAAGAGGAGTATGTATTTTAATTTTTTTTTAAACTCAGTGTCTTTTGTTCACAACACCACAATGACAGATCCAGAAGGACGTTTCATTATCATAAACATATCAATCAACAATCGTTCATTAACAATAGGTAATCTTTATGGCCCAAACTGTGATGAACCATCATTTTTTCACAATTTATTTTCACAGTCATTTAAAGTAGCGGTAATCAAACCTCTACTCAAAAAACCTACTCTAGCTAACTATAGGCCTGTATCTAACCTTCTTTTTATCTCAAAGATCCTGGAGAAAGTGGTAGCTAATCAGCTGTGTGACTTTCTCCATGACAACAGTTTATTTGAGGAGTTTCAGTCAGGATTTAGAGTCCACCATAGCACTGAGACTGCACTAGTTAAAGTTACAAATGATCTACTTCTAGCTTCAGACAGGGGACTTCTCTCTGTGCTCGTCTTGTTAGATCTTAGTGCTGCTTTTGACACCATTGACCATCGGATCCTATTATACAGGCTAGAACATTTACTTGGAATTACAGGGACTGCTTTAAGTTGGTTTGAATCCTACTTATCAGACCGATCTCAGTTTGCACATGTTAATGATAAGTCCTCTATGCACACCAAAGTTAGTCATGGAGTGCCACAAGGTTCAGTGCTTGGACTGATTCTCTTTACATTATATATGCTTCCTCTGGGAAATATTATGAGGAAACACTCCATACAGTTTCATTGTTATGCAGATGATACTCATCTTTATGTATCAATGAAGCCTGATGGCACCAGTCAGTTATGTAAGCTAGAAACGTGCCTTAAGGACGTTAGGACCTGGATGACCAGAAATGTTTTGCTACTTAACTTAGACAAGACTGAAGAACCTCAGAGAGACTTTTTCTAGTGATTTGACTGTCCTTAGTGACATCAGCCTGGCATCTAGCACCACTGTTAGGAATCTAGGAGTTCTATTTGATCAAGATATGTCCTTTAACTCTCACATCAGAAAAAATTTCAAGAACAGCCTATTTTCACCTTCGTAATATATCCAAGATCAGAAATATCCTGTCGCAAAATGATGCAGAAAAACTAGTTCATGCATTTGTTACCTCCAGACTGGATTATTGTAACTCTCTTTTGTCTGGGTGCTCTGGCAAATCTCTAAAGACTCTTCAACTAGTCCAGAACGCTACAGCTCGTGTACTGACTAGAACTAGGACAAGGGACCACATTACTCTTGTGTTGGCTTCTCTGCCCTGGCTCCCTATACAGTCTAGAATAGAATTCAAGATCCTTCTTCTCACTTACAAAGCTCTAAATGGCCAGGCACCATCTTATCTTAAGGAGCTACTAGTGCCGTACTGCCCTTCGAGAACATTACGGTCCCAGAATGCAGGCCTATTAGTGGTACCTACAGTCTCTCTCTCTCGCTCTCTCTCTCTCATACAGCCTCTTCAAACATGTGTTTGTTTAAAGTCTGCTAAGTCTGGGAATCAAAGAGAAGTCAACTAAGTCATAACAAAAATAAAAATATTTTACAAAATGGAAGAAACATATATGCATCCTAATAATGTGAAGTACCTGTTCTCGGGCAAAGCCTCTGTGAATCATCCGACGACGACAGAAGAAATAGGCTCTCTTCGACTAGTGTTGAAAAAACAAAAAAAACAAAAACAAAGACCGCTTAGTATGTTTAAACTTTTATCACATTCTTGAGTAGTTATTGAGCAGGCAAGGAAAGTTAGAACAAGATCTGCACAACAAGAAGCTCCCGTTTTAAGGATTTATTAAATGACGTTTCAAGCCAACTGAGGACGAGTGTGTTGGCACTTTGTTGTCTTGGTGTGCGAAATCAGGAGTAAAATATGTTACTGTGCAGAAATCTTTACATTTAATGCATGCAAGATCCATTTACCACTGTAATAAGTGTTGATTGTTTACTATGTTTATTTTTGTCTGGACGAGACAGGAGACTGAAGACACATACAGAGAGTAACAAACTGTCATCGAGGGCAGAAATCGTATATGATCTGAAAACACTGAGGTCGGGAGATTTCTGAAAGCTGCCAAGAAATATTTTGGACATTGTCTCAGATCTTTTCTGAAGTGTTTGTTTTACCATAGTAAGATCACCTCATTAAATGTCAATTATTGATTTTCTAAGTTTATTGCATCTGAAAACTCTGAGAAAAGTGACTGATAAATGGTAAACTCTATTTTGCACATTCTTGGGTGGAAATGTTTTTACCAACAAGCTAGCACAGTATTCAAGGTCAAAACATTTATAAATGTTTAGATGTGCTGTTTGATCTGATCTGCTATTAAAGGTTGAAGAACTTACATTGTTTGGTTTCTATGATAAAACTAATAACCTGTAGAGATGATACCTTTTTTATTTTTATTTGAAATGAAGTTGAAAGTTTCCACAAAAACAAAGAGAATCACTGAAAATGTATAAACTGAAGTTATTTAAGTTGACTAAAATATAAATATATATTCAATTTAAATTGATGAATTAATTTAACTCAATATTTTAGGTGGATTCAACTATTGATAAAGTATTTAGTCTAGTTTCTTTTTTTTACAGTGTAGTTTAGGATCACTTAGAGTAACAATCCCACCTCATCGTCCGTCTACACAAATATTCTTGTGTTAGCTGTTTTTGTACGTTAACACCTCAGTGCCTTAATTCTGCCTCCGTTACCTTCAATGCAAGTTCAGCAGTATAATGACTTAGCATTGTGCCTCTGTGACATTTACATTGAAGGCAAGGCGTAACAGTGATGCAACAGTGTCTTGGATCAAAATTTAAACGTTTATTTAACTAATGTATGTCAGGGTTTCAAAAGACAAATTTAGAATGTAGATTGTTTAGGACATTGAGTTGCACATAAGTCATACTTTGAGAATATTCACTATTTAATTTTGGCTGTGTTTTAAAAAATAGCCTTAGCAACTGTGCTGGATAATAAAAGCGGTCATACGTGTATGGTACACTGAGAGGATGTTCTGTGTCTGTTACTCAGGAGGTTTGGATCACATAAATGTTCAGTTTGGATGTCTCAGCTACTCTCTTCTTCTCTTAAACATTTCCTCCTTTGTTGCATATGATTCAGAATAGCATTTGATCTCTTCCTCATTAAATTCGGACTATACAGCCATTGGAAGGCGCTAGGGTTGGCTTCTATTTTAAGTTTTGTCCGTCTCTCCGGCCTGAATAGATCAAATCCTCGTCCCTTTACTCTTCCCACAACTATCAGACTATTTGTTGTCATGTAAAGTTGCTGAAAGAAGCTTGTCTTGATCCAAGAAGTGTGTAGTCGGCAGAACCTAAATTGGTCAGTAATCAGATCAGTGCGAGGGGTTTGACTAATGACCAATGACAAGCACTGGACCCTGGAGGATGGGAGGGGTTAGCAGGGGTGAAGGCTGGGGATCAGAGGTTGGCTTTTCAGAAGCGCTCAATCGAAGGGCCATTAAATCCCATCTTTGTGTGATATCTCAGTGAGGCGCGGAGGTTCCATCGGATAACCTCCATCTCTGCATGTCTAGTAAAGATAGAGGGATGACGTCACTTTCAATACTGGAGCCAGGAACAATCATGAGCAACAGTTTGCTTGTTTTTTGTTGATGTAGTGCAGAAAACTGCTTTTAATAGAGCAGCATTGGTTGTTTGAGGCGACTCTGAGGGAGAAGAAACACACCTTTTTTTAAGATTTACAAAAAGTCATTCACTGTTTGTGCAGCTGTGAAAAACAAAGATGAGTTGAGTACTGAAATGTAATCATCTATTCATACAGACTCCCCAAGCTATCAGAATTTTACAACTTCATACATTTCCTCTGGTGCTACCTCTCAGAATGAAATCTACAAACAGCATCTTTAATAAGGCCATCGTGCCTGCATGAAGCTCTTTATCAGCGTTAAAATGAGAAAGCTTTGTAAGAAAGATTTTTTTTGTAACTCCTCAATGCGTGTTATCTCATGTGTAAAGTATGTCGACTCTGGGGCGTCCTGTCTCCGGCTTTGTTTTCCTACGCCTGCCGTCCAAATTTCCATCACAAACATCTCACCCTGAGTGACCCTGAGCTTTCTGTCTGTGGAGAGGCCCTGATTAGCCTGCATACATGTGCAGATAGGCCCGAAATCTTTCACTTTGGACTCTGCATTAAGTTTGTATTTATGTCCGTCTATACGTGCAAGAATAGAGAGAAAAAGCGAGTGGATGCATATGTGTGCATGCATGAATGTGTCTGGACTCCATGCTCTAGTTATTCAGAAAATTCCTTTTTTTGGCATTCTCCGCGCTCTGCAGTACGACACAGTTCACCACAGAAAGAAACCACATCTATTGTAGAGTCACTCAGTCAAAGCACAGACTCTGTTTTGTCTCGCCTCCTTTTTTCTGTCCATTATCAGCTTCCTCTGTGCATCAGCCTTGGGTCAGATAAAGAAAATGAAGCCAAATAACCACATCGGAGCAGCAGGATAAATATTTATTGTCTCTGGTATGCTTTGCACAAGTATTAATATCCAGAAAAACAGGAAATAAGGTCCATTTCAACACCACACAAACATTTTAGCCGGGCTCCAAACTTGTTAATTTACTGGTAAAGTCAAGAAAACCACCAAAAACTCCCCCACCTGTTGTGTACATTCAAATCCACCTGTTACCATGAGCCCTACACAGCAGTTAACCCCCGAGGGAGAGGTGATATGATACTCCTGAAGTAAGAGGTGTGTATGTGTACGGGGAGTTGGGGGGAGTAGACATCACATTTTGACGGTTCCCTCAAGGGGTTTCCCAACAATGGGCACCTCATTTGCCACAGATGTATACGTTTTTAAAGGATCCATGGATGAGCCGGAGGACACTGGAGTGCAGGTGCTGGGGTAGAAAAGGAGGGGGGGGGGGGGGGGGGCAACTCCGATGTAATGGTTTTTTTTTTAAACTAAAAAGAAAAGCGGCTCATGGATGAACTGCAGGTCAGTAATGGAGTGTCAGTGAAGGTTGGCAAAAATGGTGGAAGATAAAAGGAGCTCTGCAGAGAGATTTAGGGGGAAATCATGGGTCCTTTTCATAGATTTAAAGTGTCATCCTGATGTTGAAAATGTGAGGGTCCTGGTGATACAACTCAGGAGAGAAGAGTATTGTTAATATACAGTTACAGTCATTTGATAATGTTATTTCTACCCAGAGATTATCTCACTTAATAAGATAATTGAATATTATACTATTTATTTTGAGGATTATTTAGATGTATTCTCTTAGAGTTACAGTTTGTCCTTACACAAGTTTAAACAAGGGAACTAAGACAAAAATAAATGAAACAAATACATACAAATATTCAGGAAAAACAAGCCCAACAACAACAACATCACCGGCAGAACTTAAAACGTAAATACAAAGTTTATAATCATTCTGGAGTTTTGTAATCTTGTCCCAGTCAGGCCATTCTTCTCCACTGGTTTGTGAAGGTCAGCTCATCTTTGGTTACAAACTTCACAGCAACTAGCTTAGAAACTTTAACACCTTATTAACTTTATCACGTGGAACTTAATACTCAGAGGTGACGTTGAGCTTCATTCTGACTACCTGCCTGATTTCAAATCTCCACAGGCAAAGCAAAGATTCAGCACCTGTTAAGCTCATTATTACCTCACTGATACGATGTGAAATGTGAGAGGGTAAAAATGAAATTGTATCAGTGTCATTATTGAGCTGAGTGAGCAGGAGGGTGGAGGTTCTGAGGATGAACAGGGAGGTTTGTTGTGCATGAGGAGATAGCCGAGGGGGTCAGAGTATTGGCATGTGTCTATTGTCTGAGCCGGCCATTGTATAGGTGGGGGTTTTAAAGTTTAAAGTCTGTGTGTATGTGTGTGTGTAGGCAGGCTAATTATATTCTGCACGGCCAAGGATGACCTAACCCAGCCAAACTCAATTGACAGAGTAAGAGGGACCGAGGAGGAGGAGGAGGAGGAGGAGGAGATTGAATCAGTCAGGCAGCAAAAGGAAAAAAATCAAAAAAATCTGATACCCACACAACCTTTAACTTTTGTAGTTTGTAGCTTTTTTTTGACTGTCATGTGTTTAGAATAGAATAGAATTACGTTATTGATCCCAAACTGGGAAATTGTGGTGTTACAGCAGCAGGTTATCAGAGCAAATAAAACAATATAAGAATAGATACATAAAAAAAGCACTTAAAATATAAAAAATAAGAATAGGAAGACATTTACACATTAAGGATTTAATTTAACATTCCTGCTGGTTTAAAAAAAATAAAAAATGAAATACAACATTTATTTAGGCTTGTCAACTGAATGTAAAAATACTTGCTGGAGGTAAGAGGTGTAAGTTTGCAAAAACAGTGATGACAGTGGTAAATGTGCAATAACAATCTAGAGGGTTCTCCAGAGCTGTGCAAATTTGCGGCTGTGCAATCAAAGATATATATGTTAATGTGCAGGAGAGTAGATACGTTATCAGTTGAAACTATTCACTATAATGATGAGCAGTCAGACAATGTCGTTAACTTAAATGTAAGGATAGTGTGTCTATTTTACAAGTAGCATGAATAGAACAGATGACAGTAAGGAGAGACAGATATTATCATGATGACAGTTCTCTGCTCGCAAGAGGTGACCTGTTGTACAGAGTTATGGCCTTTGGTAGGAAAGATTTCTTGTATTCCTGACTTCATGTGTTCTTTCAAGTGTTGTGTGGTCAGTGTGTGATTTATTTTCTAAATGAGAAAATTGTTCTTCACACTATAAAAAAGTTGATCAGGGATTTGTTTGAATCATATTTGTTATAAGGTCAGTATGAGATGCTTTGTGGTTTAATGGAACTTTTATGGTCATATTTGAGATTGTCTTCTAAAAATGTGATGTGAGTGCAAATGTGTATTTATATAATTCATGCATTTTATGTTAAGATTTGAATCATGAAATACTGCTTTAATAGAAATATTCTTCAGATTTTGATCCAGGAGTTACACCTATGTATCGGTCTATAAACAAGGTTTCATTTATTGATAAAACTGAGATAGTGACATATGTCTAATTTTAGAGTGCACGTTGTAGAAGGAAGGAGGCTTTGGAAAGTAGTCCCAGTTGTTAACTTGTCTATTAGTAGGTAAAGAAAATACTGCCTTGTATGTTTGTCACATAGATGGACTGTGAGGGACTTTCATTCTGTGTGGATTTTAACATCCTCTGTTTACAAAGCATGTGTTTTATGTCGTTGCTGGTGAGTTTTATTCTATAAAAAAAAAAAACTTTTGCTGTAGTTTACATGTGAAACACCTCTCTCTGTTGTCAAAGGATTGTTGTCTGCAGCATGTTGTATATTGGACACCGACGCAGTGGCAGCTGTAACACAACATTAAAAGACATTGTCAAACTTGAAATATTCACACGCACCAAAGTTCAGTCAGACCAGAGAACAGGTTGAAGTTACATGTTTTACTCTTTTTAAACATATCAGTCTTAAGTTACATGCTGATGTTGACATTAACCAATTTTCAGGATCAAAATGATTTTTGGTTTGACATGACATTGACCTGTTTTATGTGTACCTGATGTTGACAGCTGGCACAGATGTGGATATTTCAGGAATCCATGATTTAAATTGTTTAAAAGTTTCACGGTTATTTGAATAAAACCTCATCATTCTCTCCACAGCAGCAAAAGTCTGATCGGTCTAGCTAAGCGGTCAGGCCTTGGCCGCCAAAATTATACATCTCCTTGACCGCCAAAACATCTCGTCTTTGTCTTCTCCCCCATTGTATCGAGATAAGGGTATTCAAATGTGGAGTGGTCAAGAGCCACAACATCTGTCTTTCCTGTGGACATATGTAAAACACTATACCTATTGTGAAGTTTTGGAGGGATCCTGCTTCTTGTTAAGTTTCCCTCCAAATTGATCCAGCCAATTAGAAGTAGTGGGGGGGAGGGGACGACGCAAATAAGACAGACAGGGGGGAACCTCTGTCTGACCCCCAACTGGGTTGCAACAACACAGCCTATCAAACCCACCAGGCTGCAGATAACAATGCTCTCATCTGGATTTCTAATAGTGGGATTGGTCACTTGCAGCTAATGAGAGTCATAAATGTGAAGTGAAAGGGGCTGGAGACGGCGTCTTCTAAAGGACAACGACTGAAGCGGGGTTTCCCTCCAAAAACAAGACAAAACAAACCATTCAAAGACATGATTTTGCAAATAAACGTCAGGCAATCATGACAAGATCACTCACATGCACCCGAGCCCTAATGAGGGGCACATGAGGGGCATGACACATGTTTGACTCAATGTGGCTGCAATCAAAGACTGCGATGCTGAGCGTAGACGCTTGTCTGTAGTCTAAATGTATCCTCAAACCTCACGTACCGCAGGAGACTTCCTGTGCATTCTGCAGAGACCGAACTGTCTGTTATAGACCTTTTGGGGTTTTGCATTTGAAACATTAGTCTGGCCTGTTTACCCTGCAGCTAAACTTTTCCCTTGTGTGCTTTTGAACACTGAGGAATGTGAGAATCAATGCAGAGGACATGAAGGCTGGCTGCTGTGTTGACACTGTCTCTGTTTAAAGTCAGCCTCAGTTCAATGACACTTTCATTATCTGCGTACACTGAGATAAGAGACTGCATCTAAACTCTTCATCAAGATAAGCATACTAACATTATCAGGCTTTAAGGATCATGCATTTTTTTATTTACTACAACAGAAACAATTAAGAAGAGCTGAGAGGTTAATAAACAGTGGAAATTAATTTATTGAGGCTAATAATTCCTTTTTTTCTTTAAAACTTGTTGGAAAAAAGTGATATGCAGGAATTTTGACAAAAATAAATCAATAAATAAGAACTTGAGAGGAAATTGAGTTTCAGCTGATGAATGTGAAGTTAGCTGGCAGAGTTCCTGCTGTGTGAGTTGCTGGCATCCTGAACCCTCTGCTGTCTTAATCTTCACTTAGAGCTGCACTGTGTGATGGAATCAGAGCAGCATTTCACTCAAACTGAAATCATGTAAACCCTTAAAGAACGTCCCCGATGCCTTTATCACCGTGTGACGTATTCCAGACATGAACATGAGATGTTTTCTTTTTAAAGTGTTCTTTATGCAGCGCTGTATGATATTAATGGATCCTAAAGGTCCTCATGCATCACTATAATATACTTTAGTCAGTTAAGGTTGTGATCAATTTAACTATGCAACAGTTAGTGTCAACCAAGTGATCTGATTGGACAAGAAGCATTCTAAGAGACTCGGACTTGACTGTGAGTCCTTTTTTGATTTTTCTTTTTCTTTTTTAATTCTGCCTGAAAAGTAAGCACGCTACATGATCATGTAAAGCCATGCATGTGCTGCATTATGACGTAATGTACAAGAGGTAACTGTGCTCAGGCCAGGTAATTGCTGAAGCAGTGTGAGTGCAGGACAGCGGGGGAATGGGACAATCAGGCTTTATGATGTTATGGGGCCACTGGGCCTAGTGTCAGTGCTCCTAACAACCCTATATCAGCATTCTGAGACTTTGAACCCCTGTAGGTGGAAATATTCATATGTTGCTTTGAAAAGTCTATAGGTCCGGTCAAATTGCATATGCAGTGTGGGCAGAACACATACTGCTGTTGACTTATATATGATGCTCGTAGAACTGTTGTTTAAAGGCGATATAAAACATTCATGTTGTTCTGTTGTACTGAATATTAACACGGCTGTTATTAACTTCAAATCACAGTCATGCTCAAACAGACATTCCTCTGTTACTTGATATGCTTTTGGCTACTTCTAAAACAATGTACTACATTTAATTAAATGATCAGTTTTGAATGGTGAGAAAAAAGCACTAAATCTGCACAGTTGATATAAACTGTGGCTGTAATATTGGTAAAAAGTAGGAACAATGGAGAAAAGATACAAATTCACTTGAAAAGGTAATGTCAAAGCACAAATAAAAGTTGACAACAACTTGCAAAGATTCAAGTAAAACAAAAAATAGAACTGAAGGATTAAAACAGAAAATTAAACAGTGATGGAGAACTTCCTGAATTTGGTCACAAAAGATAGAGAAGTTCATTGAATACACCTGCAGCTTCTTCCCTCCATTTTGCTAATGAGAAGTCCCCAGGGCACCCAGCTCTGACCCCCAGGCCCTATAATTAGGTTATATTTGGGGGTGCTGAATGCAAAGAGTGGACTGCTGAATATCTCTAGTGCAAGCAAGAAGATTGAGAGGCACATCTTTTAAACAGGGATTTGTTGCAAAGACACACATGACGCTGATGAATAAAAGTTTAAAAAGCACAATCATCTAAAACAAAAGAATGTGTGCATAAGTGAAAAAGAGAGGGGTGGATTTTCTGCAGAAAATGTGTAAACTAAGATTCT
This sequence comes from Labrus bergylta, assembly GCF_963930695.1. NCBI lineage: Eukaryota > Metazoa > Chordata > Actinopteri > Labriformes > Labridae > Labrus > Labrus bergylta. The sequence continues at coordinate 22,868,786 of NC_089215.1, read as the reverse complement.
ATCCAGCTGCCAAAAAGACATCTCTTGTGATTTGTGGCTTTATCATAAGAGATAAGACATCTTAAGGCAAACATTTTGTGAGGTCCCAATGGTGTAAATTAAAGCACACTGGGGCAGTCATGTGACAGTGAAGCTATAAGTGATCTATTACATGTTTAGAAAAGCATTAGAGAGCATTCTCAGGGTGTCTCTGCACGACTCCAGCTGCGTTTGCTATCAACCCTCCCTGACTCTGTTTATCTGCTGTAGGAACCTTTTGTATTCACTTTCTGCTGGGCTTTACACACACACACACACACACACACACACACACAGACACACACACACACACACACACACACACACACACACAGACACACACACACACACACACACACACACACACACACACACACACACACACACACACACACACACACACACACACACACACACACTGGGAGATGAGAGGCATGAAGAGAGATTTACTGTCATACAAACAAACACATACACAATCAGGATCCTGAGAAAGTGCAATAAGAGAGCAGGTGTCAGTTTTCACATGCGGCTCTCATGGGGGCTCGGAGGGTAAATATCAGCAGCCAAAATTTTTCAAAGCGGCCTCATAGCGTTCGCTCTTCTCACACAGCCTCTGGCCCCCATTCGACTCCGTCCTCTCCATGCAGGAGGCTCATCACCTGCATGGAGAGCTGGGAAAATGCCAGCTTCACTGCTCTCACTGACTCATCACAACATGGAACTACAATGGAGTATGGGCTTGATTCAGAGACCCTGCTGACCATACTTAAAATATCTCACTAGTAAAGGACACCTACAGATAACAAACCTTCAACTTTGACTTTGACAAAATTTGCAGAAATGGAAATACTAGTTAAATGCTTTTAATGCTGCAGTTTTTGCAGCAGATGATGTGAAAAAAAGTAAAGTAAGAATAATGCTTTTAATGTAGTCTACCATCTCAAATTCAGGTTTTCAGACAGACCTAACCCAATCCTTTTAGGCTTCATTACTGCATTTATTTTAGGGGCATATGAGGCACTCTTCACTATGTATTCTGCATTCTCGCTTTTAGAATGTTGTGTTTTTTTTTCCGTCAACTAACAACAGCTTAAATCAACGAACCAACTGTCAATATTTTCACTATCCTTAACTTTTATGTTTGGTCATTTAAAAAAGACAGAAAATATGGAAACATGTCAAACAGTGTTTCCTAAAACTGATGATACTGTCCTGAAATGGGACGATCAGTTTTCTGTCAAAGATGGGAATGGAAACAACAGAATAGTTACATTTAAAAAAAACTGGAACCAGAGAGTATGGACTTGTACATGTGAGTCCATTTGAATAAGGTCATTGATTGAGTAAAAACAGTTGCCATGACTACCTCCAACTAACCAGTGGAACATATGACACAGCACATTCCTGTGGAGGAAAAGGCCATATTGTGCCACCCTGAAAGCAGGCCGACTATCAGAGCATCCTCGCATGGTCTTAGATCTCATTACCAGCAGATAGACAACTCTGTGTAGGAAAACAAATAGCAGCGATATCAGATCAAATGGATTAACACTGAGGTGCCATGGGAAGTTGCTGAGAAGTCTGGGAACAGGGACGTGTTGACCTCTCAACACAGATCAGATGGCACATTAAAGATGGCATACTGCTGCTGACCATGACCATTTCTAATATAAAAGACCAATTTTCTTTGAGAGGGTCTGGCTACAGGATTCAGCCTTTAGATGTCAGATATATTTGACTCGTGTTGTAACCTTCATGGTTCAAAACTGGAACTTCAAAGAAATTATCATAACTGTGTGCTAAAGCTTTTACTGGTTAAGCATCTGAATCACGTTTTATGATCTGTGGTTTAAGAACTGCATAGGCATCAAAAGTCTTCAAAGGAAAATGTGCAATTTTCTGAAATTGCTATAATACACACACCGCCCAGCATATAGAATATTGAAGTTTATAGCAGGTACAGCGTGTTTGAGTCTCATCATGCCTGATTCAGCGGGAACAAAAAGTAAGAGAAAGGTTTTTCAAATAAAGTCAAGGTCCCATAAACACCAGTAACACCACACTGTCGCTACATCCTCCCCATGTTTGCAGACACACACACACAGAAAAGACTACAGTGTACCGAGTCAACACACTCAGCTCTAACACATGAGCGCAAAGTCTCGTATGCGTACAGCAGCTCTGTTTGAAGACGCTCTCATTGGCGGGACGGTGGGAAGAAATGGAGATGTAGAACTCTACGGGAATCTGTTTCGGTGGTTTTGAGTTTGAGGACAAGCAGACTGAGTTTCATCGCAGTCAGAGATGATATTGTGCCTGATGTAGAGCGGAAACCAGAAGGTCTCATGGTTCACACAGGGACCTTTAACGGAGAGCCAGTGTGATGCAGCTTCTCCTCCTGCAGGAACACAAAGGTCCTAAGACAGAATTCTCATAATGTCACATTCATATAAAAGAAGAAAAGGAATGTGAGTGGTCGCTGGTATTGATGATAAAGTGATATACATCATCAAAAATGAATAACTTGCTTTGTTTTAAGAGTTCATCATAAATAAAATAAACGTATTACATTGTTAGTATTTTGGTTGTATGTTTTATGTCTCTCTACATGTGGGAGAAGTATTTTTTTATTAAATATATGAAATTAAATATATTTCGTTTAAGGGCCAGATTTGGAAGAGATGAAACTATATTTAATTAAAGTAGTTTTTTGGGCCTTTTTGCCTTTGTTAGACAGGACAGCTGAAGAGAGACATGACAATTAGTGAGGAGAGAGTGGGGGATAACATGCAGTATAAGGTTAAGGTGGGATTCCAGCCCACAGCTGCTGTGATCAGGACTGATAGCCTCTGCTACGCGACATAACCGCTAGGCTATCCAGCGCTCCATGAAACTATGTTTCTACCACTGCCTCTGAGTCTCGACTAATGTCTGGCAACAAGGCCAGATCAAGAAATAGTCTCTCCCATATCCCCCCTAAAACAAACCACCATGTTCTTTAAATTCTGTTATAGCATGTTTATTGGTAAGCTGTGTTTTTGACTTTCTCTCTGATTCCAGCCTTTGTGCTAAGCTAAGCTAAGCCAAATGACTGCTGGCTTCTTGTTTCCCTAAAGCGTTTATTTAGCTGGAAATGAAACCCAGCTTCAAATATATGGGCACACTATATGGAGCTACAAAAGCAAACCTGACCATCAGAGACAAATTTCAGTACTTCAATAAAGTAATCTTTAATGCCTTAAAGTGTTGCTGCGGGGTTGGTGTCAGACCAAGAAGTTAACAGCACTCTGCAGAATCAGCCTTAAAGAAAACAGGAGGAGAAGTGTTGATTAAAAACACAACTGACACATGTTCAGGACAAAATCGGCAATGATATAAAAGGAACAGCTTTGTCCACAGGGGGCCTCAAAAATGGACACAAACTTAAAGTTCCTCACATGAGCTTTAAAAAACACTAAAGAGGTATCAATCTTCTCATCTTACTCCCAGCAAGAAAGCTAATTGGCTCATTTTCATCTAACCACTCCTTCTACCGACTTCCTGCATTACTCTAGTACAAGGCATCAACTCTGAGATGACATAACCTCAAGCTGAATGAATTAATATTTGTTATATTAATGTTATTCATCCATCCCATTCTCTATGACTTTTTATGTTGTAATAAATCTGTTGATCACCACATGGAATAGATTTCCTCTTAGCATGTTTGAACTTCAAGATCCTGTTGTGTTGAGCAGTGCATACAGCCACATGACAGCGTGAATATAATAGTGTCAGGGTAAGACTACAGTGCAGGTCACCAGGGTCATAGATACATGCACTCAGGAGTGAGTGTCCCTGTCTAAAGACACTTTGCACACATGGCTGCTGTGACATATCTGTGAGGTCCATCACTAACTTTAAGCATTAATGTATTCATTATTCTTGACGAGGTCTCCCCCCGTCACTCGTCTCTTTAAACTCTGCTGCTTTGAAGCGCCCTGCAGAAAACAAAGCCCCCGTCCTGCTGCACACAATAAAGCAGCTGGATTTCTGCACATGTGCCTTTGAGTCGGTCTGAGGTCTTGTCATAACTCCACACACACACAGAAAGTCAGTGGCTCGGAGAGATGGATGGCAGCGTGAGCACAAAAGAATATTTGATTTGGTTATAAATACCACAACATGAAAGGGAAACCCAGCGTGGTGAAGTTCAAAGGGCACGAGGAGGCAAATCTTCATCATCCTCACCTTCATCATCATCGTATATGATGTGTCTGATAATCAGGTTATCATTATTCAGCTGTGACCAGAGCTGTGTGTCTGCTCTTCTGACGGGTTTAATTGTTGTTGTTGTCATTTAGTCTGATGCCACGTCCATGAATATATTCCACTTCTTAAGGAGCCTATGAAAAAGCAGCTTTGGTTATAATGGTGGCGTAATGGAGAAGGAGGCAACTGCTAAAATCTATGACCAACATAAGAGTGTTCAGAAGAGCAAACATTACACACAATGTCTTTGTGTAACCTTTCATTTCATTTCAAACTTTTATTTATTCTTGAAAGGACACTGAGGTTTCCCTCATTTCTAATGCCGTCGAGATTACAAGCACAGGAAAACAATCACAAACACAACAAACACTCAAAAATGTTTTTCTATCTCCAGCAAAGTATGTTGTATTTAATCTTTTCATATTTAAGACTAGTAATGCTAAGTTAAATCCTGGTTGTATATATTCTCATTCTTAGTTTTTATAGTTTTAGTGCTTATTTACTTTGTATTTAATATTATATTGTGTTTATTTGCTAATATTGTGTGTTTGGATAACCCGCTAATGTAACGCCACAATTTCCCAGTTTGGGATCAATAAAGTAATTCTATTCTATTCTATAAATCAGAATCAGAAAAAAAAACCACTGAGAGCCATTAAAAGCAGTTACAATTTGAAACAACGTGGCTAGAAATCAAATTCCTATCAACATTGGTTTAACAGAAAGAGATAGCATTTGATAAGACACTCCTGCTTGTTGTGTCATCACTTGTTTCATCCTCACATGAATGATGTTTTATTTCACTGCAGATGAGAGAACGTTTCCATTTGCTGTACTTCAATCTTTTAAGATATGTAAGTAAGCATGTATGTTTTATTAGCATGAGTCTCTGACTTTGTGACATCACAACAATTCTGTCATCCAATCCTGACGCAGGATGCAATTTATATAAATGAAACAAGGAAGGTTAAAGATATTCAAACATTTTCTTGAATAATTAAAAACATGAGACAAAACATTTTTATTTTTTATTTTATTTTAGAGCAAAATGGTAAGTTGTCATTTTAAGACTCTTTTAACAGCTATATCCCTTTTTGTTTGCAGCAAACGCCTGTCATGCATAAATTATTAGTCAATGAGATTTTTATTCAATGGATTCATTGATGCATTGCAACTAAAAAAACGTATTTTTTAGGGGTCTTAAAAGTTGGTGATAATGAACTTTTTACTTGTTCTTTTATGTTTCAAACAGGATTTCAAATTACAGCTAAAAATAAAATCATTAGATGTGATAATTTAACAGATAAAATCATTTCAGTAATGCAATATAATTCTTTTTTTTTAAATGAAGAAAGAGCAAATCAGAAATGAAAGGAAAGTCAATGAAACATAGCTGTAAGCTGTAAGTTTCTTTAAATGTTGTACTTTGTAAGGCAGCATCTTCTGCATCTTCTGTGGACGGTGGAGAATGGAAACCTGCATACTGATGCACTCTGTCTGCAGCTCAGACGACCTTCCCCCTCCGTAGTGTGTGAGTGGTTTAAAGTTTCGGTCCTCGGCCTCTGATTGGTCCGTGAAGTTTCTCAGTGAGGGAATAACTTGAGAACACTGCGTCTCCCTGACTCACAGTCCGGAGAAGTTTAGAGGGGACTGTAGAGGTGTCTTATCTGACACTTTAGGGTAAGAGGATACTGAACTATGGAGCTGATCACAGATAGACTCTCATTTGTTTTATAGAGGAGATTCAGTCGCACAGGTTTAGAAACAACGCAGTTTTTGGATTTACCTTTTATTACCGTGTTCTTTTATTTGCACCATCCACCGTTGAAAATGGCTTCATCCGGAGTTTGGATTAACGCAATGTGGATTTTCCTTTTTGCTATTTTTGACGTGGCTTTGTCAAACTATTCGGAGGACCAGTGCAGCTGGAGAGGAAGGCAAGTATTTCCCATTTGATCTTTTCTGTTTCTGCATGTGGCTGAATGTAAAAGATGGTTGAATATAGGCTACCATTCAGAGATGCTCCGCGTGTCTCTTTGGTTTTTCACATGGACTGACCGCTGGTATAGGACAATGTTTGTTCCAATGCAACATGTTGAGACTTGCTCTTTGGGCGCAAATGAAAATGTTTGTAGTTCTCTGCTGCGATTCCGCCTCCGGGCTGCTGTCTGCAGGAGGCAAAGGGGGGTCCAGACACAGAGGAGACTGCAGGATTAACTCTGAAAGCACACTGTGCATTCCGTTATTGAAGAATAGTTTTATTACTGATATATTGCAAAAAATAATATCTGCAGAGGTTTTGAAGTTCTTTTTGTAGGAGTTTAGGTTTTACGATGCTTAGGTTTGGCCACGCTTGCACACAGCTGCCAGTAGGAGGCGCATTCTCTGAGTGTGACTTCATGAGATCTACTAAAGTTGAATCTAAATGTATTTTGTAAATTGATGTTGGATTTAAATTATTTTGTAATGAAAAGTCTGCTTGATTTGCAGGTTTGCAGGGCTCACATTTATTGTATAGAGTTCAGTTTTTGGGGGATTTTCCCTCCAGGACCCTAAGCTCCTGCTTAAAAAAAACAACTTTATTTAACCTTCATTTCTGTTTTTCTCACACACAGTGGTCTGTCCCAGCAGCAGGGCAGTGTGGAGCAGATCTCCCTCCACTGCTCAGAGGGCACCCTGGACTGGCTGTATCCCAAAGGAGCCCTGCGCCTCTCCCTGTCCCCCCGCCTGCCCTCTGTGGCGGTGGGTCCCGGTGGCAGCAGCTCAGGCCTCATCACAGCCTGCGTGAAGCCTTCAGAACAGTTCCATGGAGCCCAGCTGTACCTGGAGAGAGACGGGGTCCTGGAGCTCCTCGTCGGGGACCGCTTGGAGTCGTCTCCCCCGCCCAGGGTCCGCTGCTTCAGCCGCCTGCCAGGGGAGAAGGTGGCTCTGTTCCTTCAAGCGACTCCTCACCAGGACATCAGCAGGAGGATCGCTACCTTCAGATATGAGCTGAGGGGCGACTGGACCGCTCGGCTGTCCCTGGACTCACACCGCATCAACAGTGAAGGTGAGTCAGGGAGAGACGATGTAGCCATGTTGGATTGTACTTAAACATGGGGAGACAAATGTTGATGGGACGGTCATAGAGATGTTCCAATCACATTTTGCCTTCCTGATACCAATACTGATACCTAAACAATACATATAGTGGAAAACACAGAATGGTTTTGTTTTGTTGGCATCGATAGACACTCCCTGCTATGGTGTGTATTCCCTGATACCTGCATTTTAAGCAGTGTTGGAGGCCGATACTAAAACTTGGTGTTGGTGTAGATATCAGTATCTATCTATAGTGATATAGATTGATATCAGTGTTGCTGTCATCATGAGAGCAATGTTTTCCAGTTTTTTACACCATTGGCCAAAAAAGTCATGAAGAAACTCAAAACTGGTTCTTCCTTCCTGAAAAGTTTTGGGTGGATGCACGGTTGAACCACAGCTCTGGTGATATCACACACCATTAAAATCCTCCATGCACATGATTCATAATTGATCCCAGGCCTCTGAGGGCGGCCTGGACTTTCCACAGCCCACGCAGAGCTACACAGAGGAGGAAGTGGTCAAACTTTCCCCACAGTGGAGTGCTGGTTTGGAGTAGGAGAAGTGGAGCTGTGGAGTGGGCAGGAGGAGTGGGAGGGGGGAGGGGGGGACAAAAGCACAGTATGTGGGGCTTTCTCCAGAGTCCAGAGCCCCTTTGAATGGCTGCCGCATGAGTATTCTGGGATTACTGCCGTCTCCTAGCCAACAGGGAGGCCTCTGCCCAGCTGAGATGCTCGTCTCTTTTGTTGAGCTGCCTCTCTGTGGGGAGACGTGTCTGTAGGGGTATAACCCCCCCCCCCCCCCCTCTCTCTCCCACACACACACACACACACACACTGGTTAGGTTTTGGATGGGGGGTTTGCTGTGGACTAGAGAGGAAGGAATCTCATTTATCAAGAGGTTTTCACTAAGGAGGAGAATGTGTAGGGTGGGCAAGGGGGCCTCCAAAGAACCACAAGGAGAAGTTTAAAAAATGCCAGGACTTTTTTTTTCTCCCCCTACCCACATCCCAGTTCAGTCAGTGCAGTTGGACAAAAGCTTTGTCGGTTTTGTTCAAACCTATTTGCTGCTGTCTGCAAGTCCTGTAACCACTTTTAGGAAGTTGCATTGTCTAGTTAGGATTTAATTAAGTATTTTTGGGAATTAGGATTGTTCTCCTTGTGAAAATAAAAACATGAAAGTCCTCCCCCCACGCTCACTCTTCTCAGCCCTTAGTTCTTGCAGGCTTTGATGAGGTGTGACTGTAGACACCCTGGAAGGCTTTAAGAGGGGAAGTTTCATTTGGTCTTTTAAATTGTCTGGGTTGAAAAAGCTCACACCTTAAAGCTCCACTGGTCCTCCTCTGCCAACTGTAAAAGTAGCAGCTGTCTGTTACACCGCAGTGGTTGGTCTCTCTTTTGTTACTGGAAGTTTAAGATCCAGATTTACATGTCACATTCCTGTGCATCTGATCTGGAACCGCCGTTGTTGATTCCCTTTATATCCGTATTAGCATAAAGGTGTTTAGTCGCCGTTTAGAGAGTTATAAGAGGTCACCAACTGACTCTTCCTCTCTTTTATTTCTTTTTCCTTTTCTCCAGATGCCTGCAGACCCTGCAACAACACTGAGATCCTGATGGCTGTTTGCACCAGTGACTTTGGTAAGATAACTGATATAAAAAGTTGTTGATATAGCTCTTAGAACCAGGAATGCAAATGTCGCCCCTGACAGCAAATTTTAAATCCACTAGATGATCTCTGGTCAGGATCTACAAATGGTTTGTGTCAAATCGGTTTTAAAGTCAGAGCACCCTAGTGCCTCCAAATCCTCTTATCTCAAAAGTGCAAAGGTTAAAGGTGGAAAAGCAGCTCCCTGCACCCCCAAACACACACACACACACACACACACACACACACAGGAGCCCCTAATGGAGGCGCTGTAGTGGACTAATCCTAACACCACCCACCCAGAGAAGAATCTGCAGGCCTCTGATTGAGCTATAGTGGCACTGAAAGGATTAGTTAGCGTAGCCCTAAAATAATATATAATGTGCAAGATGACAAAAACACTGCAGATATTCAATAGTATTTATTCCTCTCCGATATTGATTCCAAAACATAGACTTGTGTTTTGGCCTAAATGAAGTGTTCTTCTGTAAAAACATTATGCAAGGGAAAAGACACAGCGGCTGATTTGCAGTTACATTTTACTGACATAAACAACTCTTTAAAAAATAAAAGTAAAAACACATGTTAAAGCTCTATATCATTAAATAACCTTCATGTTCTGTTTTTCCACAGTTGTGCGAGGTAACATCCGCTTGGTGGCCGAGGATGAGACCCTGCGAGCTGCAGTGATTAAGGTCAGCGCTACGCGGGTGTTTCGTCAGAAGTACTCCCTGTTCACAGGCAACAGTCGCCTGAGCAGCCGGGGCGAGGTCAGGACTCTGCTACAGTGTGGCGTCAAACCCGGGCCCGGCAGCTTCCTCTTCACGGGCCGGGTCCACTTCGGAGAAGCTTGGTTGGGCTGCGCGCCCCGCTACAAGGACTTCCAGAGGGCTTATATGATGGCCAAAGCAGCGCAGCAGATCCCCTGTGAGCTGCCTGTAGACTGAGGAAAAAACACTCTGCAAACACTCATCTGTTCTCAGAGTCAAGGCCAGACTTAGGTTTAGGCCCAACTTAGTCCTGCTGCATGTTTGGGAACAAGCCAGTGTGCATCTGTTGGCTGATGTTACAACATGGCACAGATGGAAATCGTCTTCCCAAAAGGACCATGGAGTGAAATGGACTTCCCCTAAACCACCATTTCAGTGCAATTAGCAGGCAGGAAGGTCAGAAGGAAACAGGTGGAGATGGGACATGAAGTGCAGACTATAGGCATCTACACACAGAGTAATGCCATCACGCAGCTTCAGAGAAAATCTCTTACAAAGCTTTCCATTGGGAATAAATGAAGTGGGGCCATTAGTTCAGGGTTATTGAGGGTCACTGTGTAGAAACTCAGGAACATTTCTGCAAAGGTTGATATAAAGCTTACTGCCTATGAGTCTGCATCCAAGATAAGATTCAGTTTGGGCCTCTTTTGTCCAGAGATGTCTGGTCATGTTGCTGTAAAACCCTCACCTGGGCTCATCTGCAGTCTTACTTTTATACAGGATATTTAAAAAAAATCTCTCTAAAAACATTTTAAAAGATGATATATTTGCACTGATGAAGGGAAGGGAACAAACTGTAAGGTGTGACGCTGCAAGCACTGAAAACCAAAAAAAAGCAACTATATGTAGCATAGCAGAGCGATGGAGAATTTAATTTATGTACAGATGATGTGATGCTCGTACATGATAGTGACACAGAGCTGAGCAGCTAACACAGCTCAACGTGGTGCTGAGAGCACTTTTACATTCAAGCCAACTCTGAGATTTATATTGTTAAAGGAGACGCCCACATTAAAGAAGCCTGTTTCATTTGGGTAAATGGATTTGAGATTGTTGCGCGTTCTCTAGTCTTCTGACTACTCAAAGCGCTCACACGGCAGGTCACACCTACACATTCACACACTCATTTTTCCAACAATACATTCCATCGAAGTAGCAATGCAATATTTCTGCGACACGTTTTTAATTGGACTGCTTTTAATTTGAATGAGAATGATTGAAAACATGTTTCGGGGTGGATTTTCAGCCTTGTTGCCAAAGCAGTTCTTATTTTTGTTGTTGATTAGATGATGTCAAGTAAAAAAAAAAAAAAGAAGTGTATAATCATTCATAATATTCACAGAACTGATTACAACAGCCAATAAGACATCAATTAGACATCAAAACAGCTTTTGGTGTGAAAACGTGTCATTGAACAAGGCAAGCTCAATAGAACGATTAAATATGCATTTTTTCAAAAATCTGTCCTGTTAAAATGACTTCATATCTTATGTGCACTATATCAACAAGTTGAGGGGTTCATACCAAATAACTGTTTGTGCTGAAGCTCCGTTAATGTCTTAAATGCATACACTGCCATTTTGTTGTTGTCTTTATGTAAATTTTTGTCCATATCAATGTGAATGTACATATGTTCATAAAAAAATTCTAGAAAAAGAGTCTGTGGAAAGAACTAAATTGTGTCAGTATTGTGGATTATTTTTATGTGTGTCTGTGTTATTAAAATATCCTGTAAGAAAACCCTCTTGTTGTTGGCACTTTATCCTTTCAAAGCCTTTCTTGTATTTTTTCTTTGAGCTCATTTCATGCCTCACACATAATGCAGCCATTAATTCATCAGCTCTCTCAACCTCTCCACTAACACATCAATACAGTCCGACCTACATTAAAGCATTCGGGGTCCAAAGGTTTCTTACATGGTAAACTTTTCTCAGACATAACTCACTTCAAGTGCCAATGAATCACTTCCTTGAAAACTCTGAACAAACAGCTTGCCTTGGAGAGCGAGAGGCCTAAAAGGAGGAGAGATTTAGGGAGCCTGAGTGTGTTCAGACGGGGAAGGAGGTAGAAAACAGCAGTTGGAATTCTGTTGTCCTCGGCCTCCCGTTTTTAAGGATTCAGGAAGTAATAAATTGCCATTAAGGGAGCGGCCTGGCAGCCTGGGCTGAAGTGAGGTGCCACACAGTCGCTCGCTTTATCCTGAACACATGTACGTGAGGACAATCGAAGTAAATGTCTCCATTCCACTGAAGAGATCCACTAAAAAAAAAAGAGGCATGCTTTCTCACTGGGCAATAAGATGCATTCAGCCTTATGCAAAAGTGTTGTTTTTTTAATATCTGTACTTGTGGAGTTCTTTAACAGCACCACATATATATCTGTAATCTGCTATGGCTCACCATTACTTTCTGCTATAAAAGATGAGAGGATGACTGGTGTATAATACAAGAACACCTGTAGGCCTACAGATATGCACAATGGACATTTTCCTCTGATGTAAAGCTTGGGACAGAGAGCAAAAATGCTGTTCACCTCCCATGTTATTTATAATTCAATAGTTACAAATGAATAGTGAGATATCAATTGATAGAGAAACCTAGAGGACATCTGGTCATATTTCTAACTACTACTAACCACCTACTTTCCTGAGAGCTCTTGAGCTCTCTTAGGCTCCTCAAGATCGTTGGTTGACAGCCTGCCAGAACAACCCCCCCCCCCCCCCCCCCCACCGGATTGTTGATGGACGGTCTGCCTCCTCCCACCCCCTTGCTCCCTATCCCTCTTCCTGCATCTTATCCCATCTCTCCCCCTATCCCTTTCCAACCCCGGCGCAGTCTAGGCCTGTGAAGGCTGTTTCGTCATGAGCCTGGGATCCAGCCGAAGATTTCTGCCTTTTAATAAGGCAGTTTTTTCTTACCACTGTAACTTTTGCTGCTTTGCCAAAGTGCTCATGATGGATAGGCCGGGTCTTTGTAATATAGCAATAAGTAAGGTCTTTTACCTGCTTTTTCTAACATAACAATGAGTAAGGTCTTTTTACCTGCTCTTTTGTAATGTTAACAGACAAAGAGTAAGGTATTTTACCTGCTTTTTGTAAAGTGTCTTGAGATAACACTTGTTATGAGTTGACGCTATACAAATAAATTGAATTGAATTGAATTTCATTGTTACACAACATGTGCTATTTCATCGTCTATTAGCTACCATTTGAAAACAGCTAATTATTGCGTTCAACCACTTCCTAGCTAGCTATCTTTAGTATTAACTAAATACATATTGAGCTCTACATTATAGCACACAATTAGCTAGCAATATATACACATGTTTTGATGTATCATGTAACACAACTAAACTAAACAAAAAAACTTCTCATGGACTTTCTAGCTAGCTGTAATATTAGCTCGTAAGTGGCTGAAAGATAACATTAGTTGCTGAATGACCATAGCTAATGGGTTACTATTTACGTTGTTTTGACTTGAAATATGCCAAGATTTACATTTTTTATGTTTTTTTGTTGTCTTTTTTGCCTTGGTGATGTATAAGAAGGCAAACATAATGCTAATGATTTGTCAGATACTCTAAATTAGCATCCTACCTGGAACACAATCAGTTAGTCATTATAACAGCACTTTAACTGGAAAATGGACGCTGTGTGATTATGGTCTAAACTGAACTCCTCTGATAAATTCACCACCTGTTTCTTCTCCTCACAAAAATCTCACACACACCTCACTAAAATCTCAGATTTACAGCATGCAGTAAATCGGTTTGAAAAAGAGCAGCTGTGGACTTAACGTGGTGTTTAGGGTTAAAATGGAGAGAGAAAAAAAATCACAAAAGCTCTACATGCCTCCCCGGTCCTACAAACCAACTCCTAAAGAAACCCTGATGCTGGTTTGCCACTGCATCAGTAGTTCATGAGAGTGAACCTCCAGCCTCCCCAGCTATTTACTGCCTCAGTGCTCCTTTAAAACATCACATAGCTGGGGGCCCGGAGCTGCACGGCCCTGCACGCACACACATACACACACACACACTCTTCAGCCCCCTCCCTTCTCCAGTCCATCTGAGGTTACTGCTGCAGGCCTGATAAGCCAAAACAAAGAGCACTCAAATTATACTCCCCTCAGCTAATACATCATGTGACATTTTGTGACAAAGCTCAACTTCCTGCTTTGTTGTCCCTTCATTGTGACCCTCGCTTGAACCCCCAAAACTGCAGCATTCATGTCAGTGCAGCCACAATGACATGGTTTAGTGTTGCACTCCCTAAATAATTAATGTTGAAAGAGGAATCCAAGTTCTTTACACATGTAAAAAAAAAAAAAGAAATATAATACCTTTGAAAATACTCCACTACAGTTTCTGCATCATTTTGAAAGTATTTAAATGCTTTCCTTAACTTATAGGTCAGTAGTCCACTGACCACTGTCAACTATGAATGACCTTTAAACACAGTTTACAGTTCAAATTAAACGTAGGAAACAGTAAACAGTTTGTTTTTAAACTATAGCGATATATGACATAGTTTGTCCAAGACTCTTGCAAGAGTTGCAGAGACACAATAACACCCCTCCACCCCCATCCATCCCACCCATGTCTTCACGCTGTCCTGTTCTGTACTGAGGTGAGATATCCACACAACAAAGCAGAAGCACTCAGGAAAGGGGATCTAATAGAGCTGCTAGGTGTGGACTTCCATCAGCGCCTGAGGGAGGAAAAGAGTTGGAGACAAAGCTCCAGAGATGAGAGCACAGAGGCAAAGTGCTTCTGGACACTCCAACACAACAAGACCCACCCAGAACACAGAAAACTCCCCCAATATCAAACTCTCTAGAGGTCCACAAATCAGACCTGCAAACACCAGACACTGGACTTATTGTGACAGTTTGCAAGGCAAAAAATATAAAAAACAAGGATGCTGGGGCGCTGGTGGCGCAGTGGTTAGTGCGCGCATCCCATATATGGAGGCTATAATCCTCAACGCGGGCGGCCCAGGCTCGAATCCAACCTGTGGCTCCCTTCCCGCATGTCAATCCTTACTCTCTCTCTCCCTGATTTCCATCTCTATCCACTGTCATATCTCTACAATAAAGGCACAAAAATCCCCAAAAAATCTTTGAAAAAAAAAAAAAAACAAGGATGCTGTCTTTGCCCTTTGCATATTGGACAAAGAGCCGAAATAAAGCTCAGCCATCACTAGTCCTAAGTAGTTTCACACTGAATCAGTGACATTGTACTATTGCCCGCATTGTGAAAAAGGGGGTTAAAATTCCCGCCTTGACCTGGCAGTGTAAAAAGGAAAATAGTATAAAAAAAGGAATCATGCAAAAATAATTTTTAAAACCTACATTCCCACTATCTGAGTGACTTCAGAGAACCAGCTGCACTAAATAATGAAATACAGTTTTTCTACTTTTGATACACACATTAAATGAAACTGCACACAATTCTGAATCTTGTGTATCAACTATATGACTACAAACCACTAAATTGTCTAAGCACAATCCTCTTGGTGTCAATCAAATATCTCTCTAAATCTCTGAACACACATTTCATCATTGAGCACATTTTGTTCACCTTTAAACACTGGCCTTCTTAATGCAACAACCTGATTACCTATTTATCTCACCTATTTATTGCAGCTGTGCAAACTCAATTGGAAGAACACTTGCATCATGTTGAGTATAAAAGAGGCCTCAAGGTGTTAGGCAAGAAGAGGGATCACCAAGAACTCAAAGGCAGGATGCAAAGTGATCTGTTTTTTCTGTCTGTTCAGCTAAACACTTTGTTTTGCAGTAACAAATAAATGTTATTATTTGTATCTGTGCCCTGATTTTCTTTGTAGTGTTTCTCATTGTACTTACAGGTGCTACATGTTACATAAAGTAGGTAACATTAGTGTTGCATATTGAGTCCTACTGAAGCTGCTTTAGAATAAAATACACTTGTTGTGTGCATTTTAATATGTAATGTGGCCTCATGAAGCCAAAACATAGATGAACACCTTTGATGGTTGTGCTTCTCATCAGTGTTTATTCGATGCTCTGCAAGACATAAGCATATAAAAGCTGTGTGATTTATATCGGTGGAGGGAATCAGTTTTTAGAAGAGGCAACATTTGCTGTGTTTTATTCTGCAAGATACTTGTGGAGTTTTGACAAAGTAGTTAACTCTTTTCAGTTTGGGTTTAGAGATTAGAGAAATTGAGTCACAGCTTCTTGAAATGTGTTTGTTGTAAATGTTTGGATTGTATTCTTGTCTGTTTGTCCTCGAAGAATTCTCTTCCTCACATGTACAACTGCAGAAACATCAACTTATTACATTTCAGTTTCTTAGAAAAGTATTTTTTATAAACAATTAAGCTCAAATCCTTGAACAATTCATTTGTCGTTCATAACAGATCAAAATGTCTCAGTCATTCAAGCAAATTGTTTTGGAGAAAGAACATTTCTCTACAATTCTGCAGTAAAATCTCATGTTTTTGTGTCACTGGTCCAAACTGATGGGTTGATTCTCAGTAAAACTATCTTCACAACTTCTAAACTTTCTTTTATCATTTGAGTCATCACAGGAAAACTTGTCTATTCAGTTATCAAAATGGTTCACACAAACATTTATTTTCCTTAAATATCCAAAACATGGGATGTGTGTGGTGTGTCCTGATTGGATGAGCTGGCAGCTGACAGTAATGAACCCAGAAAAACATGGGTTTCATTTCCTGTATATGACTTTCCATGAAAAACCAAAGGGGAATATTCTGTTTTTTTTTAAATTGTATTCTATACAATACATGAGCCACATTACACAAACAGAATCACTGCATACATACAGATGTACAGATTATAAAGTATGGCTCCTTTTACCTAATGTTAAAACCGTAATCTAAAAAGCTCATGATGCAGAATCAAGGAGCATTCAGCAAATCCCAAAAATAACTGTAAGCTGTCAGTGTCAACAAAAGTGTCGAAATTTTTTTTCTAAAATATATTTCTCCAAGGTTGATTGAAATGCCGAAACATTTTGAGAAATGCGGCACACATGATGATAAAAACAAGTTTTCATTTTGCTGACGTTTTGAAACGTAAATGAAATGTTTTGGGTCACTACCTTTTGCAAACATGCAATAGAGTTTAGATGTACCATGAAACTGTTTAGAGAATGTTAACACTGTTTCAAATAAAGAGACAAACGATCAAGAAAAGCTGTATATAAAGCTTTGTTGTATCCCCTATAGTGTAAAAGTTTCCTCTCAGTTCTTTTGAACTCTTCTCCTGTAGCCTGATCAGTCTCAGTATAACAGATTTTCTCACACTGTTCCCTCACCTGGACCTCTGTCATCTAGAACATTCTTTTCATGGGTTAATCGTTTCTAATCTTTCCCACAGCTTAGTCCACAGCTGCTGAGTGCTGCGCTGTCGTGGATCCAA